>NC_136518.1:87980624-88068124 GCF_053919585.1 Euprymna scolopes
TTTAGTACTCTCTCTCACTGCAAGAATTTTGACACAAAGGTTGGAAAGTGGAATTGAGAAGTCAGTGCCCTCAAGAAAGGGCATTCTGACCTGTAAAAAATGCCTGGGCAGCCCCGTCGGCATTCCCCGATGTGGGCGTCGCAAGCGATTAGCAATAAACTAACCCTTTCATAAAGACAGAAGGCAAAGCCTGGAAGGGTAGACCTCTTTGAACTGCGCAGAAGTAAACTCCTGCCGCAAAATCAACAGGAACTGTATCATTACGGAAATGGTCTAATCTCTGTTGATTTTTGGGGCCAAGGATAAGAATCCCTAGGAAGTGGCAGTAAAAATAAAGAAAGTGGAAAAGTAATGATCCTCATTCAATATAAATATATATATATATATATATAACTTTTTAACAGTACAAAACTTATATGGCATTTTAAAAATAATGTACAGAAAAACCAAAGAGGGCCCCCTTTTTGCCAACAAACTCATCAGGAGTTAATTGTTGGTTTATCACGGAAATGCAAAAATGAATTAAATTATCATGAAAGAGCTACTCAGTGATATATGAGAAAAAAAACGAATGGGAATTTGTGTAAAATAACATATATACAGTTATATAAAACTAGCCTGAGTGCCCGGCGTTGCCCAGGTGTTTGAAGGTGTGTGGTGAGCAAAAAAAAACAAAAAAAAAAACAACAACAAAAAAGTGGTAGTAGGCAGGCTCAAACCCGTACCGTGAAGAAGGAAAAGAATGTGAAAAAAAGTGACATCTTTGCTGTTGTGTCCATCGCCAAACCAGAAGTGACAAAGGTTGAAAGTAAGCTAGTCAATCGAAAAGAGGGGATGACTTTTGAAAATATCAGTGAAAAAAGCGACACCTCCCTGTAGAAAAGTGGCCAGTTGAGGGTGAAGGAATTCTTGTTTTTGGCCAATTTTTTGGTATTTTTTGTCTGAAGGCTAAAGCTTCAAAATGATACCGATATCGTGAAAATCTATCACTTCTGTCAACAGTTTTAGGCAGACATACGAACATACATACATAGATACACACATACACACTAACAGACAGGTGAGATTTATATAATAGATGTACATACAAATAAGATGAAGGCGGGTATGGGAATGGTTAAAATATAGCAAGTCTAATGATTTTATAAATTCCATCTGTCAACAGAGAGAGGGCCTACATGAAATAATTGAGATTTACTCCAAAATTTTTAAATGATCTTGATAGTCCAGTGTAAGATTCTAAAACAGTCTATTTTATATGTATTAGTGCAAGCTGGATTTTTGATTAGACTAATGGGGGTACCCGGCGTTGCCCGGGTGTTTAGAGGTGTGTGTGTGTGTGTGCTCGAGCGGAGGGGGGGAGGGTAAATCAAAACAAAAGAATAAGTGATGTAATAACCCTGTTTAAATATTGTATAAAAAAATGTTAAAACTTTTAAAAAATCGAAAAAAAACACACAAAAAAAAGCGTAAGGCAAACGAACGATGTTAAAATTTCTTAAAATCGGAAAAACAACAAAAGAAAACGCGAATGTGATGGAAGAAAAGAACAAAAAAATGAACGTTGAAACTTCTTTTAAAAATCTGAAAAACAAAAACAACAGAACGTGAAAAATGACTTAAATAACCTTGTTTCAATATTAAAATTTAAAAAGTCGAAAAAAAAAAAAGACGTTTCACACCACGATTCGAACTTACAACCTTTAGATAATGACGCCGACCTCTAATTAAGGGAGCTAAGACGACGTTGACGAAATTGGGTCATTTTTTTTTTAATATTTAAACTAAATCATGTTCTGATGTCATTTGTGATGCGTAGAAGCCATCTTGTCATGAGGACGGTTTTTGCTGACCCCTCCCTGTATAAAAATAGCTAGTTTAGGGTGAAGGAATTACTGTTTTGGGCCAATTTTTCGATATTTGTTGGGCGAAGGTTTGAGCTTGAAAATTATATCTATTTGGCGAAAATCCGTGGCCTGTGTTGAAAGTTTTTGCAAGACATACAAACACACATTTTTGCTTTTATATATATAGATAGCATGGGTACCTGGCGTTGCCTGGGTGTTTGGAGGTGTGTGTGCTGTTAAATAAAAAAAGAAACCGGGGGTGGGGGGGGTAAAATTTGATAGGAAACGGGAGGGGGGTAGGATCGAACCCGAAGCCCTGAGACAAAGTTTGAAAATAAAATGTGAAAAAAACATGAACCGTTCGGCCAGCCAGAATGAGTTACTGAAAGATGTTTGAATTTATTTAAGTAAAAACCAAATTGACAGGTGCCCGCACGGCAGTCGTAGAGCATTATCACGACGACGACGACATAAGCAAAATCTATTCAGCAAATGAGGTCAATGACCAGGTTTGTTTGTTATAAGCAAAGTAAAAAAAGAAAACATAAAAACGAATGTTAAAACTTAAGTGGGAGTGGGGGGTTATCAAAACATCTGAAAAAAAAAACAAAAAAAACTAACGTAAGGCAAACGAATGATATTAAATGTAAAAATCGAAAAAAGAAAAAAGAAAACAGAAAAACAAGCGTACCCCCCCCCCAAAAAAAAAAAACATGTGAAAAATGGCTTGAATAAGCCTATTTTGATATTAAAATTTAAAAAATCGGTGGGTACCCGGGTGTTTTTTGGTGTCACTAAAAATAAGCGAAGTAAAAAAAAAAACCCCAGAAAAACGAACGTTACATGAAAAATGGCTTAAATACCACTGGTTCAATATTTAAATTTAAAAAATCGAAAAAAAAAAAAAAGAAGACATCTCACACCACAATTCGAACCCAAAACGTTTAGATAACAAACCAATGTGCTAACCAACTGAGCTAACGCGACGTACATGAAATTTAGTCACTTCTTCAACTATTTAAACTAAATCTGGTCATGACGTCATCTGACGCATGTGTAGAACCGGTCGTCGTCACAAGAGGACCGTTTTTGTTGACCTCCTCCCCTGTCGAAAATTGTCGATTTCGGGATGAAAAAATGAACGTTTTTGGCCAATTTTTCGATATTTTTCATGCAAAGGATGGAGCTTCAATATGATACCGAGTTTGTGAAGTTTTGTTGTGTCTGTCGAAAGTTTTTAGCAGACACACAAACATACATACATACATTTTCGCTTTTGTATATGTAGATGTTGACAAATGGATTATTTATTCAGAGTTCACATCCCAGTGGATCTACGTTTCTGAAGCTATCCACTGTGTCATGGGTCATTGCAAGGACCCGTGACACTGTGGTTAGAGTATTTGGAAAAAAAAATCAATTATAAAGTGATATTCTCCTGAAGGTTGAAGGTTCAATTCTCTGGGTGGACGAATGAAGAATACAGTTGTGAATTACTTAGACTGACAGAACAAGAGCATGTTACCTCCGTGAAGTAAAAAGGTTCCGTTCAAAATTTCGTCCAGATTCTCGAGTTCAACAGAAACCTTCCTGAGTTTGACAAGATACACCTGAAGGTCGGAGGTTATATTAACTGGAAACGTTGTGAAAATAAAACTCAAGATAAGAACAGAAAGAATCCAAATGATTCCACTTGGATCTACTTTAGGACTTTGTTCTGTCATACTGTTGGGAAAGGTATGAACGTACAAATTCATTCTTTCCCCTCCCTGGTTTAAGTTGCTTTGAATTCATTGAATTTAGTAAATAAGTATTAAACGTGAATTTGTATGAATCGACTTTGTATGCATTTTTGATGGGTTTAATTCTATTGTTGGCATTGGTTATTGATTTTTCAATTTTTTTTGGGGGGGGAGTCACTACTTATCAAGACTAAGAGCCACTCAAGGATAAGGGTTAAACAGTTAATGAGACTGGATGATTGCAAGCCAAAAGATGAAGAACACAGTGGATATGCTAACAAATTGATGAACTATGTGCTGCGTTTCAAAATTCATAACATAATTAAATATTCATTAACATAATTAAATCCTTCTTAGATAAGAGAAAAATCCAGGTTGTCCTCGACGGTCGTACATCTAAACAATATAATATAAATGCGGGAGTGCCTCAGGGGTCTATCCTTGGACCTCTATTATTCCTAGTATTCATAAATTACCTCCCTGACAAAATTGTCTGTGAGATGGGTATATGTGCTGATGACACCACACTCTATAACAGACACGACAGGAAAACAAATGAACACATATCTAAAGAAATGGCAGAAACACTAGAGGATGACCCCCGATCTGTAGTGGAATGGGGACAAAAATGGATGGACACATTCAATGCTGCCAAGACTAAACTTCTCTACCACTAATAGCAATGGTCAAAGACTCCTTATCTGAAAGTACATCTTTTAAACTCCTCTGCCTAACGTTCACAGGAAACATGAGTTGGAGCAATTACATTGAGAGTATTGCCAGGACTGCTGCAAAGAAAGTAGGTTCTGTCTACCGTACTAGGAAGCTACTAATGCCCGAAAGTATCCTGTACCTCTATAAGGCCACCATTCACCGATGTATGGATGATTGTTGCCATATTTGGGCTGGTACATCTGCTACTCATCTCTCACTCCTAGACAAGGTCCAAAAGAGTCGCCAACCTGATAGGTCCTGAACTGTCATCTAAGCTTTAGCCTCTATCCTATCGTGGAAATGTTTCATTCCTCTGCCTATTCTACAAGTACTTTAATGGTGAATGCTCTGATGAACTGCAAGCACTTGTACCCCCTCAACGTAAATACCCCTGACAGACCTGACAAGCAGCTAAATCCCACCCTTCCACAGTAGAGATCCCTAGAAAGTAAGAGCGCCTTCTACTCCAGTAGTTTCTTCTCCAGAACCGCTAGACATAATGTTATATAAAAAAAAAATAACGATCGATTAATTAGTTTGAGTGAATCCTCTGCATAGAAATATGTAAACATCAATATTCACATCAGTTATTCTTTATTTCATTCTTTCTTTCATTGATTCATTCATGATTTTTTTCATTCATACATATTTTCATTCACCCTTTTTCTAGTCATTTTTTAATATTTTCTTTTCTATTCATATTTTCATTTATTCTTTAGTTTTTGGTCTTTTATTCATTCTTTTGATTCTTTATTCTTTTTATTTTCTTATATTTTTTCATTATTTTATTTTCCTATTTTTTCATGAACTGTTCTTTATTCTTTCATTCTAAATTCATGCTTTCATTTTTCATTCATTCATTCATTCTTTCTTTCTTTCATTCTTTCTTTCTTTCATTCTTTCTTTCATTCATTCTTTCATTTTTCTTTCTTTCATTAATTCTTTCATTTTTCTTTCTTTCATTAATTCTTTCATTTTTCTTTCTTTCATTAATTCTTTCATTTTTCTTTCTTTCATTAATTCTTTCATTTTTCTTTCTTTCATTAATTCTTTCATTTTTCTTTCTTTCATTAATTCTTTCATTTTTCTTTCTTTCATTAATTCTTTCATTTTTCTTTCTTTCATTAATTCTTTCGTTTTTCTTTCTTTCATTAATTCTTTCGTTTTTCTTTCTTTCATTAATTCTTTCGTTTTTCTTTCTTTCATTAATTCTTTCATTTTTCTTTCTTTCATTAATTCTTTCATTTTTCTTTCTTTCATTAATTCTTTCATTTTTCTTTCTTTCATTAATTCTTTCGTTTTTCTTTCTTTCATTAATTCTTTCTTTCATTAATTCTTTCATTTTTCTTTCTTTCATTAATTCTTTCATTTTTCTTTCTTTCATTAATTCTTTCATTTTTCTTTCTTTCATTAATTCTTTCATTTTTCTTTCTTTCATTAATTCTTTCATTTTTCTTTCTTTCATTAATTCTTTCATTTTTCTTTCTTTCATTAATTCTTTCATTTTTCTTTCTTTCATTAATTCTTTCATTTTTCTTTCTTTCATTAATTCTTTCATTTTTCTTTCTTTCATTAATTCTTTCATTTTTCTTTCTTTCATTAATTCTTTCATTTTTCTTTCTTTCATTAATTCTTTCATTTTTCTTTCTTTCATTAATTCTTTCATTTTTCTTTCTTTCATTAATTCTTTCATTTTTCACTAATTCTTTCATTTTTCTTTTTTTATTTTATTCATTCTTTCAGTTTTCATTTATTGTTTCATTTTTCATTCCTTTATTTATTGTTTCATTTTTCATTCTTTTATTCATTCTTTCATTTTTCTTTCTTTTATTCATTCTTTCAGTTTTTATTTATTGTTTCATTTTTCATTCTTTGATTTATTGTTTCATTTTTCATTCTTTGATTTATTGTTTCATTTTTCATTCTTTGATTTATTGTTTCATTTCATTCTTTGATTTATTGTTTCATTTTTCATTCTTTGATTTATTGTTTCATTTTTCATTCTTTGATTTATTGTTTCATTTTTCATTCTTTGATTTATTGTTTCATTTTTCATTCTTTGATTTATTGTTTCATTTTTCATTCTTTGATTTATTGTTTCATTTTTCATTCTTTCATTGTTTCATTTTTCATTCTTTTATTGTTTCATTTTTCATTCTTTCATTGTTTCATTTTTCATTCTTTGATTTATTGTTTCATTTTTCATTCTTTGATTTATTGTTTCATTTTTCATTCTTTGATTTATTGTTTCATTTTTCATTCTTTGATTTATTGTTTCATTTTTCATTCTTTGATTTATTGTTTCATTTTTCATTCTTTGATTTATTGTTTCATTTTTCATTCTTTGATTTATTGTTTCATTTTTCATTCTTTGATTTATTGTTTCATTTTTCATTCTTTCATTGTTTCATTTTTCATTCTTTCATTGTTTCATTTTTCATTCTTTCATTGTTTCATTTTTCATTCTTTCATTGTTTCATTTTTCATTCTTTTATTGTTTCATTTTTCATTCTTTGATTTATTGTTTCATTTTTCATTCTTTGATTTATTGTTTCATTTTTCATTCTTTGATTTATTGTTTCATTTTTCATTCTTTGATTTATTGTTTCATTTTTCATTCTTTGATTTATTGTTTCATTTTTCATTCTTTCATTGTTTCATTTTTCATTCTTTCATTGTTTCATTTTTCATTCTTTCATTGTTTCATTTTTCATTCTTTCATTGTTTCATTTTTCATTCTTTGATTTATTGTTTCATTTTTCATTCTTTGATTTATTGTTTCATTTTTCATTCTTTGATTTATTGTTTCATTTTTCATTCTTTGATTTATTGTTTCATTTTTCATTCT
Source organism: Euprymna scolopes (assembly GCF_053919585.1). Taxonomy (NCBI): domain Eukaryota; kingdom Metazoa; phylum Mollusca; class Cephalopoda; order Sepiida; family Sepiolidae; genus Euprymna; species Euprymna scolopes. Next base: position 87,987,776 of record NC_136518.1, read on the forward strand.
TTCATTGTTTCATTTTTCATTCTTTCATTGTTTCATTTTTCATTCTTTCATTGTTTCATTTTTCATTCTTTGATTTATTGTTTCATTTTTCATTCTTTGATTTATTGTTTCATTTTTCATTCTTTGATTTATTGTTTCATTTTTCATTCTTTGATTTATTGTTTCATTTTTCATTATTTCATTTTATTTTTTTCATTATTTCATTTTATTTTTTTCATTATTTCATTTTATTTTTTTCATTATTTTGTCTTTTTTCTTTCATTTTTTCTTTCATTTTTTTCTTTCATTTTTTCTTTCATTTTTTTCTTTCATTCATTTATTTTTCATCTTTCACTTTTTCTGTTTTCTTTCATCACATGCTGCTCCTTGTCAACTTAACCTGATATTTCCCCATCCCCATCAATATATATATATATATATATATATATATATATCCATTTTGTTTTTTTGTTTTTTTTCCTGAAATATTAATTACAGATCTTTTCTTCTCGTTAGCAATTGCAACAATTCCGTAGCAAACAAAAGCCGCAATTGAATACTAATTAGAAACCACACAAATCAGATTAATTAAGCTGATTGATTGATTAAAAAACCTTGCATCCTTTTGTCTTTTAATTGTTCGATTTATTTACAAAATCCGGTTCTCATTATCTTTTTATTTATCCTTCAATAAACATAAGTATATGGGTTAGGTGCTCAAGTACATGACCTCGCTATCCAACATAGTCTTCCACAGCTGTTTCATCATTTACGATTCATCAGTGTGGAAGTATGTAGCAAGTGTATCCCGGCGAGATTCAAAACCCAAACGGCTGATCGTATCCAAATATGATGTGCTGCCAAATATCTTAATCAGTGTATTAATAAAATTGCCAGTGACATTAAAAGAAATGATAGCTGTGTGTGTGTATATATATATATATATATATATATATATATAATAGTAAATTAAAAAAATATATCCATTTCGAATTTGGAAGCAGATGAATCTCACAGGTAAGAAATTCCTTTTTATAACAGGAATAAGCGAGCCAAATTAATTAAGAATAGGAAACTAAATCTAATATCTAATATCATGTTTTCTTCTTAAGATTAAGTGAGGTGGTGTTTGATCAACTATGCTGGGGAACCATGATTTAATATACTGTTTTGTGTTTAAATCCCGAAACAACTGATGATTCCTTCCCTTAAATTACCATTAGTACTATAGTGAATTTGAGGCAGTGATTGCAGATTTTTTTTTTTTTTTACACAGTGATCACCACTTATCAAGGCCCGGAAGCCACCCAGGGATAAGGGTTATTGCAAGTACATTACGTTAGTGTGGAGATTTGATGAAGTGTTTACTTAAGGGGGCGGTTCATTAGGAATTTGTTAACGTTGGACTTGAAGACATCCAAGTTGTAGTCCAGTGGGAAGCAGGCAGACGGAACAGAGTTCCACAGGCGTGCAGTTCTAAGAAAGAAGTTTTGTTCATGGAATCCACATTTTGATTTAGGCACAGATAATGAGTGGGGGAAATTTTTCACAGTGGATTCAGCTAGACGGGTGTTTTTCGTGAAAGATTGGCGAGGGGGGACGAGAGATTGGAGTTCAGACGAGCACCTGCCATGGAAATAACGATAAAACAAGGATAGGCTCGCAACGTCTCTTCTGTGGGAGAGAGGTTGCAGGGTAGAGAAAAGGGCATCCCTCACTAAGTCACGAAGTCTATTTTGTACTCTGTCAAGGAAGGATACGCTGTTTTTAGCAGCTCCTGCCCAGATATGGCAACAGTATTCCATCCTTGGACGTACTTGGCTTTTATATAGATAGAGAATTGCATCAGTAGTGAGATATCTTCTGGAGCGGTAGAAGGATCCCACCATCTTTCCAGCGACCTTGGCAACAGACTTGATGTACGTGTTCCATTTCAGGTCAGGAGTAAAGGTCAAACCCAGAAGCTTGTCAAAACACGGGGCCTCACCCAGACGAGAGCCATCCATCCCAATTGATGCCAGATGGGGATCAGAGCGTTGATGATGTAAGGATAGGAGTTTGGTTTTAGATGCATTAAAGGTAACCAGCCTTGTCTTCCCCCACTGAACCACGCGCTCGAAATCAGAGGAGAGAGAATCAGAGAGAACTTTGTCATTTACAGCCTTTGATGTGTTGCCGTAGATGGTCGTGTCATCAGCATAGATGTCAACGAATGATTTAAGTATGTGTTTAGGGAGATCATTGATGTAGATCAGGAAGAGAGTTGGGCCCAGGATTGACCCCTGAGGGACTCCAACATTTATACTGCAGGCCTCCGATTTTTGTCCATCTACCACTACTCTTATGAGCCTATCGGAGAGAAAAGATTATTAAATGATTTCCTGACTAAATGGTTTTCTAACGAATGATAAAAAATAAAATTTTTTTTGTATAGTTTTAAAGGTTAAAAAACTTCAAGACATATATATATTTATATATATATAACTACTTCATTTACTCAAATAAAATTAATATACGAAAGTATAAATTTATGCGTAAACTTGAAGTATTTACTTCAAAAGTGCTCAATACGTAGGTAGAGCTAGTATATATATGTTTTTGTTGATATATTTTGTTTATCACTTTACCAGTTCGTTTGGGGGAAATAAATTGATCTCTGTGATATAGGAGTAGTATAGGTTTTAAGTTATAATACATATAAGTGTATGACATATCTGTCATGGTAGCTTTCATGCATGTGGACAATGTCTCTGATTAACTTACCCTATATTCTTTCCGAGAGTTTAATCGCACACATTCTCCACATGTATTAAAGCCACCATGACAGATATGTCATGCACTTACCTGCATTATGATAAAAAAACTATACTCCTCCTATATCACAGATATCAATTTAGTTCCTCCAAACATCCTCAATATTTCATTTTGCTCCTAATGTAACTATCACAAGACATCACATCCCTATTATGTTACCTAGCATCTTCTCCCCTCTTCTGATGAGAAGCATTAGGCTTCGAAATACCATGGTATAAAGAGTTTTCACTTACCCTACACCCCTAATTGATGTATACCCTTATTGAATAAATGAATAACTTTATATATATATATATTGTGTGTGTGTGTTTTATTTTCTTTCTTTATTAATTTCTATATAAGGTCCATGATAATTTGTTGAGCTTTGTATTATCCCTGATAAGTCTCCTCTTTTTTTTTTTTTTACATTTTCACCCCAAACAAGGCATATCGCCACATTGATGTAGGGGTCTACTATCAGGGACCTAAGTTGCAGGTGTACTATGTAGGGAGTTTAGCAGCAAGATGTCTGTTCACATTAAACTTGAAGTTCTGCATTTCAGTACAGTTGGGGAAGCAGGAAACCGGAAAAGAATTCCAAAGTCTAGGAGTTCTGGGGAAGAAGCAATTAAAGTAGAAGGCTTTATTACATCTAAGGATCTCTACTGTGTAAAGATTGGATTTTGTTGCTTGTCGGGTTTGTCGGGGGTATTTTCGTTGAGGAGGTACAAGGGCTTGTAGTTCATCAGAACACCCACCATTAAAATACTTGTAAAACAGGCAGAGGGATGCAACATTTCATCAATGGGACAGGGGCTGAAGCTTAGATGGCAGTTTGGGACCTATCAGGTTATTTTCTACCTTTAAATAGTGTGTATGTATATATATATATATATATTTTTTTTATTTATTTATTTATTTTTTTTTACACAGTGATCACCACTTATCAAGGCCCGGAAGCCACTCAGGGATAAGGGTTATTGCAAGTACATTACGTTAGTGTGGATATTTGAAGTGTTTACTTAAGGGGGCGGTTCACTAGGAATTTGTTAACATTGGACTTGAAGACATCCAAGTTGTAGTCCGGTGGGAAGCAGGCAGACGGAACAGAGTTCCACAGGCGTGCAGTTCTAAGAAAGAAGCTTTGTTCATGGAATCCACATTTTGATTTAGGCACAGATATAGAGTGGGGGAAATTTTTCACAGTGGATTCAGCTAGACGGGTGTTTTTCGTGAAAGATTGGCGAGGGGGGACGAGAGATTGGAGTTCAGACGAGCACCTGCCATGGAAATAACGATAAAACAAGGATAGGCTCGCAACGTCTCTTCTCTTGGAGAGAGGTGCAGGATTGAGAAAAGGGCATCCCCCACTAAGCCATATATATATATTGTTTTTACAAAATCAAGAAAACAAAGATTGGATTCATAGCAACAATTAGTGTATTTTCATTGTTCATTACAATTGTTTCACAACCATTTAGACAATTTCAAACCTTATATTGTTTGAAAATATTCACAAGAACGGCCTCTCTTCAGATGTTGAGAAAAACACTTAATGAACAATATCGAATCCATTTCCGTTTTAAGGAAAACCATGTGATAAAAAATTTACCTACATTTCTTCCTTCAGAGGTTTTTTTTTCCGTTTGTAATGGATATTTTTTATATCTACCTATTTTCGTATCTCTATTTTTAAATAGTTCAATCAATTATTTATTTATCCTTGCAACCAATTACCTTAATTACAATTCACTTAATTTAGGTTATTATTATTTTTCTCTAAGTTATTTATCAATATTACTTGAATATAATAAAATTCAGAATATTATAAATAAGAATATATATATATATATACCTACACACATATCTCTATCTATATATACACACATATTATTCTTGTTTCAAAGTTTTCAAAAATCAAGGGTCCCACTTCCTGGAGCTAACATTTTTTTTCTCTCTCTATATGAGATACATAGATATTGAAATATTACAGTTCTCCTTTACATCTCAAAAACTGAGTATGTAAAAACGTTGAGAACGTAAGTTTTCTTTCTTTTCAATCAACCATTTAAATATGTTATAATATACCTTTCTTGTGATCTCTTTATCTTACTGGATTTTTGCCGGGTGAGTGGTTGTAATCAATCAGTGAAAAATTACCAGCACACAAGTGGGTGAAAAAAAAAAAAAAAAAAAAAAAAAAAAAAATTGAAAATGAATAAACAATAAAAGTGTGACTTACAAGTGGAAGGGTATGGGGGCTCCCTCAGCAAAAGTTTGACTTAAAAAGTCTGCAGCCAATGCTGAAACACGAGGGTTTCTCAGTTATGGTATGGGGGTGCAATTTGGAGTGATGGTCGTTCAGACCTGGTGGAGTGCGAAGGAAACCTCAGTTCTGCTAACCTGATTGAATGATTTTAGAAACAAAGTAAATCTAAATTTTGTTTTCTTTTTTCAATCAACAAATCAAACAGAACCTGAATATTTTACATCAAATTCCCAACAAAACCTTGTACATAATTTTGGCATGAAAAAACACAAATAAAGCAATCATTCCACTTCATAAACGCGTCGCATATTTTGAATTTTAACGTCTATGCTTTGTTTTGAAAAAGAATAGAACTATTGTTTCCATGTCATAAACGCACCACATTTGTTTTTCTTCAAAGCAGTCATCTTTTAGAAAGTCTTTGAATGTAGACAAAACATTGATGAATATTGATGAAAAACAAGTTCCAATTTTTCTTTTTTTCATTTTTAGATTATTAATTCCATAATTATCATAATGTGTGTGTATAGTCTTAGAAATTTCTTTTAAAAATAAAAACAAAAAAAATTGTTTTTCATTGGAAAATTATTTTGCCAGTAAGTCAATTTCCTGCATCGTTGAATCGTTTTACTTAGGTGAACAAACAATAATATCAATGTTCTTAAAGGGATCGTCAGTTATTTACCATATATTAAATATTGAAGAGCCTACCTATTTTGTATTAATATCATATACCCTGTCAACTGGGCCACACAGTTGCCAACTGCAATCTGAAAATAGGGCCAGTTGTAGGCTGTAGTTTTTGACCTATGGTGTCTTAGGGTGGGATCATGGTGGCTGAGCAGTCTGATGTCTGGTTTCATAAATAGTCATGTGACTTGCAGCATTTTACTTCAGTCTTAATTTTAGCTTGACAGGATGTTGTAGAGACCCAATTCAATCAAATAAATGATCAAGTCATACCTTACTATCTATAAGTTCATTCTCAAGTACATTCAATTTGATCCACAAGGATCCGTGGTGCAGTGGTTAGAATACTTGGAAAAATCAATTGTAAAGTGACCTTCTGAAGAATTGAAGGTTCAATTCTCACTGACCGAAAAATACAATTCCGAATTACTTAGGACCTCTATCCAGTATTGGCTGAGGGAATGATGGAACAAAAGCATGCTACCTCCGTGAAGTAAATAAAGGGTATCGTTCGAAATTCCATCCAAATTCCAGAGTTCGACAAGTTATACCTGAAGAAGGTCAGAGGATTACATTGAGCGAAACGTTGTGAAAATGATGATACTAAAGATGAGAATGATACATCCAAATGATACGAATTATCTGACAACTTTATTCAACATTAAATGGTTATCACGCCATAAAACAAACCAAAAACAATGCATCATACTGATTCTTCAATTTCGTTTGTGTAAACTTTGCCCATGTTCTTAACAATGTATTTCTGTCAAATAAATGTATTCCACTTGAAATTCTGTTGCACTGGTGGCATATTTCAACAAATCAATAGGAGCATATTACATTTATTAAGGCTCAACTGAATCACACAACGAACGTAGTGTAAATAGCTTATATGGAAGTGGATCAGCTGAACATCTTTCGATGAGTTCTTTTTATTTTGTTTCTCATTTTCAGAAAATTCATTACTCAAGATTAACACATTGTTAAATTCTAGACAACGTTAAATTGGGACAACTAGTATATAGTAATATGAATATTTGGTATATTTAGGCAGCATATTTTCATTGAGACAAATGTTATTGAAAATCACGGAATTCTTTTGTTTCGCTATCTTCTGTTTTACTTTCTCCAATCTCTGAATAATTCTTTATTTTTTTCAAAATTATTTAGGTCGGATCCGTATGTTTAGCTAGCGCTTTCGATTAGAATACTTTCATCATCCTCAGGCATATTATTTCTTAAAATTTTGTTATAAAAATTATGTTTTGGTATTTTATATATATTTTTTTATCATGGTCACGTGGTAGCTAATTAAGAATTAAGTGGGCGGACAATTTTTAACAGAGGCCTCTTCTTCATCCTGCCAACATCAAGCGCAGAAAAGATTGGTCTCATGAGATGGTGGAGAGACCTATGACCTTTTGGATCAATGTCATTTTCTCTGATGAGTCATGATTTGCATTATTTCACAACAGTGGAACGGTATGGGGGCTCCCTCAGCAAAAGTTTGACTTAAAAATTCTGCAGCTAATGCTGAAACATGAGGGTTTCTCGGTTATGGTATGGGTGCAATTTGGAGTGATGCTTGCTCAGACCTCGTAGAGTGCGAAGGAAACATCAATTCTGCTAAATATGTTTCAATATTACATGAAGGACTCCTACCAATATTCTCAAGTGGTAAAATGAACCAAATTAACTCCCCATTTATGGAAGATGGAACTCCTTGTTATGCTGCTAGAGAAGCATAACATTGATTGAGCCAAAATGGGATGAATAAACTTCTATGACCAAGTCAGTCCACAGATATGAACCCAATTGAAAACCTTTGAGACGTATTAGGTCAGAACCTTCGCAAAAAGGAAAGGAAGTTTGTGTCAGACATGGCAAGAAATTTTTCAAGATAGTATTCATCAATTGATCAATGCGATGCCTAGAAGGGTCTTAGCATTAAAAACAGCCAGGGGCATGTGAACGAAGTATAAGTTATTAAATTTGTTTTTGATTTTGTTCTATAAATTATGTTTATTGAAATAAACTGTTTCTATGGGTGTCTATTCCTTTTTCATATCTGTGTATATAATATATATATATATATATATTATATATAATATATGTTTGTGTGCACTCATTTAACATTACTGTATATATAGATTAAAAAATTTGCTTATATAAATCAAAATATGGATTTGAACAATTGAATTGAGAAAGAGGGTGGGAAGACCTGTTACTTATCAAATGAGATTTAAACTAAGATACATATGGCGTTTTTTTTTTTACTTTTTTTTTTTGTGAATGTTTAATCCAAGGAACAATAATCTTTGTTTTTCTTTGTTGTTTGTTATTGCAAAGATTCATTAATCACAATTGAGTCTTGAGGCTTTTATTCTCGGATGAAGATGATGAACAAAAGCGAAAGAGTTGCGATTGCAGCTCCACAGGAAACCAAAACACAAACAAGCGCTAAACCAATATTTAATCATTTGTTTCCTTTCAATCAATGACAATTTCATTTCATTTGTTTATTTTATAGGATTTTTTTTTATCAGTTATTCTTCCTTCTCTACCCTTCTCCATCTCATTTATATACATGAATATTTCTATATGGGTGTGTGTGTGTGCACACATATATATGTATAGTTATGTATGTGTGTGTGTGTGTGCATATATATGTATAGTTATGTATGTGTGTGTGTGTGTGCATATATATGTATAGTTATGTATGTGAGTGTGCATATATATGTATAGTTATGTATGTGAGTGTGCATATATATGTATAGTTATGTATGTGAGTGTGCATATATATGTATAGTTATGTATGTGAGTGTGCATATATATGTATAGTTATGTATGTGAGTGTGCATATATATGTATAGTTATGTATGTGAGTGTGCATATATATGTATAGTTATGTATGTGAGTGTGCATATATATGTATAGTTATGTATGTGAGTGTGCATATATATGTATAGTTATGTATGTGAGTGTGCATATATATGTATAGTTATGTATGTGAGTGTGCATATATATGTATAGTTATGTATGTGAGTGTGCATATATATGTATAGTTATGTATGTGAGTGTGCATATATATGTATAGTTATGTATGTGAGTGTGCATATATATGTATAGTTATGTGAGTGTGCATATATATGTATAGTTATGTGAGTGTGCATATATATGTATAGTTATGTATGTATGTGTGTGTGCATGTGTGTATGCATATATACATATTTGCATACACGTGTACATTTGTGTACATGTGTACGCACCTACATGTATGTTTGTACACGTTGATGCACATATGTGCATGCTTGTGTACACGTAGATGCACATACGCATATATTTGTGGTTGCATATACATGTGTATTTGTATGCATGCACGTATGTATTTATATGCATACATGTGTATATTTGTGTACATGTGTATACACGCATGTGTATATATGTGTACACATGTATGCACGTACATATTTATTTGTATACGGGAATGTGCATGTACACATGTGTTTTTCTTAGATGTGCTGGATTCAAATCCTGTGGCGACTTTTGTATCACTTTAAACTAAAACCCTTGGCAAAGGTATGAACCTATATATCTTTCATCTCGTGATTAAATTGTAGGGTGGTCTACGCTCTAAAGACTTTATTGTGGAACTGATCTTGGAGAAGGAAAATTCTTTTTTCTACTTCGTCCAACATTGGTTTTAATCATCCCAAACTTTTTCTTGCCCCTGTACTTGAACCTATCTCTCTTGAATTGTTAATGATTGTACAGCACGTGCTGTACTTTAAACTCACCATACACATTTACAAGGGTGCCCACTGTTTTTTCGGGCTGAAAGGAGCTCTCTTTGTATATTTGATATATACATATCAGATATATATATTTATACACACGTGTGTGCAATGCATGTTAAATATACGTATGAGATGATACCTAACCATATATATATATATATATATATATATATATATAATCTTCAGACACACGCGCACACATTATTTGTGCAAATCTTTCTCTCTCTCTCTCTCTTCCAACTCATAAATGGTCTCATTTATATCGATGAGGATGTTGCCTTCAGCCACAAATTATATACATACATAGATGTTTAAGATGGGGTTTTCTATGAGGTCGTGTAGTGCATTCCATTGACTGGAGTGGGTGGGAAGTTTGAGATGATTACAATGGATGTGTGTGTGTGTGTGTGTGCATCATAACAAAGACAACAAAATGAATCTGTTGTCAACACACACACACACACACGTGTGTACGCACATCGTTTAGTGTGTGAATGTGTGTGTGAAAATGTGATGGTGGAAGTTGGTTAAGAATTGAGGTGACCGAGTGCAGTGTGAGGGGAATGCAACAGTCATATGTGATTCATCCCCCCCCCGCAGCCGTGCTCCCTAGCCGCTCAATTCCACTTGTTATATCTCTCTCTCTCTCTCTCTCTCTCTCTCTCTTTCTCTTTGTCTCTCTTGTTGATGAAGAAGCGAAATAAAAATCTGAATGAATTGGTTCTGGCTGCATGACAGACTGATGGATAGGCAAAGTGCCAAGCCAAACTTTTGGAAATAATTGGACATGATCACATTTGTTGGATAAAGCAAAGAATTTCTTAGACTTACATCAAGGGTTGCCGAGTAAGTGTAATTGAAGAGATAGAACAAAAGAAGAAAAATAGTCCCTTTCCTTCCAAATACAATTGTGTGTGTAGATATATCTATAGTTGTGTATATATATTGTGGTGGTGGTTTCCTTGACAGACTATCGATACCCACTGTAAGGGTGCCTGTGCATGAAATTATTGAGGCAAAAGTTGTGCAATCTCCAATCACACCTCTCCTGTATCGAAATTAGCGGAGAGCACATACAGCGCCTAGAATTCCCAAATGGTCACCCATCTGGTACTACCAACGAACCGGAAGTCTAAGACTCGAGTCTTAGTGTGGCTGAACCCAGTGAGATTTGAAACCGGAATCATAGAGTTTGGAGCCTAAAGTTGAGCCAATCTATAGAAATAATTATATATAATCTCTCACATTCTGAAAATTCTATAACAAAAATGGCTCATCAGGTTAGCTCTGCTGAATGGCGTCGTTCTTTCGAGTTCAAAATCCTTACTTGTGAGACATCGGCTTGGGGTTCAGCTGGTTGGATGACCACGCTCCTTGTTTACATGAAGTAGATCTATTCCACAGCTTGATTTTGTCGCAGTTTGCTTGATCTGTGTTGGTTAATAGAATTTCTTGTGTGCGGGCCATTGGCTCAGTTGGTAGAGTGCTTGTCTCACATGCAGGAGGCTCGGGTTTCAAATCCCGGGTGCGGATATGTCTGACTGATGAGCCCAAATCAGGGCGAAACTCGAGTCTTAGACTTCCAGTTCGTTGGCTGGCATGGCTCTAGTGGGCTGCGGCGTTCTTTGGCCTGTGGAAATAATTATATGTATATATTTGAATGTATTTTTAAGATGTAGTTATCCATGGACACGTGCTGTGGCATTATACCACTCACTAGTGTGGCTGAATCCAGTGAGATTTGAAACCAGAATCATAGAGTTTGGAACCTAAAGTTGAGCCAACCCATGCTAGTAATAAGTATATTCATTTTCACAGATGCTCTTGTACCTTACTTATTTTAGACTGGAAAATGCTACCTAAATGCTAATTGGGAATTTTCCATCAACAGTGTGATGCTCTCAAAATGGGAAATGATATAGATATATATATTTCCCCAAAACCTTTGGCCTTGGAGGAGACTAAAACGTGCTGCTATGGTTTCACATGATCTGAAATAACATCAAGGGGAGACTTGATTCCAAACATTTCTCATATGTTATACTCCCCTCTTTTTGAAATAGGGTATGATTATGAATATCTCCAGTATCAAATAATCCTTATACATTGTGAAATTTACTTAATGTATGAAAACCAAAGAGTAGAGATATGACATATGAGAATATTTGGAATCAAGTCTCCCCTTGCTGTTATTTCAGATCATTTGAAACAATACCAGCACGTTTTAGTTTCCCCTCCATTAAGGCCAGAGGTTTTGGGGAAATATAAAATATTTTGTAATTCTTTAACCCTTATCTTTGAGTGGCCTCTTGGCCTTGATAAAGTGGTGATGCCTATGTAAAAAAAAAAAAAATGAAAATGCTTTCTGCTAGTTTGACCGATTCTTTAGGAGCCAGTGTGAAAAGTCTTTAGGGAGGTAGAAACAAGGAATCTAAAACTTAATTGCTTGTATATCCACTCACTTTCTCTATTTGTTTGACTATTCATCATAATTTATAACCCTGGAAAGGTCAGGCGTTTTCCTGCTTTCCAGCTGTCTATAATATGGTTGTCTTCAAGTCCAACGTGAACAAGTTTCTGATGAGCCGTTCCACTTAAGTTAACAAATTTACCGAACTTCCATTACTATCGATTACTATATCGTCCTTTTGACTACTCTACACTCTTTAACCCTTATCCTTCAGTGGCCTATCGGCCTTGATAAGTGGTGACGCGTATGTAAAAAAAAAAAAATCATATGCAAAACTAGGGAAAAAATGACTGATTGAAATATTTTGACTGTAAAAAAGTGCAAAAAATCGGCTATGGATGATGGATGATCCCCCTAATCTGTGACCTTAGGGCAAGTGTCACATAGCCCACTACACAATTCAGGTCATTACCTTTCTAACGAGCCTTCATTTGTTAAATTCTGATGAATCTTGCTGAGATTTCAAACATGAAATTGCCAAAAAAAGGTGGTATTTCTATCTCTCTCTCTCTCTCTCTACAGTAGCGTCGAAAAGTTAAGGAACAGTCGATCATTTTCTTTTAAATGGCTTCTAACTTTATCTATGAAAAAGGAAAAAAAGTTTGTTGAATTTTCCAATGTTTAATAGTGGTAGTTAAATAAAAAAAATTTATTTTTTATTTAGAGAATACATATTAGTTTTTTTTTTTTTTTTTTTTTTTTTTTACATGTAAACAAATTTAATTAAATCACTGACGTCCAAAAGTTAAGGAACGGGGAAATTATTAATGAAAAAACAAAGAATCCTTTTAGTATTTAGTGAAAAGCCCCTTGTTTTCAATCAAACTATGACATCTTTTGCTGCAAGACAGAACTAATCGTTCACATATTATCGGGGAGATATTATTCCAGGATTTTCTTATACATTCCCATAAATCAAGATTTTTTTTTTGAGGGGGGGGGGGGTTCTGTGATCTTATCACCAATAATTTTCCAAACATTTTCAATTGGTTTAAGGTCGGGTCTCTGAGCTGTCCAATCCATAATGCAAATATTGAATCTATTTAGCTCTTCTAAAACTATTTTTGATTTATGGCACGATGTCTTGGATAAAGATATCAGAATCAGATGTCTTGGATAAAGATATCAGAATCAGAAAGATTCTCTAATCAATTCTCTGTATATTCAGGCATTTACTTTTCCATGAATCCTCACAAAGGGGCCAGTTCCTTTTGAAGATATCATGCCCCATACCATTATGCTATCGCCCTTCAAATTTTACTGTACTTTTAATGCAATGTTTTTCTGACTTTCTATACAGTTTTAAATAAATATTTAGCTTTTATATTGAAATTTTTTCTTTGTTGGAATTGTTTCCCCATTAAACAGTAAACAAATATATATATATATATATATATATATATATATATATATATATATATATATATATATATATATATATGGGTGTGTGTTATAATTAGTGCTGAATTGAGAATCGGAAAAATCAGATAATTTAGGGGTATTGGAAAAATTTGTATCTATTTTCCGATGCCAAAAACGATTCTTTTAATTGTCTTTTGATTTTGTTAAAAACAAAATCTTCCACTGTTAGTAGTTTTTTTTTTTTTTTTTTTTTTTTTAGTAATGATCAAATAATAAATATCGATTTTAAACCAATAATAAAACTTAAATCTATAGATTATCCCTTACAAGAGTATTTTTTTTACACTTGAGGAAATATCTGCCCATTTACCATGTGTTTTTACGATAATTGTGGAAAAATAACTTCATAGTTAAATATTTAGAGATTTATAAAGAATCAGAATCGGTGCGGGAGGGGGGGGTATTGGAATCCTCCCAACACTAGTTATAAGATAATCAAAAGAAACTTTTCCAGTGAACCTACCAAAGTCAACGTTGTTAAGCTTGACTTTGAATTTAGTTGGCTAAATCCTATTTCAGTCACGTAAATTATTTAGAGCAAAATGGATTCTGTTATCAACTTATCCTGAAACAACCATATCCTGGGGTTTTAATATATATATATATATATATATATATATATATATATATATATTATAAATAGTAACCATATTCTAGATTTTCTTAAGGAAGCAGTATTGTCTACTGGAGAGCCATGTATTTAACAGCTGTCCTTTTTTTAAATCTCCGATACAGCTACATGGTAAGCAGCTGAGGATTCCCGTTTTCTATTTAAAATTTTTTGTTTAAGGTTTTTCTTTTCATCTTTATATAGTTAAATTCTCTTTTATAATTGAAGTGTTTTGAGAAATCGGCTTATGTTAGTGCTAAGTCTATATAACAATTTTAGTTAAGGCCCCTTTTTTTTCTCGTCCTTATATAAATGAATTCTCTTTTGTAATTATATATTCTTTTTTTTTTCATCATAAATGAATTCGCTTTTGTCATTATAAACTTTTAGAAGTCGGATTATGTAGGTGCTAAGTCTGCGATAGGTTAAATTTATCCCCCCCTCCGGGAATTTAAACTGCATTTTTTTCCACTTTTTTTTTATTCAAAGCTTCTTTAGACATATATATATATATATATATATATATATATATATATATATATATGAGAGAGAGAGAGAGAGGTTAAAATACACTTTCGTAAACAACTGAATTCATTCAAAACGTATCGCAAAAAAAAACAAAAAACAAAACAAATCACATCTAAATAAATCGTGATATATCCAAGCACTAAGCAGTCGTGTGAGATGGGCGAGCGGATAAAGAGTTTAGGCTCATTATCGTGGGGTCCCGATTTTGAATCTCACTAGATTCACCTACTCTGATGAGTCGTAGACGACGAAACACGTGTCAGTGGATAATTCTACTCTGATGAGTCGTAGACGACGAAACACGTGTCAGTGGATAATTATATATATATATATATATATATATATATATATATGTATATATATAATTATCCACTGACACGTGTTTCGTCGTCTACGACTCATATATATATATATGTATATATATAATTATCCACTGACACGTGTTTCGTCGTCTACGACTCATCAGAGTAGAATTATCCACTGACACGTGTTTCGTCGTCTACGACTCATCAGAGTAGCTGAATCTAGTGAGATTCAAAATCGGGACCCCACGATAATGAGCCTAAACTCTTTATCCGCTCGCCCATCTCGCACGACTGCTTAGTGATCGCGATTTATTTAGATGTTATTTGTTTTTTTTTTGTTTTTTTTTTTGCGATACGTTTTGAATGAATTCAATTGTTTACGAAAGTGTATTTTAACCTCTCTCTCTCTCTCTCTCTCTCTCTCTCTCTCTCTCTCTCTCTATATATATATATATATATATATATAATTATTTTTTTTACTATAATGGATGACATTATGCAAAAGTTTAGATGAAGAAGATTGATACCATTCAATTGAGTTGGATGTTGTCATGGAAAAACTTGGGAAAAGAAAAAGAAATTTCAGCTGATTTAATATTAAAAAACAAAAACAAAAAAACTCCATTCAACTACGGCTTTATTCTTGTGCGGATAATCGGTAATGCGCCGTGACATACAAAATGTCCGACTTGCCGCTCTGTCAGATTTGATTGTACGCACTTCACATCCTCATCTCTCCTGACACTTTTGAGTGGGGCGTCTCCGAAGGTCGGGGTATGCATAGAGGGGAGAGGAAGGGAAGAGCATTTCTGAGTAAACGGCTGGAGGGGGGGGGGTTCTAGCATATTCCATTCTGAATGAAAACGAGAAAAGTTGGAAAAAAAAAAAAACAATAAATACGGTTTAACGAGTGCATCAGCCTACAAGTGCTCTCGACTATCTCTGATTGAGGTGTGAATTTCATTACTCGCCTGTCACGAGTCATCCTCTCTCTGCCGATGTACCATTCAAAGTTAATACCATTTTTGCGCTTGGGCATAATCTCTACTGACAGCTACACACACTGCGTTATGATAATTTTTTATCACTATAAATAATAAAAAAAATGTTAATAAAATGCATGAAACTGCAACCATTTTTTGTGATCCAAAAGTTTAATAATTGGTTTTATATGATGATGATGCATCATAACAGTTGGATATTATATATATATATATATATATATATATATATATATATATATATATATATAAGAATAACAGTTTAGTTACATTCCAAGATCCAAATATTTATTTTTCACGCAAAACAGACCTTGGAATGTAACAATACTGTTATTCTTTTATATAGGCTCTGTTGTTTTATTTAACAAACATTGAGCTTCTAAACAAAAAGGATTGGTATACACAAAGCGTGAAATATAATAATAAAAAAAACAAACAGTTACCAAAACAACTTATAGATATAGCATGTGCTGGGTCTGTAAAGGATAGTAATTTTTTAAAGACATCTTAAGTAGGAGTGCTCAATGCAAAGCAGAGCAAGAATAAAAGTTCAAATAAGAAAATCAACCAAAACGTTGAATCAGCTATATTATAAATTTATTTCAACCCCTTAGGCAAAAGAGCATCTTCAGAGCAGGAAGCTGACTGAATGAAGTAGCTTAACAAACTTGTTTTTCTTTTAACTTGTAAATAATATATATAATGTGCTGCCCTATAATTTGATAGTAGAAACTAAACTTGACCAAAAATTTCTAAATCTCATCAAAAAAGACTTCGCTATAACAAATTGCATACACAAAGTATTTAATAAAAATAATCTAAAACTGTCCTATAGTTGCTGTGAAAACTTATAATTAAAGCATATAAAAAAATACTTAATGGGAACAGTAGAAAAAATATAAAATGCATAAAAATTTGGCCAATCTAGTAATAATATAATGTGATCAATAGAGTAATGGTAAGAATGTGACCAATGTAGTTATGGAAAGAATGTGACCAATGTAGTAATGGTAAGAATGTGACCAATGTAGTAATGGTAAGAATGTGACCAATGTAGTAATGGTAAGAATGTGACCAATGTAGTAATGGTAAGAATGTGACCAATGTAGTAATGGTAAGAATGTGACCAATGTAGTAATGGTAAGAATGTGACCACTGTAGTAATGGTAAGAATGTGACCACTGTAGTAATGGTAAGAATGTGACCACTGTAGTAATGGTAAGAATGTGACCACTGTAGTAATGGTAAGAATGTGACCACTGTAGTAATGGTAAGAATGTGACCACTGTAGTAATGGTAAGAATGTGACCACTGTAGTAATGGTAAGTGTTATTCGAGGGTAAACATATTTTTTACTAGAATATCTTGTCCTTTTCTTTTCCATGTTTAAGCTTAAACATATTACTTTTCATGCTCGCATTTTTCTATTGTAATTATATATTGTTTTCCTGAAGAAAGTTTTTTTTCTATGTATACAGTCGTTTATTATTTCACTTCTTACAATTTAATAGATTTTGAGGATCTTTAATGAATGTTTGGAATTTCAAACTTATTCTTCAAACATGATCTACACGCGTTGTCTATATATCTACAGATGCGAACTCATACTATTTTCCACTCGATTATTAACAAACATCCCTTCCTTTGAGTTCTTAGTAATGGCTCGCTTTTTGAATTAGCAGTTTTTGTTATTAAATGTACTTGTTATAGTTGTAATACCTGATTTTAAAATCAAGGTCATACCTCATTGCTTAGTGTACAATGTTTTTTCTTAGGTTGTTATTTTAAAACTGGATCCAATATCCGGAACATTTTTTGTTTTTTTTGTTTAATAGAGGTGGTATTTGATCAACACTGCTGGGAAGCTATGATTTAATATACTGTTTTGTTTTTAAATCCCTGAAACAGCGTTTCATGCTAAACAACTACTGATCCTTGAAAACTTAGAAATCTTATGAGTTCAAGAAGCCAAGTTGATTCAGTGATTGCAGGGGATTAAATGACTTTACTGACAGAATAATTTTCCAAACGAAGGACTAAAAAATAAATTGAAAATAAATTTCTTTTATATAGTCTTCAAGGTTAAAAAAACTTCCATGATATAAACACACACACACACACACACACACACACACACACACACACACACACACACACACACACTAGTTGAAAAATGAGATTACAGGTAAAATACTAACAAGCATTTATCTACAGTAGATGATGCACTCACTTTGAAATTGATGCTATTATCTTTGGGGACGCATTAGTTGATGTTCTTGCATGATCAAGAGAATATCTCTATTTGAAAACAATTTCTTTGCTAAATGGTGGAAAGATTGATGTGTTACTTAAACAAAACACTGTCTTGAAATTGAGTATCTTCATCTCTCTTGATTTAGCATGATATATTAAAGAAATGAAAGAATAGTTTGTGATACGTGTGTGCTTACAAATGAAAATGCTATTTCATGAGTGAGGCACCAAAGAAAACAAACTAGGTTTATTGAGAAAAGGAAAAGCTGTTTAAAACACTTGCTTGACCGAGAGAAATACTGTTTCAAATTTGAGCTAAGTTGACCAAGACTATTTTAAACTAGCTTGATTGACTCAAGTAAATGCTATTTCAAGTTTGAACCTGACCTTCCTAAAGGAAACGCTATTAAGAATTTAAGCATGAGAGATCAAAGAAAACAAAACTTTTAAATACTTTTTTTTATCTTTGGAAGTTTGAATTAATCCAACCTAAATTTACCACATAATCAGGTCTATTGCCACAAACTTGACAAAATCTTTGCAAGCTATAAAGATGGACTACAAAAAAACAAAACCAAAATAAACAATCCAATTTTCTGGGAATTTAAAGAATTTTTTCTCTTTGAATATGCCATTGCTATTATAATGATAATCAGTTTAAAACCAGAAAACCCTAACACTAGAATCCCCCAGAAAGATGCCATTATCAATATTAAGTGCCGACTCTTATAAACTTGTCTTTCCATTAGTTGTGGGAGGATGGTGGTAATTTTTACCTATTTTCATTCCAGGTGCACTTGTTGACCTCTCATTAGATTTTACAATGAGAAGATACCTTCAGTTGTAGACAGTAATTGCTGCACTTGGTGACTCTGGCATTTTTAGTTGTAACGTGTTGTCAAATTGTTATGGCGGCACTGAGGTCTGGGTGGTGGGTCTCTTCTGTTAAGTGTAATCTGAGTGAGCACTTGTCTCCTGTGTGGTGCAAAGAGAGGATTGGGGGTGCATAATAGTGGTGAACGGAGGGGAGAACAGAAAGCAAATAGGGGAAGAGGAGCAGTTACAGAGAAAGAGAGCGATAAAAAGATTAAGGGAGTCTGAGGTCCAAACAGCATTAGGGTTTACTATTATCATTTGATGAAGTGGTGACCTTTGTTGATACGAAGCCAAAGAACAGAATTCCCTACACATAAAGATAGACACCATTTTTTTTTTTTTGTATTGGCATTGGGTGGTTTGGTCTATGAGTTGGTTGACTACATTTTACTCAGTCGGCTAAGTTTTTATTTTATTTATATTTTGTATGGGTATTATTATTATTATTATTTTTGCTTTGACCTACAAGATAATAAAGGACCTGTGTTCATTGGGAGAACGAGGATGCTGGTATAATAAGGACAAGCTTGTTCTGCAATGTCACAAGGAAAGGACTCATTCTCAGATTTAATTTCTTTCAATTGTCGCCATCACTTACAGCAAACACAAAACTATGAAATTCTCATTTGTCAAAAAAGACATCCTATCATGTAAGTTTTCCATCATATATCTCTCTCCCTACACACACACACATATATATATGTGTGTGTGTGTGTTTTATTTTTTTATTATCGTTTTATCTGTTTAGTTACACATGTTTCGGTTGCAGAAATGGTTATTATTATAACCATTTCTGTAAAGTCTGACGAAGTTGCTGGATCGTAAATATGTTTCAGCAACCGAAACATGTGTAACTAAACAGATAAAACTGTAATAAAAAAATAAAACACATTTGCTCTGCAATATTATTGAGCACTCTCTTCGGGTTTTTACTAATTACCATTTTTGCTATATATATATATATATATATATATATATATATATATATATATAATATTTGCATGTGTGGAGATGTAAGTGTTGAGATGTTTAATCTGAATCAGGAATCAGAAAAAATTCTTTTAGCCAAATTTCAGATTCCAATAACAATTTGGTTAATTTAAAATTTAATTTCCGCAAATAAATAAAATAAATACAGGTCCCTAAAAAGCAAGTTTTTTTTTTTCTTGAAATGCTTGCCGTTAGAATTCCCTTCATTTCCTCAACATATCAACATGCAGAAATGTAAATGTAATGTGAACAAAACATTTAGCTGGCGAACTCCCTACCCAGGTTGCTCTTCTATAAATCTAGCACTTATCACAGTCTCGCTTTATTTTTCAGTCGCAATATACCTTGTTTGGGCGGAACAAAAATAAAAGGAAAAAAAAATGGCGTTATATGTGGAACCATTAGTATAACAAATTTCGTGTCAAAACTGGTGAAAAACACTTAAAAAAAATATAAGAAAGAAATTTCAAAGAATGATTAAAATGTCAAATGGTTTATCTTAGGATTGTTATATTTAAAAAAAAAAAAAATACTCATGATAAGCGATAGTGACAGGTTATGAAAGAAGCCCTTCTTGCAACTCCGTTTAAGGGATCCAATCTAATATTTTTTTTTCTCTCACTAGGTTTTCTGATGTTATAAGTGGTTACCATAGTGATGGAATGAAGCCAGAGATTAGAGTTAGGGTTAGGGTGCAGGGGAAAGGGATTATGGGCTGGCAGCAGGGTTGGCAAAATGTTGGAATCAATTTGTATTTTTATTGGAGTTACAGCAACAAAAGTCCTCCCCCCTTCTTCTGCTACTGTTTATTCCTTGCTACTGCTTTTTTCAATTTACCATTCGTGTAGACTCATTGGAACGCTTCAACTAGCAATGGATCAATCTTGATGGTTTTTGTTTTATTCTGTCACTGTTTCTCTTGAGGATCTTTCTATTTCTCTAGACAGACAAATGAAGGATCAGGGGTTGCTCTCTTTTTCGTTTCTTTTTTTTTTTGTGCAATAGGAAGTGGATAGGTCAGTTAGTTTTCATCTATAAAACAACCAAACCAAACACCATGAATAAATATTTGGAGATGTAAAGAACTTGAAGCATGAAAACTGTTTTCAAAATTATTGAATTTGTCACTAAATAACCTGAAAAGGCTTGATATGCCACAAAATAAAACAATCAATGAAACAATAGGTTGGTCGGTCTTTCACACTTATGTTCGAAATGGAATTATCATTATCAAACACATACATTGAATTGACATGTCTTATGATCGCTAAACATGTAACATTATGTATAGCGTATGCAAATGCTGAGCCGTGTGCGATATGACGTCATAGTAAGGAAAACAAAAAAGATTATGGAAATTAGAGAAGACGATCACATTGGAGGCGTGGGTGACGTCACATCCATAATGAGAATTCATACGTGGCGAGAGGGAGGGATAAAGGTCTTTTCTTAAAACCGGAAGCAGCTAGTTGAAGTTCTTTCCTAATCTTTGTCTCTTTGTGACTGAGTCTACAACGTGTTGGGTCTACATGTGTGAATGTGTACTATGTTACACAAACAAACTCTCAAAGATTTCTGATATGTCCACACACCTCCCCAACAGTTTGATTTCACTTTGCATCTTCACAAGGTCGGAATTAGATGCAAGGCCAGTTTTTAATGTGAAGAAAATCCAGCTCACAAAAAAGGAGCAATCTCGGTTCATAAAAAAAAAATTTCTTTATTCTAAAACAATCTCTATATTACTGTTTGAGAGGATCATCATATCAGGTGGGTTGCCCAGAATAAATTGACTTTTTCTCTCCACGGCTTTTTATCTTTCATGGCCTTAGGAAAATTTTCAAGTTATGGTCTGTCAATAATTTTGTGTACATTTTCCTACTTTAGCGGTTCAGGATTCATATTTAGGATTCCACGGTACCACATCACTGACAATCTCATCTTTTCTTCTGTAGCAATCTCCTGCATATCGTGTTCTTTTTCTTATTACTGAAGAAATCCTGGGCAACCAACTGTACAGACGGTTAATGGTTCGACATATTTTCCAGTTGAAAGACTGAAAACAGATAATACACTTTGATTCTAGCTGAAAAGTCCAGGAATGGAGTTCTATTTTATAGGAAGGTTTGTCTATGTTTAAGTTTGAAATAGCATTTTAGTTTTAGTTTTTCAAGCTGTCAAAGAAACGTTTTCACAGGTTCAAAATTTGTTCAAATTATATAAAAGTATATCCGAGTAAATAATCAGGAATCAATTTTATATCATACTAGCGGGGATACCCAGCGTTGCCCGGGTGTGGAGAGGCTGTGTAGTAAGGAGTCAATACAACCAGAAAAAAAAAAATAAGACACTGTCTGGGTGGAGAGAGGTGTGAACAAAAAAAAAGTTTAAGTGAACGGTAAAATAATTCAGTTTTTGTTTTAAAACGAAAAATAGCCCATTACGTAAGCCTCGAAATAAGAGAGAAAAAAGGAATCGACAGGTAGGCTCGAACTTATAACGCGAAGAGGAAAAGAAGGTGAAAAAACCAAACTGCTTAACCTCCACGGCCACCATGACATACGACTTCACTGCCGTTCAAATTAAGGCTAGTCTTTGCAAGCGCATATGATGACTTTACAAAACTGCAAGGTTGAGAATAAGGGAATGAATGTTTTTGGCCAATTTTCCGATATTTATCATTTAAGACATCGAGCTTCAAAACTATACCAATCTGGTCAGGATCCGTCGCGTGTATCAAAAGTTTTTTAAATTCCCTCCCTAGTTTCTGCTTCCCTGGCAGAAGTTTAAATGTAATGTGAACAGACATCTTGCTGCTCAACTCCCTACCATCCCCTGTTAGACACAATATCAAATAGTAGTCCATTACGTTCCAAGTGGTAATATATCTTGTTTGCAGTGAAAATGATTTAAAAAAACAAAAACAATTGTCGAATTCTTCCATATTGTCATTTTTATCAATTTACTTTTACCTTAGTTGTTTGAAACAATTGGCATTGCCTTTAAAAAAATCTTTGAAATCAACTTCTTACTATTTATTTATCAATATAAATAAATGCGAAAGTATTTGTTTCTTGTTTACTATTATGAAATAAAGTTTTGTTTCAAGTATTTTAAGTAGAGAATGTTGCAAAGTGATAGTTAACTGCCAAAGCCATCTTGTGTGTGCGTGTGTGTGTATATATATATATATATATATATATATATATATATAGTGAGATGACTGAGCAGTTGCATAGTTTGCATGTTTTATTATCATGGAGTTTTAACCTCTCCGGCAGCTGGACATATACACACACATACACATAAGCAAGCAAACATGCATATGTATTTATATATATATATATATATATATATATATATATATATTTTTTTTTTATTACATTTTCACCCCAAACAAGGCACATTGCCACTTTGGTGTAGGGGGCTACTATCAGGGGAAACATCTACTGGGGTACTATGTAGGGATTAGGGCAGCGAGATGTTGGTTCACGTTGCACTTGAACTTATGCATGTCAGTACAGTTGGGGAAGCAGTGACCTGGAATGGAATTCCAAAGTCTAGCAGTTCTGGGGAAGAAACTACTGGAGTAGAAAGATCTTTTACATCTAGGGATCTCTACAGTGTGGGGGTGGGATTTTGCAGCTTGTCGGGTCTGTCGAGGGTGTTCACGTCGTGGGGGCACAAGTGCTTGCAGTTCTTCAGAGCATTCACCATTATAATACTTGTAGAACAGGCAGAGGGATGCAACGTTTCGAAGATGGGACAGAGGCTGAAGCTTAGATGCCAGTTTAGGGCCTATCAGATTTGCGACTCTCTTTTGAACCCTGTCAAGGAGCGAGAGACTAGTAGCCGATGCACCGGCCCAAATATGACAGCAATACTCCATACATGGGCGAATAGTGGCCTTATAGAGGTACAGGATACTTTCGGGTGTTAGAAGTTTTCTAGCACGGTAGAGAGAGCCCACCTTCCTTGCAGCGGCCCTGGCAATGCCCTCGATGTAATTGTTCTAACTCATGTTTCCTGTGAACGTTAGGCCAAGGAGCTTGAAAGACGTACTCTCAGATAAAGAGTTGTTGGCCATTGCTATAGGTGGTAGAGAAGGTTTCTTGTAATTATTGAATGAAACCAGTTTTGTCTTGGTAGCATTGAACGTTACCATCCATTTTTGTCCCCATTCCACTACTGATTGGAGGTCATCCTCTAGTGTTTCTGCCATTACTTTAGATATATGTTCATTTGTTTTCCTGTCGTGCCTGCTATAGAGTGTGGTGTCATCAGCATATATACCCATCTCAGAGGCAATTTTGTCGGGGAGGTCATTTATGAATATCAGGAACAGCAGAGGTCCAAGGATAGATCCCTGGGGCACTCCCGCATTTATATCATATTGTTTAGATGTACGACCGTCGAGGACAACCTGGATTTTTCTCTTATCTAAGAAGGATTTAATTATGTTAAGTATTCTACCAGTGATACCGTAAGATCTAATCTTCTATCTATATATATATCCCTAGTTCTCACAATATAGTAACCCTCCAGAACTTGAGAGGGAGGCTAACAGGTACTACACCTTGCCCAAGGGTGACCTGAAACTATGCAAGGCAGAGGCGTTCATCTCTCTGAGGTAGTAGGTATACCCGCATACCCGCATGAAAATGAATGAGTAATCAACAATAAAGCAAGGGAAGAGGGTCTTCTTCTGTCAAGAAGTGACAATCACCATATATATATTTATATATATATATATATATATATACATACACACACACACACATACAAATCATGGAGTAGATAAGAAAAGTTTACTAGACAAAAGCAAATGTAAACTCTAATATAAATATTAATATTTATATATTAATTCCAACCAAATAAAAAAAGCTCAATACGATGACAATAGAAAGTAGAGCTTGATGCAAAAAGCATAAATAAAACCGTAAATTAAAATTTATGTGTGAAATTTATTTTTCGACCGAATATCTCAAAGATAATTAATAAATCTTTATTCTGCGGAGTTTCGAAGAATGAAAAATTCTTCTCTTCAGAAGAAAGAAATATGTTAGCAAAGCTAAAAATTTGCTGGTTTTTGTATTATATGATGGTGGTCATGAATGCAAAAAAAAATATTTGTAAAATGTTTATAAAAATGAAAAACAAACCGAAAATGGCAATTCAAGAGGGAAAGGAAGATTTATTAATTATCTTTGAGGTATTCTGTTGAAAAATAAATTTTACATCTAAATTTGAACCCGATGGTTTTCATTTATGCTTCATATATATATATATATTAGTTTTAGGACAATTGGAAATCAGAAATATCAGAAGTTTTGGAGGTATTCATATCAAAATCAGAAAAAATTGTACCTATTTTCCAATGTCAAAATGATTTTTTTTCTTTTTCCTATTTTTGCTTGAAACTAATTTTTTTTACTGCTGGTACAATGACAAATATTTATTGACTTCAAACTACAAGAGAAGCTAAAACTTATAGCCTACTGTCCCCACAATTGTATTTTTACATTTGCAAAAAATACAAGCACATGTTGCATGAGTTTTTATGGTAATCCGAAAATTAAAAAAAAAAAATTAAAAATTAGATAACTCTACTCTTACAGATTTAAAAAGAATCAGAATTAGAATCGGTAATGGTATCAGAATCAGTAATTATATTGGAATTGAAAAATCACTAATATATATATATATATATATATATTGATAGTCCATAATAAAATGCAATTATGCATGCGTATATATGATGATTGCAACGTCTTGTCAGACGAGTGCCACCCCCTCAGGCACTTAAAATTCCATGAGCCCAAAAATGACTTCCATCGCCACAGGACCATTTTAATAGACAAATGCCTGAGGAAGTATCTATACACAGATGATGTTACAGAGTCTTAGCTTTGTACGACAGCTAAGTCTCTCTCTCGGTTCAAAATGTTGAGATCCAGCAACAAGCAAGAGCAAGATAGCCAGCGACAAGTTAAACTGCAGACCAGCTTAATGCAGGTACTGGTCTCCTGCTTTATGGTTTTTTAAATCAGAGATTTGTTTCTCCTAGAAAGGTTGCCTTCACCATGGCTTACAGGAGCCCTCTCCACCCCAACACACACATACATATACACAAACACACACAGTGCTAGTTGGCCGTTGACCCCGAAAAAGGGTTCATTTGCCCTTTGGAAGGTCTTGTTTTTAATCCTTATGAGAGACTAGCCTCTCTTCTCACCAAACAAGTCTGGTGGAGGTACCAGTTTAGTCGCCAGTGACCCGACTATGAGCCAGGTAGTACTGGGTTACATGGTACCAGTAGCATATAACATGACCTGACATATGTGTATGTATATATATATATATATATATATATATATGCGCACATACACATGTATGTAAATATATATACACAGACAAGCACATTTTATTACTGATTATTGATATGTGTGTGTATGTATATATATATATATATGTATATAAAATATCAATAAGCTTCGATAAATTGCACTTGTGTGTGTTATACGTATCATTAATCCATAATGAAATGTACTTGTATGTAATGTATATATATATTTAAAAAACCATAAAGCGGGAGACCAGTACCCGCATTAAGCTGGTCTGTAGTTTAACTTGTTGCTGGCTATCTTGCTCTTGCTTGTTGCTGGATTTCAACATTTTGAACCGAGAGAGAGACTTAGCTGTTGTACAATGCTAAGACTCTGTAACATCATCTGTGTATAGATACTCCGTCATGGATTTGTCTATAAAAATGGTCCTGTGGCAATGGAAAAGTTGTGATGCGTGGAAGCTTAAAATGACCGTCTTCAGTGTCATGCCTGCTTGAGCATGTCAATTCACTGGTAGGACTAAAAAAAAAAAAAAAAAAAAAAGTCATTTTTGGGCCTATGGACTTTGAGTGTCTGAGGGAATGGAACTCGTCTGAAAAGATGTTGCAATCATCATATATATATATATATATATATATATATATATATATATTACCCTGTTGCTACATAAATATTTTCCAAGAACAGATATGATGCTAATTGTTTGGAAATCTTCCCCATCATCATCATCCAATAAAAATATCAATAGGGCTTCTGCATCTTTGTCTTTTTTGTTTTGTATTTTGTGAGTTTTTGACTGTATGCAATCATGCGGCTGCCCCCTGCCCTCATACCTTCTTTTCCCTACCATATACTTCCTGCTTTCCTCCTCTCCGCAGCAGCCGCCTTGATACTCATTGCTATTTTGAGCCGGGCTTTTTCAGCTGATGAGATCTAGGGAAGATAACTCATCAGAAAGTGAATAATCTTGTAAATAACATTTATTTCATATCAGCAAGGCTACCCGGCATTGCCTGGGACAATAATTATCTGTAACATCTTTCACTTATTGATATAAATTGTTTTAATTAAAATTATTTTAAAGGAAATTTAGTAGGGAAATTAGACAAAAAGAATTTGTGAGCTATTTGTGCTAAAAAAAAAAAAGTTAAAAAAGGAGTTTTAAGCTAATTTACTTTACCCTTATCCCCCAGTAGCCTCTAGGCTTTGATAAGTGTTGACTCTCTAGTAAAAACAAAATGATGAAATAAAATAATGACGCAATCAATGTTTAAATACTTAGAATCAGCATTTTCGGTCCTTGATCAATTTTGAATATACAAGGTGGAACAATAAAATTGTCACCCTTAGAAAAGATGCCATGATTGCATTTCCTTTTGATGAAAATCGGTTTTCTTTT
Organism: Euprymna scolopes; assembly: GCF_053919585.1. Taxonomy (NCBI): domain Eukaryota; kingdom Metazoa; phylum Mollusca; class Cephalopoda; order Sepiida; family Sepiolidae; genus Euprymna; species Euprymna scolopes. The sequence goes on from NC_136518.1 coordinate 88,015,505, forward strand.
TATAGTTGCAGACCATCTACTAGTTAACCAGTTGTGTACGAATCCCGAAGGCGGTAGGAGCCTTCTATTATGTCTGAAAGTGACACAATGTTCAACAAGCGAGATTGGAGATGCGCCGCTGTACAACGTATGCTCACTACCACTTCAATTCATATCAACAGAACCACTGCCAGCACCCTCAAAATGCATTGCTGAATTGCCACAAATAACAGGGACATGTCCAGGGTTATGAAAACAAAGTTTCCAGCCATGGTTATGGTCTTTGGTGTGGTTTCACGCGGAGGTTATAGCATGCTATCTCATATCTTCAAAGTCGGCTTGAAAGTCAATACCAAAATGTACCTGGTGATCTGGTGCAATCAGGTGGCCACTTGCAGACCTTGGGTGTGGCAGCAAAACTTTGCACCAGCCCACAAGTCCAAAGGAGTGCTACGACTTTATATCCTTCTTTCACTGGCCCCCTTCCTCTCCTGACCTGAACCTGCTAGATTACTTCATTTGGTCATATGTCGGGAGCATCACCAACATGACCTCCCACAACACCAAAGCTAGCCTGATCGCCGCTATTAGCCGAGTATTTGCTGAGCTCCTGCTGGCGTTTGTGGAAAAGGCATACTTCCTATTTTGGACCCGTATTGAAGCGGTAATTGAGGCTAAATATGGCTACATTGAGTAGATGTCAGCTCTACTATATAATCAAGTTACCTGAATTGATTTTTTTTTAATAGAAGTTTTAAGATAAAGCTGTAACGTGGTTTTCTTTTAGGGCGAGAGTTTTATCAATCCATCCTGTAGTATATGTTGGACGAAAGTAAAGTAAATCAATTTCCAATATAAACACTGTGCCCTTACTTCAAGACCAATCAACCGATACATGATGAGCTACTTTGTTTGAATTTGTTGATTTTTACCCTATTACAATGTTGCCACTACAAAGGAATTATTTACTCATCTCAGGGTAGAACTTTAAAGTCTTTTTAAAGGTTGTTTTTTTTTTTTTTATTGACCCTAATCTAAGACAAATTGTAAGATGGTCAACATCTTGAAATTTTCAATACAGACTTTTCTCATTTCTTTCTTTATATATATATATATATATATACACACACACACCAAACACAGTGTAAATTTACAAGTAATCAAAAAATAAATCAGACACTTATTTATTCATCAAATTTTTTCTTAAAATTCTTGCAAATGTTTTTACCATTTTTATTCCCAAAACTTTTCTTTCTAAGCTTTCATCATTTGGTGCTACTGAGTTGGACTTGAGCTGGATCCTTTTCAATTTTCGGCCATATTTAATTTTGCTTGAACAGCAATAAAACTGACAAGTGTAATGTTGTTAAGATCAATTACAAAAATTACATCAGAATTTATTTTTTCTCCCATGAGATTTAAGCATGGAGGATAAAACAGGAATGTTTCTTTTCCTTTTTGTAAAATATTTTTTAATTTATTTCATTTTTTTTTTTTTTTTTTTTAAATTTTTGTAATTTAGAAATATCAGAATTCATAATTTAGAAAATCATCTATAATATAAATCTCACCTGTCTGTTTAAATGTATGTATCTTTGTATGTATGTCTACCTAAAACCTTCGAAAGAGGCAACAGATTTTCATGAGATCAATATCGTTTTGAAGCTTGACTCTTCGGACAACAAATATTGAAAAATTGGCTAAAAGCATTAATTCCTTCACCCTCAACTGGGCACTTTTCTTCAGGGAGGGGTTGCTTTTTTCACCAATATTTTCGAAAGTCATCCCCTCTTTTTGATTGATTAGCCTTAATTTAAACCCTCGCCACTTCCGGTTTGACGATGGACACAACAGCAAAGATGTCACTTTTTCTTTTGTCATGTTCTTTTCCTCCATCGTGGTACAGGTTCGAGCCTGCCTGCCTACTAGCACTTGTTGTTTTTTTTTGCTCAACACACACCTCCAAACGCCTGGGCAACACCGGCCACCCAGGCTAGTCACAACTGAAAAGGTAATTGGAGATTCTACTCTCAAGCATTACCAACTTCTTTTGTTGCTTCAATTGCTCTCATCTGTGAGAGAGTTCCGACAGAACCAACCAAGCTATTTGAGTGCAAAATGGACTTTTAACAGTCTCTTATAACTTGGACCCTTATAGCAGAATTACAGAAGAGGATTCAGACTTCAGAAATGAGATGCTTCAGAAAAATGCTTGGCATCTCTTACAAAGACTACATAACCAATGAGAAAGTAAAAAATGGAATAAAGCAAGCCATTCATTGGTCCTTATGAAGATCTTCTCGCCACAATCAGGAGGCACAAGCTAAAATGGTAACAAGAGGAGAGAGGCTAGCCAAGACAGTGCTCCAGGGAACAATGAGAGGAGGAAAAAAGAAGGCAGAAGAGATGGGAAGATAACATCATAGAATGGACAAGATTGAAGCTGAGCGAGGCGGTCACACGTGCAGAGGACAGGGAAGGATGGAGTTGTGTTTGATCGCTATATCAATGCGGTATAAAGGAAACACTGTGAACACAAGTTAGCATATAAAAAAAATGATAAATATTAAAAGAAATTTTCAATAATTTTACGTTTATTTTCCAAAATAATGTATCATACAAGATGAGAGGTGTTGACGTTCCTAATTTTCGAGAGTAGTATCTTTATTTCAGAGAGGGAAAATAAAAAGAAAATGTGTACAACTGTTCAGTGAGGCTTTCCTTTGTCGGTTTTATTTATTTCTTTTTCATTTATTTCTTTATTTCTGGAAGTCGGTGTCGCAAACTGGCTGTCAAATCAATTTCCAGAACATGAGTTGTGATTAATGCAAAGTATTGTTGGGAATTGTAGTTTTTTTATTTTTTTTAATTAATTTTTGCATATTACTCTTAAAACATGTATTTGGAATGTTAATGACTGCTGTATTGGTGTTGTGTAATATCTGGTTTGGGTAAAGGGAATGGTCAAAGGGAGATCACCCTAAGTTTGTTTGGATTAGTTATTTTATTACATTTTTATTGTTTATTTGTTTACTATATCTTCTGTATTCTATTTGTTTGTTTATTTATGTGTGTATATACAAGTAACATAATTTTATAGGAGTAAGAGTTGGGAGCCTATGTTTCCTAGGTTCTTCAATTTCTGGGGCGCAAATCAGTGTTTCTGCAGGTTTACTTTCATCGTTAAAATTATAATTGTACAAAAACTTTATCTACGAACATGTTGGGTAAAAAAATAAAAATGCTGTACTCCAAAATTTATGTAAATTCATCAAACTTTGTATGGAGAAGGATGCCAACACCTTCCTGCAAAAACCTAACATCGTTATCTCCCTTGACTTGGATGTACATATGATTATGGACTGCTTGTGAATTTCATATTCCCATGATATTTCTGCCTTCAGAGGAAACTGGTTTAATCCACCTCATGTTAATGTCGTTGGTATGGCATAATAAGTTATAACAATGGAATAAAAGAATTAATATTATTTTAAATAGGAAAATAGTTTGAAAATTGGTTAAAGATTCAATAGCAATAAGACTAGTTAAAAGTCGGTTAACCATAATTCTTTCCGTGATCCAACCATACTTGGTACTAAATAACTTCAGTCTATGTCAGACTTATCTATCAAATTTTAGTCATGAATGTTGAAGGTCTTTGTTTTATCATCATTCAATGATATTTGAAGACACTTGTGTGATCGTTTAATCAGTAGAAGATATGATGCTAAATGGGCTCCACATTCACCGGATTACAACCCTCCATATTTTTACCAGATTAGATTTTTTTTGTCTTCTAACTTAAAAAAAAATGTTTATTTTTTGCAGTTGATTACAGTAAATTAAGAAAACTGAGTTTAGCAGAAACCTGTGATGAACCTGACCGCCATTTTCCGCAGGACTGCCTCATGTGTTGTCATATTCAGAAAGCCGCAAATGCTGCGGATGTCTCGATTAACATCACCGACCTTGATAGTAAGTAGAATTTTCTTGTTTGTGATGGCCATCTTTTTTATTTTATTTTTTTTATTAATAATACCATGTCCAGCTTTAAAAGTGACCTTGGGCAAACATTCAGGCTGTATATAAATGTTAATATTGTTTTGGGGTAGTTAATACCCCTACATCCATGGACAATATGGAGTCGTCTGGCTTATATAATATGAGACATTTCTACCTTCAAGCAGAGAGTACACCCGTAGTTTAACCGCTCCCAGTGAACCCCAGGAATATTTCAACTTATAATTGTGACTCCTTAAACCGGACCACAACATTGACAATGAAAGGATTTCAGAAAAGAACCCATGAGGATTTCTTTTGGATAAAAGACAAATTTTTATTCAGCAAACTCGTATTTTTTCTACCTTCTTTGAAAATACAAAGATCAGCTCCACAATGGGTTTTTCAACAAGACGAAAAATGATCTTGGAAAAGTTTCTTTTTCAAAAACCGTGAGTAGAAAAAAAAAATTAATTACTAGGACCTTAAAAATTCTCTGTCGATAATCTGTATGACTTTTTTTCTCTGTAAAATGAGAAAAAGAAAAAAAAATTATTTAAAAAAAAAAAAAAAATATTAACCTTACAAAGGATTGAAACTGCATTCACTCCATTACAAGAATTCAAAACAGCAACTTGCATGCTTGACTGAATTTTCATTACGCTTTTATTCCAAATTTTTGTGGACTCAAAATTCTTCATATTTTTTTTTCTCGAGAGTTAAAATAAATTCTTAATTGACTGTTCTTTGTGTACAATTGAACACTTTTTCTGGTAAGACAACTGTTCCGACAACAAAATACATGCCGATAGAAAAAAAATATTCTTTCCATGCATAAGGATAAGATTTTCTGGGAACAGGGAATGATCAAGAACAGAATCACCTTTATGGTCTACATGGTGGAAGGACCAAATGTCATGCATAAAAAAACGCTTGAACCAGATACGCAAACACACCGGACAAGTCAAGTGAAACTCCGTCAGAAGATGTTGGATTTACTGAATCATGCGTTTGACCTGGAACTCCCTCAAATAAATACTAAAATATGTCATTCTGACAGAAAAAGGAAACTGATTGACCCCTGGGGAGGTCAACCTGAGAAAAAAAAACTATAGGGATATTTCGAGGAAATAAATCTTTGAAGGAGGGTGTTCTGAGGTAGTTAACACCCCTATATCCATCAACAATACGGATTCGTCTGGCTTATATAATGCCAAACATTTCTGCTTTCAAGCAGAGAGTACACTCATAGTTTAACCACTCGCAGTGAACCCCAGGACTCTTTCACCTAAAAATTGTAATACCTAAACCATATATCTTTCTTCTTTTCTAATTTTCTTACCTTTTTTGTTTTTGCTGGGAATGAAGCCTATCCTACAGGATACCAGACATTCACCTGTTTTTTTTTTTTTTTTTTTTTTCATAGACTCCAAATGAGAGAGCTTTTTAAGATTGTAAATCTTTTAAGTGCAACTGCTTTTATCTCTCTTACACTTGGTTCACTGAGTATAGGTGTTCTTGATATTCCTTTTCATGAGTGTGGTTGCTCTTATAATTAGTGGAATGAGGGAGATCTTCCTAAGATTCCAGTTTTTTTTCATGTCCTACACAACTATAATTTAAGGAATTTTCAGTCAAATAAGCTGGAAGGGCAAATGTTAGGTGATTAAGTTCTGATAGCCAGGCCTTGATCTTCTGATTAGAATGACAGATGTTGAGTCTTGCTGCCACATATACAGCCTACCTAGTTGATCCAGGGTTTTATTACTCTGCCTAGCACATGAATGTAGCCATCAATATTCACCCTGAGGCCTTTAGAAAAGAAGTATCGTGGTATGAAGACGCAGAACACCATAGGTAGTCAGATCATTTGCCCTGTGCATGTCTCTCAGAGGTCGTCTTTTTAGTCGAATCCTGAATGTTTCAATTCCTTTCTGACCTTTTCCGTTATCATCCTGTTTCCATTATCATCCTGTCGACACTGAAAGTTTGAAATGTTATTGGTTCTTCCAAAACAGATTCCAAAAATATGGAGTCAAAATTGCCCATATTATTCTGAAAAAAGAAAAAAGTAGAAAATAATTGGTGTTTTCGTGATTTCAAGACTGACAATAAAAATTTTTAAAAATACACATAAAATTAGCAGTTTAAAATTGCAAACAAATATCGTTCACACCTTGTGTGTTGTCAGTTATTTTACTTATTCATGTAGAAAATGTGTAGATTATGTCTAAATGAGAAATTTGAGATTCTAAACTTCCTCCAAAATCTGTTTAACTAGAAATTAATTTAGCAAAAATGGGTATATTATATACAGGATAAACTTTAAGATAATATTTCACGAGAAAAATAAAATAATCTTTAAAGTACACACATCTTAAGATAGGATCAACAATTTATTTGACACATTAAAAAAAAAGTGTCACCTGTACAAAACAAAAAAAAGAACAGAAAATAAAAGTAATTGAACTTTGTCTCAGTGAAGCCCGGCAATTGGCCGATGAATATTTGAACACAAGGTTGGGTTTAAACAATGAATCTGATTGGTTATCTAAACTAAGTACTACATGTGTATATAAAAACACAAGGTAACACAAATTCCATGCATTCTAGCCTGACAGGGTTCAAATGCGGAAGATTCTGTGTAGCTTAATTGCCATATATGTTCATAACTTATTACCTCACATATTGAGCACTGTTGAAGTAAATACTGAAAATCGAGACATAAAATGTTATATTTCTTTATAACATTTTATGTGGATGCATGAAATAATTATATATATATATATATATATATATATATATATATATATATATATGAAGAGAGACTAGATCACCCATACCAAGACTTGTGAAATGAATTCCCCAGAAAAAACAGTTGTGCCACTTTTCTGTCTTGAATTTTCAAATAGAAGGTTTTACTTGCATTGCACCCTATTAAAAGGTACTTTTTTTTTTTTGGTACACAGTGGTCACCACTTATCAAGGCCCGGAAGCCACTCAGGGATAAGGGTTATTGCAAGTACATTACGTTAGTGTAGAGATTTGATGAAGTGTTTACTTAAGGGGGGGGGCGGTTCATTAGGAATTTGTTAATGTTGGACTTGAAGATATTCCAAGTTGTAGTCAGGTGGGAAGCAGGCATACAGAACAGTTCCACAGGCGTGCAGTTCTAAGAAAGAAGCTTTGTTCATGGAATCCACGTTTTGATTTAGGCACAGATAAAGAGTTGGGGAAATTTTTCACAGTGGATTCAGCTAGACGGGTGTTTTTCGTGAAAGATTGGCGAGGGGGGGGGACGATAGATTGGAGTTCAGACGAGCACCTGCCATGGAAATAACGATAAAACAAGGATAGGCTCGCAATGTCTCGGAACAAACAAATTATCTGAATTTGCATGTATGTATAACATCGTCTCTTTCTTCTCTTTATATTATAGATTAAATTTAACTAAATACAGCCTACATTATGATCCCCTCATGCATAGTAACTGTGCTACAAAAATTATAATGATCGGTTAATTAGATTGAATGCATACATAAATATATACTTAACTCTATAAAATAGAAATAATTGTTTTTTTTTCTTTTCTACAAATCCATTTCAGGTAACATTGTTTATTTAGATACCGATCTTCCAGTAACACCCGGGGTGGCTGGTTCCACCCAAAAGAGTATTGAGAGCAGCAGCAACAGTCCGACCCCAACACCTACAATTGAAGGGACACACAATCGAGTCCTCCAGAATAGGGTTAACAGCAACGATGCCTCCTGGGCAACACCAAACAGTATGACAAGCAACATCAGCACGGACTCAAGTGAGTTTCAGTTTTCAAACCGAATTTAAGAAAAACTTAAAATGTATGCATTGATATACGAATTGTACTTACTTGGCGTTACCTAAGAGTCTTTTTATTTTAATTTTTAGTGTTTTGTTTATTTTTTAATTATATTATTTTTTATCAAATTATTTTTTTTAATGGTATTTCGAAAGTTATATTTAATTATAAAGTATAGTTTAAAATTATATAATTGTTACAAAACTGTACTGACAAACCTTATCAACAAAATCACAACCCATCACTGTTGAGGTCCCTAAATGCCAGAAAGCTGTCTCTCCACGTTAAAAAACGACCCTGGTGTCTAACTCTGTTCCGTGGGGAGACATAGTAAATAGGTACTCTAATAGTTTCTTCTTTCAAACAGCTAGACTTTGGAATTCCCATCCTGCTACCTGCTTCCCTGACTGTACTGATATGCAGAAGTTTAAATGTAACGTAAACCAACATCTTGTTAATCTTTCCTAGGCATGGTCCCAAATAGTAGCCCATTATCTCCAAATGGCAATATGCCTTGTTACGGGTGAACATGAGTGTAAAAAAAACAAAAAAAAACTCCTTCACTCATGTCCTATTTGAATTTATTTATTCACTTGACTTTTCAGCTAGGATCAAAGTGCAAAATCTGTTCTGTCCTAAAATAATTAGGAGTAGAAATCTTTCTATACTTTTACATTTTAAAAAATTTATTTTTCCCAATATTCAGAGTGGCCCTTTTTAGAGAGTCTAACTTTCTTGTCATAAAAAAAAAAACGAACATGAGTCTAACTTTGCCCTCGTGGGGAAGGCAAATAAATTTGGGCGTGATAAACATTTTCAGTTCTTGTTTAGGGAAAGCAAAAAAATTATGGCTTCGTAGTGGGAGGGGATTTCTTTTCTTTCTTTTATTTGAATCCCATTAAAAAAAAATTCACAGATGGTAAAATCATTTGTTAAAAACAATATTTTCTTGAATTATGCAAACTTTATCAAAGTTTCTTGCACTCTTTTAATCTTTAAATTTTTTTTTTGTTTTGCATGTGTAAATGGTGGTTTTTGACTAATAGAATCATCAGAAGAATAATGTTCCTTTTTTTATGGTGGTGGTGGGTGAGAGACGGCTGGGGGTTGGGGCGAAGGGATCTCTTGTTATTGTTGCTTGACGATTTGTCTGCTTTAGGATAGTTTTGTTATTTTAAATGTCTTTTCGCTTTTAACAGGAACACATATTGAATCGTATCAAAGAAGACTCACTACAATATAAATAAAAACAAAATCTTGCATGGATTTTTTTAACATTTGTTCTTTACGATGTGTCAGCATTATGGTCATTAAGCAGAAGTGCTTTAGTGTTGTTATTTATATATATATATATATATATATATATATATATATATTAAGTAATGTGATCTATAATTTAAAAGTTTTAAAAATTTTTTAAATTTAAAAATCAAAATTTAATTAAATTAAAAATCTGATTTTTAATTTAATTAAATTTTGATTTTTAAATTTAAAAATTTTTTAAAACTTTTAAATTATAGATCACATTACTTAATATTGAATTAGCTCTAGGACATTTAACTATCGAGCTTATTATATATCTAAATTACAACGAGCATTTCCTGTATTTTAATTAAACTAGTAATTTCACTATTACATTAAAATACACTTAGCTCTTTAGACTATTATTCTAATCTCCTTTAAATTATATATATATATATATATATTAATGTGTCTGTTCATTCCAGTTATCTTGGAAAATACTGGACTGATGTGGCTGAAATTTTGTATGGACCTTTGTTATGATAAAGTGCAGCGAACTAAATATTATGGTATCTGTTTGATGCACAGTTACAAATTAATAAGATTAGTATTTAATGCAAAAATGAGCACAAATTTAATCATGTTCAATCATCAATTTGGCATAAATACTAAGTCCATGCACGTTAATTTTAGCCAATTTTTCATTGTAGAAAGTTTAGAGAGTGTGTGTGTGTGTATATATATATATATATATATATGTCATCCACATACAGTACGGTTTCGCTGTTTCACAGCTCATCAGTGCGGCTAGACAGGCAACTGCCTCAAGCCGGGATCGAAACCCGACCGCCCAAATGATAGGCATGGCTTCTCACCATTACGCTATACGGCTGCTGCTGTGTGGATAATGAATGAGCAATGTTTTGACATCATCCAAATGCCTCCACTCGATTTGTTTACAAAAAGAATATCGCTTAATACGCTAATGACAGTTTGTATATCATTTCCCAATATGCTCAACCCAAGATATGGAGCAAATATATATATATATATATAGAGAGAGAGAGAGAAAGAGAATAGTTTCTTGTCTTTGTATCTCTTCTGCTGAAATATCTGGTGGGGAGGTTGCCATATATTTATTCTTTTTTGGGGCAATTATTTTAGAGTTTTTATCTGTTTTTAGTGGGGGTATCGCCATTGCCCACAATGGAGTTGACATATAATAATGAAAAACTGCTCGATATCTTTCTTTTAGCGGGTGTGTCCAAACAGAACTTCATGTGGACCCAGACAATGCTGGGTATTCATGCTAGTCTATTATATAAAGCAGAGATGTTTGTGTGTGTTTGTATGTCTGCTAAAAACTTTTGGCATACACATCATACACACACTAACTCAGGATCATTAGAAAGACCAATCTCTCTGACAAATAATATACAAAATGGGGAAAAATGGTCAATTATTTTGTGTAGAAATTGTTTTATATCAAGCGAGGGTCACCTATAATCACTTTTTTTGTTTTTGAACGATTTCAACAACTGTGCATGCATCAACCATTGTTTTCTAATTACTTTAAAATCCAGAATTTCCAACGTAATTTCGTAATCAGCATTGTGGCCCAGTGGATTAGGAGGTTGTCTCATAACCATTTGTTTTGAGGTCTGCACACGCCTACCAGTGGATATTTTTTTGCATTTAAAAGAAGCAAAAATTACGATTCTACAATTGAAACAAAAAATTCAACTGTGTAATTGTGGCCACATCGGTAAAAGGGTTCGATTACTAACTTCAATTATGCAAGTTCGTATCCAGCATGTGTCATTTTTTTCTTTTTCCTTTTCTTTTTCCTCTTTTTTTCTTTTTTTGTTTACACCCGTTTTTTTTTTTTTTTTTTTTTTTTTACGACCGGGCTAAGCGACCCACCCCCTCCCCCTACCCACTCCCATTGTCACATTTTTCTTCTTCCAGTCATAGGTGTGTCCTTTTGTTTCCAGAGATTTTTGTGGATGACTCTTTTCTTGTAAAGAAATCAACTCTAAAACTCCTTGGCCGTTCTTTCTCATCAACTCTTTCTTAGAGTTCATATATTAGATCCATCACTCTTTCTGCTTCTCATAAAGTCTGATCTCTCCGTCTATCACTCGAGATATTTTCTCTCACCTGTGTCTATTCTCTATCTTGACAAAACTACTATCAGACCTTATATGAAGTACTGCTATCATATTTGGGCTGTTGCTGTATTGCATTCACCCTAGTTGGGTTAAACCGGCTTCCTCCAAAGGAGGAAGTATCAGGAGAATATCAAATTCACAGTCTGTCCCCAGTTGCCTGAATATATTTGGACTGATGAATCAATCCTTTTTGTGGGTTCTTGATAAGTTCAGAAGTATATCTGTAATTTAGTTGGTTCACCCTTTCTTCTCTGCACCCTCTCTTTTACAGACGTAATGTTTCTAGTTTCAGCTTTTTCTATACATACTATTATGGTATACAAGTTTTTTTTTAGAATTGTCTGATCTATTCCTGGCTGTCTTTCTTCTAGTTCATTTAACGCAGTGCTTTTCATCAATTTGCTGTTTTTATACCACATTGTAATACAGCTTCCTATTCCAGTAGCTTCTTTCCACGAACTATGGGTTTGTAGAACTGCTGACTGCTTTCCTCCTTCCTATAGCCTTGATCTTTTTTGGACTGAGGTCAATAAATATCTCCGGTCTTTGTGATAATCATTTTGTTCTTTTAGCTTATGAAACGTGGCTTCATGCCTTATCCGAATATAAGAGAGCGCGTATGAGTGCATGGGAAAATAGCAGCAGCAGCAGTGAATGATGGATGGCAAGTGATTGTATTAGCAGCAGGAGCAGCATTTGTATGTAGCCAGCATGTTGTCAGAATAATAGTATCAGGTGTGTGAGAAATTGACTGTATTGAGGATTGAACCTCCAATCTCCAGGATACTGTCATTTAAAACTCAGTATAACGTTGGACTTTATCTGTTGAATTATGAATTTTTGACTGATGGAATGGGAGCAAACTACCCCTACAAGAAAGGTTCCGTTCAAAATTTCACACAGATTTCAGAGTTCAACAAGATGTAACTTAATGTCAGATCTACAGATATTCTCTTGATACTTCCTCCTTTGGAGGAAGCCGGTTCAACCCAACTAGGGTGAATTCAATACAGCAACAGCACAGTTTTCTGAATTATTAAATGATTTCTCTCTGATTGGCTCATAAGAGTAGTGGTTGATGGGCAGAAATCAGAAGCCCACAGTATTAATGCTGGTGTCCCTCAAGGGTTCATCCTGGGCCCAACTCTCTTCCTGATCTACATCAGTGATCTCCCAAAACACATGCTTAAATCATTTGTTGACATCTATGCTTATGACACGGCCATCTATGGCAACACCTCAAAGGCCGTAAATGACAAAATTCTCTCTGATTCTCTCTCATCTGATCTTGAGCGCATGGTACAAGGGGGGAAGACGTGGCTGGTTACTTATAAAGCTTTTATCTTTACATCATCAATGCTCTGATCCCCATCTGGATCCAATTGAAATGGATGGCTCTCGTCTTGGGGAGGCTCCATGTTTTGACAAGCTTCTGGGATTTACCTTTACTCCTGATCTGAAATGGAACATGTACATCAAATCTGTTGCCAAGGTTGCTGGAAAAATGGTGGGATCCTTTTACTGGTTCAGTAGATATCTCACTGCTGATGCAATTCTCTATCTATATAAAAGCCAAGGATGGAGTACTGCTGTAATATCTTGGTAGGAGATGCTAAAAACCGCCTATCCTGCCTTGACAGAGTACAAAATAGACTTCATAGCCTAGTGGGGGATGCCCTTTTCTCTTCCCTACAACCTCTCTCCCACAGAAGGGATGTTGCGAGCCTGTCGTTGTTTTATCATTATTTCTGTGGCAAATGCTCGTCTGAGCTCCAATCTTTCACAAAAAACACCCGTCTAGCTGAAACCACTGTCAGTAATTTTCCCCACTCTTTATCTGTGCCTAAATCAAAAACGTAGATTCCATGAGCAAAACTTCTTTCTTAGAAGTGCACGCCTGTGAAACTCTCTCCCGTTTGCCTGTTTCCCAACAGACTACAACTTGGATGTCTTCAAGTCCAACATAAACAAGTTCCTGATGAACCGCCCCCTTAAGTGAGACACTTTATCAAATCTCCATTACTAACGAATACTACGATATTGTCCCATTGATTACTGTACACGCAATAACCCTTATCCCCGAGTGGCCTCCGGGCTTTGATAAGTGGTGACTACCATGTTAAAAAAAAAAGAAGAGGTTACATCAGCTGAAACGTTGTATGAATAATCAAGATAAGAGCAGTAATCCGAATAAATTAACTAATTCAAATGAAGAGATTACATTTCATAATGTTTTAATTTTGATTATTTAGTTTGCAGTCAGCAGGAAGGGAGTTCCACAAACCCATAGTTCATGGTAAGGAGCTACTGGAATAATAAGTTGTATTACAATGAGGTATTAAAATAGCGAATTGGTGAAAAACACTGAGTAAAACGGAACAAAGGAAGGAATAGATTAGACAATTTTTAAAATAAAAAACATACTGTAATAGTTGTTATGGTGTTAAATGGTACTAAAAGCGAAAGGAACACAGGACTCTTAGAAACAAACATGTATTCACATATATTACAGGCAAGACGGGTTGAGCAATACCATTCCTCAACTGTTGGGTGTGTTGACACAACCTGCTCAGCCGCGTACCAATCTCTGACTACCGGGCACCAGTACTCGTTACCGAAACTGATGTCACCAGTTATTTATTTTATTGGTCTGTCATACTAAGTTTGAAATAGTATTTTATATATATATATATACATATTTACAAGGGATTGTCTTTTTTATATTCATTGTGTATTAAGGTCTACTATTAGTATAATTTTTGTGTATGTGTGTTTCTGCGCCTATCAATGCTTTTGGAAAAAAATTGACTGCAATTTCAAATTTCATACAAATGAAATGAAGAAAACCTCCCCGCTGACCAAGAAACATTTGCCGTTTTCATTTCAAGCTGTTGAACAATTATATTTTTGTATGAATAACAATTTGTAATAAATCACGATGACAAACACACTCGGGAAAAGTAACCCGAACCTTTGAATAATTTCACAAAGTCTTAGGTTTTCTAACCATTAAATAATCTTAAATTTTATATATATATATATATATATATATATATATATATATAAACTAGCGTGACCTATGCATGGTTGTTGCTGGGATAGATTAAGGATATTATTTAAGCGTTGCACTCTATGCTAATTCACCCTAAAAGAAAAATGAGATTCTATTTTTTTGTTTCAGTTGATTACATGTGAAAAGTTTGAGTTGTTGGTAAATATAAAATGAAAAAAAAAGATATTAGACTTTAAAATGGGAGATCAGTTTCACATATAAATGTTATGAAAATTAATCATCCAGTTTTTGACATGGTAGTTTGTTTTTTTTAACCACTTCACTTTTCTTTTTTTTCTTGGTTATGAGTGAAACTTTGCCTATTCTTATTTACTTCGAAAGACAATTTTTTAAAAAATAGATTGGAATTTATTTTCAGCTACAAAAAAGCTTGCCGAAGATCGACCAGTTGGTAAAACAGAAGTACGCAAAGAGATTTTGAAATTCGTTGTGAACCTCAGTAGTTCAGTTGGTATGAAGTTGTCCGAACAAGGCCTTTTAAAGTAAGTATGTTCACCCCCTTTGTTTGTTATCTACAGTCAGTATGAATTTATGACACTTATGCCGAATACAGGTCTTGATAGGATTTTCAAATTGAATTCAATTTTTATTGTATCTTTTGTTTATTAAATTGTTAGTGTAATATTTTCAATTAACGATTATAACAGGACATATAACGATTATAACAGGACATATAACAATTATAACAGGACATATAACGATTATAACAGGACATATAACAATTATAACAGGACATATAACAATTATAACATTAAGGGACAAATAAGTCTCTGGGGTTTTACATCAGTCAATCGTAAAACATACCTTATCGATTTTGGTTTGATCTTGATTTGACGGATCCTCAGAAAAGCTGCAAACAAAGATTTGTATGACACGAAATCTTGGTAGTATTTACAGCAGCTTTATTTTTGGATGTTCCCCCCCCATTGGAAAGTTGTAACGCTGGTACTAGATTTTTACTATCAACATTTCCCTCTACTTGGAGCCATTATTGTCCACCACCAGCTTTCTTCCTGTGACTTCCGGCTGCATCTGTTAACTCTGACTTCCAACTCGTGACTAATTGATACGTGTCTTTCAAGCTTTTTCATTGCATCATTAACTCAACGTGACTAAAGACATAAATTGAATCATCTACCTTCCTCATGTATTTTGTTTATGGTTTAACATTCTTTTCTATAAAAACATATTTGTTATTATTTACCAAAAATTCTTTGTTATTGTTTATAGAATCTAGTCCAGTTCAATTCCTAAAAAGTCATTTAACCATATTTGCCCTTGAATTGCATGTTTTTCTTTAAAAAAAATCTAATTGAATTTACTTGATGATAATAATAATGATAATAAATCTCCTGGCTCGGATAATTTGGCAATACCCCGGGTGTATGCATATATGCAACATTAGGTACAAGTACAGAATATGCAAGATTTTATGTTACTCGCATAAATATATTTGTGTTGATTCTCATGGTGCTTGTTTTGATCAATAAATTTTTGTTTGAGCTGAGATTCATCTGAATTTAAAAGTTAAAAAACACTTTCTTGCCAACCTGATATATATATATTATTCCACTTTAGGTAAGGGAAGTTACATTGGTTACAACAATAGAACTACTGTTTCGATCAAAGTATTGATCTCATCAGGTAATCCATACCTTTGGATAGTCTGTCAAATGAACAGGCCACCCAAAAGTACAAGTTACCTGATGAAATCAATACTTTGATCGAAACAGTAGTTCTATTGTTGTAACCAATGTGCAACATTGTTTACCTAAATTGAATAAAATAAAATTTTGCTCTTTTTATTGAGTACTACAAGCAAACTCGTTCAATTCAATGTTTTTTTTTTTTTTTTTTTTTTTATACTTTGAGATACCTTTAACCTGGAATATTTATATAAAGTGAGAATGTGTGTGGGTGAGGACACTTCTCAACCTATATATTCAACAAATTTTTGATCTACAGACTTGAAATTTGATCTATAGGGTCTTTTTAGACATGGAAAACTTTTTAATCTGTTATCATCTGACAAAAAAAACGTTGGTAAGGGGTAAAAATTGAAAAATGATGTGTGGTGGTCATCGGATTTTCAACTGTTCGTCATCTGTTTCACAAATATGTATGTGTGGCCGGAAAACATGACAGGTTCTTTATGTCAATAATAAGTAGATTTAGAATACACTTTTCATAGATTGTTTCAAACTGGTCTGATGGTAGTTGCACTTGACTCACTGGTTTCAATCTCAGCTTTTTTTTTTTTTTTTTTTTTTTTACAAGGTGGTCAGCACCTATCAAGGTCCGGAAGCCACTCAGGGATAAGGGTTATTGCATGTACAGTACGTTAGTGTGGAGATAGGATGTGGTCTATTTTCTCATATACTCTTAAAGATAGTAACTCCGCTGTTATGGGGCCGATAGAGGGCAAATATAAATGCAGTGGTGTAAGCAAGTGCAACCCAGAAGCACATATAAGGTAAATTAGGATCTTCTCTAGAGATACCCCTGCCACACGGGAAGCCATCTTTAATGTAGGCACATATTCTATGCCCATGGCGATCTTGGAGGTCAGATTTAGATGTTAAGTTAGAGTATCCACTAATTATGAACTCATCTAGGGAAGTGGTCGGTCCTATTCGGCTCGAGTATTGTGAGAATTGAACTGTTTAGAAAAAACATAATGCTCGCATGCACGTCTCAGTTTCTTTCCATTTTTTTTATTTTTTACTTTATTTTTTTTAAAGGAATTTAATGTTGCGTTTAATACGTACAATATTTCTGTTTATCTATACTATTAATAAAATTCTAAAAGTTAATTTGTGTGTGTGTGTGTGTGTGTGTGTGTACCAATAAAACTTTCGAACGGATACACTGAATTGAAAATTTTTTTTCCCTGAAAGGTGGGAGTCCCTTGATTATCTTTATCTATACATGGTTTGTAACGAACAATGCTGAGTCACACAAAAAGCCCGAAATAAGGGGTTTTGGGCCGTTTCGTTTTTGTCGAAAAAGTTACCTGCACATATCAACAGAATTTAGCACTGTCTGTATACAGTCGCGGTAACATCTTTCGGCATATGAACAGGACTTGTGGTGCAATAGATAACGCGTCTGACTATGGATCAGAAGATTCCAGGTTCGAATCCTGGCAAGTTCGTAATAATTTAAACCATCATTTTATCTAACGTTTACTAATCATCCTTACCCTTAGTTTTTGTTTTTTCAGTGATTTTGTTTTGTGCATATGTGAATTTCCCATACTCAGAGTTCACAGGGTAAGCGTTGATGGTAAGACGATGTTTAGCGTACTTGATGTTGAGTGTATTGACTTGGTGTTGTGTCTGCTGACACGGCGCAGCCGCTAGTATTAAATAAGAATTCTGCATTAATTAAAATATAATATTTATGCATATTTTATGACCGAGCAATGCTGGGTGGCCTGCTAGTGTATATATATATAAAACCTCATCTACAGATGAACTGTTTTGATGTATCACAGATTTTTAGTGCGGCTAGAAAAGCAAGTGTCTCAAGTTATGATTCAAACTTGATTGTTTAGATGACAGCACTTCAAACCACTTAGCTATCATCTAGATATACTGACATGTTTTTTCGAAGCACTGAGGACATGGTTACACATGTGAGACTATGGTAATTTGAAAACATTTTTATGATAGCAAAAAAACGTTTATCCATAATTTCTGAAGAATGTTTGAGATGTTAGTGTCTTGTGCTTTCTTGTGAAAGGAATAAAAATGTCCTTTGCTAACCCAGGAAATACGAGTTTTTAAAATGAGGTGAATTGGTGTTGGAAGTCGGCCAATAATCTTGACTCTTAAGTTAAAAAATCTGAAATCTATTTATCTTTAAGTAGCTTGCCCTTGTTATGAAAGTACTTTGTGTTCTGAACCAAAGGATGACAGACATAACCAATGCACACCTTTATTATAAGCATTATTTTTATCCAGATGTGTGTGTGTGTCTGGTGCTCTTAAAGATAAAAAAACAGATTTATGTACTAGAGTATTTGTATTTCAATCATAAGATGACACATATGACATGCTTTCATAATCATCATTATATATATATATATATATATATATATATATATATATATATATATTATATATATACTAGCATGGGTGCCCGGCGTTGTCCGGATGTTTGGAGGTGTGTGTTGAGCAAAAAAAGTGGTAGTAGGAAGGCAGGCTCGAACCCATACCGCGAAGGAGGAAAAGAATGGGGGAAAAAACATGACATCTTTGCTGTTACAACCACCGCCAAACCGGAAGTGACGTAAGTTTAAATTAAGGCTAGATAATCGAAACAAGAGGATGACTTTCGAAAATATTGGTGAAAAAAGCAACCCCTCCCTGTAGAAAAGTGCCCAGTTGAGGGTGAAGAAATTAATATTTTTTGTCAATTTTTCAGTATTTATCATCTAAAGGGTCGAGCTTCAAAATGATACTGATCTTGTGAAAATCCATCGCCTCTGTCGAAAGTTTTAGGCAGACATGCAAACATACATACATACATTTATATATTGGTAGCTCAAATTTTTGACCCAAACAGTTTAAAAAGCTTTCCCTATCTCTGAATACCCTTTATGTAAAATTTCAAATGTTTAGACCAAAAATTATCTGAGTAATTTGGTAGAGACCGCAGAGGTCAATTTTAAAAACTTTGACCCCTATTATGACCCCTTAACATTTATTGTTTTGGGCTCAAATCAAGTTATTAAGTTAGATCCATGTCCAAGGAACTTGTATCTAAAATTTCAATTGTTTAGACCCAAAATTGGCAGAGTAGTTTGGAAGAGTTCTCCAAGCTCAAATCGTTGAACTTTGACCCCTTAACAGCCAAATTTCTGGCCAAAAACTGATTACAAAGATTTTCCCAAATCTCCATACCCTGTATATCAAATTTCGAGTCTGTAGACTGAAAATTGACAGTTATTGTGTAGGGAAATGTACACACACACACACACACACACACACACACACTTTCACTTTTATAGATATATAGATAAGCACACTTATATACATATACACATATCTATATTTTTCCTAGTCTGTCTGCCCACCTTTTTTTTTTTCTCAGAAACTACTGAGCCAATCTGAGATTTTATATGAACCTTCGTTATAAGGTGCGGTGAATTAAGTAATATGGTATTTGCTTGATGCACAGTTAGAGATTAATAAGAATTAGTCACCACAGTACTTCATTTACTCCACTTTTTCTCAGAAACTACTGGCCTGATCTGGTTGAAATTTTGTATGGAGTTTCGTTATGACAAGATGTAGCAGACTAAGTATTATAGTATTCATTCAAAGCAGAGTTAGGGTATAATAAGGATTAATCACGGCAATACCACATTAACTCCAGAAATTTGGCATAAAGCACTACTAAGGTAAAGAGTTATAACTTTTGTGTATTTTTAAGTGCTAAAACTTTTAGAATGCATGTATGTGTGTGTTTAGGCAGCATTCTTTTATTCAGGAAAATGTTACTAAATAACCGTTTTTTGTTAATTTTTGAAAATTTAAAAAAAATACTTTTAATAATCTATTTAGTATTTTAATGAAATTTGTGTATCTAACTTCCATGGGTTTCTTCTTGTTCCACGATTTTTTTTTTTAGTCACGTGCAAGCGACTCTATAAGTCACTCCGTCCGTCAGTCAGTCTGTCCGTAACACTTTTGTGCTTGGCCTTTTTGGTTAAGATCAAAGGTTTGTTGTTAATAGATGCTGTTCTTAGCTTTTTAAGATTTTCTTGGCTTTTTGGCCAAGATGAAAGAGTAGTATCTGTTCCGGCAGATACTGCAAGCAAAGACCATATGTGGGGGCAGTCCCACATATAACACCTTGGGCAACCCTTCATACCAATTGTCACTATCCAGCTCCCCTACTCCCCGGGGAGTTGGTCCCCATTTCCCCTTCACTCCTCACATTAAAAATCGGCCTTGTGCCTAATTTGCTCGGTGGGGGAGCAAATTAATACCCTCTTCTTGGCCTTTTGGCCAAGATGAAAGTGTAGTATCTGTCGGAACAGATACTGCAAGCAAAGACCATATGTGGGGGCAACCTCACATATAAGACCTTGGTCAATGATGGGGCAACCCTTCATACCAATTGTCACTATCCAGCTCCCCTACTCCCCGGGGAGTTGGTCCCCATATCCCCTTCACTCCTCACATTAAAAATCGACCTTGTGCCTAATTTGCTTGGTGGGGGAGCAAATTAATGCCCTTTTCTTGGCCTTTTGGCCAAGATCAAAGTGTAGTATCTGTTCTTACTACATGCTGTACTTATTTTGATATAAAGTGGGGGATCACTTTTCTGTATTAATTTAATGTAAAATGATCACCCACTTTACAACTAGTCAGTCTCAAAGCCATTCAAGTCATACTCCAGATCATTCAAGTTGTTTTTGAAGGATTCCAGTTATTTTTTAAGCATTCAAGTCATTCTTAATGTCATTCAATTCATCCTTAAGTTCATTTAAGTCATTTCAGCCCATTTTTCGGTCATTTTAGTTTATCTTTAAGAATTTCATGTCAATCCTACATTCACGCATTCATTCATTACACGAGAGTATGCGACTAATGGCTATCGGCCTTGTTTTTTCACAAGTATTTTTGATTTGATTTATCCACTCATCAGGTATATATAATTTTTGTGTGTTAACCATGACCATACGTTCTTGATGAGCCATCCCTTTAAGTAATCCAATCACCAAATTTCTACTACTGACGATTACTACGACATTTTCCCATTGACTACTGTACACTCATTAACCCTTATCCTCGAGTGGCCTCTGGACCTTGATAAGTGGTGATTCCTTTGCAAAAACAAAAAATGAAAATAAAAATACATTATCTATATATCTATAAAAGTGAGAATGTGTGTGTGAGGACACTTCTCAACCTATATACTCAATGCTGCCAAAAAGAAAGTCTGCACTTGTCATTTTTTTCAAAAATCGCAAATTTAAGCTACATTGAATGTAACTGTTTGAAGAACCTTTACCTCATTTGATTCGGCTTTTATTCCTCTATAATTTTATGTGTTCAAATTTGACTTTTAATTGAAGTGTCCTAGTGTTCTCGTCAACTTGAAAAATTAACTTTAAATCGAGAAGTCAAAAACTTGATGTAAGGCGCTAAAAACAAAAATGTTATTTCAAAGTCAAAAATTTGATGTAAGGCGCTAAAAACAAAAATGTTATTTCAAAGTCAAAAACTTGATGTAAGGCGCTAAAAACAAAATTGTTATTTCAAAGGCAAAAACTTGATGTAAGGCGCTAAAAACAAAAATGTTATTTCAAAGTCAAAAACTTGTCAACAATAAGTGTTAGATGGAATAGATTCTGGCATAGAAAACAACAATTCTGTCCTGTCAGAAACATTGCTCCTGGAGTCACCAACTTGATAAATCCTGAACTGTCATATAGGCTTCAGCCTCTGTCCCAGCGATGAAATGTTGCATCCCTTTGCCTGTTCTACAAGTTCTTTAATGGTGAATGCTCTGAGGAACTATAAACACTTGTACCCCCTCGACGTGAACACCCCCGACAAACCCGACGGGCAACTAAATCCCACCCCTTCACAGTAGAGATCCCTAGGTGTAAGAAAGCCATCTACTCCAGAACTGCTAGACTTTGGAACTCTCTTCCTGGATTCTGCTTTCCCAACTGTACTGACATGCAGAAGTTCAAGTGTAATGTGAACAGACATCTTGCTGCTCATCTCCCTTCATGATATCCCTGCAACTTATGTTCCCGATAGTAGCCTCCTACTTCAAAGTGGCACTGTGCCTTGTTTGGGGTGAAAATTGAAATAAAAAAAAAATTGCATGTAAGGACCAAAGGACAAAATAAGGGAATCAAGAGTTATGCGGTTGTTGAATGCAAACGTAAGATTTACTTTCTAATTTCTTTAAATTATATTGTGGGTTCAAGTTTATTAGAAACCCTTGACACTCGTATTTTCTCTTAAATTAATAAATATGAGTTGGCTGTCTTAAATTTAAAAATTGTGGAAACAAAAAAAAAAAAAAAGCTAAAATGACTTCAATGCATCCTGGGCAACATCGGTTAGAGAGAATAAGTTTGCTACAAGACAGAGAAAGTGTAATAGTTATTGTTTTATAAATCTGTGAATTTCTACTGAAATCGGTCAAATTTTGAACCTTCTGTTATTCTAATCCCTTTTTAATGTTTCTTTTGCAGTTTAAAACAAAAATTTCCCAATGCATTCCAAGACCTCTGTTTTTATTCTGACGTTTGTCATTTACTCTCCAATTATCTTTATGGCTTATCCGCTCGCAGATTTATCCAAGAAATCTTCGATGAATTAGATATTTCCAAGGTCAGTTTATTCAACTGTCTCTTTCTCTTGCCTCCTTCCAATCTGTACTTTCCTTGTTTCTCTTTGTTTTGTGTTCCTTCCCCTCCCCAAGTCTTACTTTTCACTCGTTCCCTCTTGTCTTTCTTTCATCTTCTTTTCTCCATTCCTTTCTTATCTCTTCTTTCGTTCCTCTCATCATATTCACTCCTGTTCCTTGTCTCCTGCTCCATCCCTTCTTGTCACCCACTCCATCCTCTCTTCTCACCCCCACTCTTGTTGCCTCCTCTGTCCCCTCTTGTTGTTGCCCTCTCCATCCTCTCTGTCTCCTTTCCCTGACCTCTCTTGTTGTCTCTTGCCCCCATTTTCTCTTATCTCTTCCTTCTATCTCTTCTTGTCTTCTATCCATTATCTCTTCCCCCGACCCCTCTTTTCCCCACCCTGTTCTCTCTCTCTTCTCCCATCTCCCCGTCAACCACATATCTCCCCACCTTCCCCTCTCATCTCTACAATTCCCTGTCCACTCCTGTCCCTTCTTGTCTCTTCTCCCCCCTGTCCCCTCTTGTCTCTTCTCCCCCCTGTCCCCTCTTGTCTCTTCTGTCCCCTCTTGTCTCTCATCCCCCCTGTCCATTCTTGTCTTTTCTTGCCCCCCCCCCACCCACCCATTCTTGTTTCTTCCTTCCCTGTCCTCTTATCTCTCCCTTACGGCCATCTATTTTCTCTTCCCCATGTTCCCCTTTCTACCCCCTGTTCCTTATTGTCTTATTCCCATCATCCCCATGCTTTCTCCCCCTCCCCAGTCTTCCTCTCGTTCCCTCCCCCTAATCCCCTCCTGTTTCAGCATTGTTCCTTCTCAACTCCCCCTTCTCCTCTTGTCTCCCCCACTTCTTCTCTTGTCTCCCCCACTTCTTCTCTTGTCTCCCCCACTTCTCCTCTTGTCTCCCCCACTTCTCCTCTTGTCTCCCCCACTTCTCCTCTTGTCTCCCCCACTTCTCCTCTTGTCTCCCCCACTTCTCCTCTTGTCTCCCCCACTTCTCCTCTTGTCTATCCCACTTCTCCTCTTGTCTCCCCCTACTTCTCCTCTTGTCTCCCCCTACTTCTCCTCTTGTCTCCCCCTACTTCTCCTCTTGTCTCCCCCTACTTCTCCTCTTGTCTCCCCCTACTTCTCCTCTTGTCTCCCCCCTTCTCCTCTTGTCTCCCCCCTTCTCCTCTTGTCTCCCCCCTTCTCCTCTTGTCTCCCCCTTCTCCTCTTGTCTCCCCCTTCTCCTCTTGTCTCCCCCTACTTCTCCTCTTGTCTCCCCCTACTTCTCCTCTTGTCTCCCCCTACTTCTCCTCTTGTCTCCCCCTACTTCTCCTCTTGTCTCCCCCTACTTCTCCTCTTGTCTCCCCCTACTTCTCCTCTTGTCTCCCCCCCCTTCTCCTCTTGTCTCCCCCCTACTTCTCCTCTTGTCTCCCCCCTACTTCTCCTCTTGTCTCCCCCCTACTTCTCCTCTTGTCTCCCCCCTACTTCTCCTCTTGTCTCCCCCCTACTTCTCCTCTTGTCTCCCCCCTACTTCTCCTCTTGTCTCCCCCCTACTTCTCCTCTTGTCTCCCCCCTACTTCTCCTCTTGTCTCCCCCCTACTTCTCCTCTTGTCTCCCCCCTACTTCTCCTCTTGTCTCCCCCCTACTTCTCCTCTTGTCTCCCCCCTACTTCTCCTCTTGTCTCCCCCCTACTTCTCCTCTTTCCTCCCCCTCCTTCTCCTCTTGTCTCCCCTTCTCCCCCTTTTGCCTTCTCACTTGTCTCTCATCCCCTCTCACGCCTCCCCTTCTCTGATGTGTCTTGTGCGTGTTTTCCTCTCTCATATTGTTCTAGTCTCCCTGCCTTTATCTTGTTTCTCCTGCCTCTGACTTTTTTCCTATTTCTCTTACTCTCCTCTCCTGTTTCTCCATTCTTTTTTCTTATTGCAACCAACTGAAAATAAAACTTGTCTCCTGATGATTAATTCTTCATTTCAATTCCGCATTTTCTCTTTGTCTTTTCAGATGCTGGAACGACCTCAGTTGATTTTGGGGGTCAAAGAATCGGACATCAAATCTCCCATGGAACCGATCCGACAAAACAGCATAGACAGTTTCTCTGACAGTTTCATTTGACCAAATTCCATCTGAACATTGTCGTTATTTACTGAGGACAATAAGTACTCACCCCCCCTCCTCTTTCTACTACTCGCTCCCCTTCGTATTATTTCTCTCCTCCATCTCCTCTCTCCACTCCTTGTGGCTGCTATCTTCGTTCAACCCCTGCTCATATAAAAATAGTCTCTGGATGGAAGAATGATTGCGGTTTCCGTGTTGGCTTTTAATGGAACCCAGTAAGTCTGACCAGGAAGTCGAGGAAGTTTGGCAGGAGGGGCAGCAGGTTGATATTTGCATCAGATGTAAGGATAGCGGAAGGAGGAGGAGGGGGAGGTCTTTATACTATAGCTGTTCCCCTCCCCCCAACACTACCACCACCACCACCACCACTCTTGGAACACCCTCACCCCAACACCCTTTTCTCTATCTTTCTGAAGATTCTATTACGTTACCAATCTTCAGCTAGAAATTATATATATATATATATATATATATATATATATATATACAAGGATGATGACAAAAAGATTTGAAAGCTCGTGACATATAAAAAAAATGTTGCATTTCTATTTGGAAATTGTACAAAATATGAAGCGAATATTAATTCACTAAATAGGACAATAAAAAAAAAAAACAATCCTATAAAAATGTTATTTTTTGTCTTTCTATGTTTATTTTTTATTTTTATTTTTTTAATTTATTTTTTTTAAAACTCATGTTCACACCTAACAAGGTATGTCGCCATTTACACATAAGGGGCTACTATTTGAGACTTTACCTAAGAAAGATTAAACCTGCATATCAGTAGAGTCAAGGAAGCAGGTAACAGGAAGGGAATTCCCAAGTCTGGTTGTATGAGGGAAGAAATTATGTAATTGGTAGAATACCCCATCCCCAGCTAGAAAATTAGAAAAAGATGTACTTAGTATACACACACACACACATATATATATATATATATATATAATTTGTTTATTATACAAACATTATTGGTTACATATGTGCATAGATGTTTCAGTGGAGTCCCAATTCAGGGACAACACTTCATCAGACACAAAAAAAAAAATTGATATTGAAACAGGTGTCAAGGTTCCATTGTTAATATTTGGGCAAGATCTACATTCCAGACAAAATTGGGGTGTATCCTTTGAATGTGAGCAGTAGAGTTTTTGGAGATGTGGTGAAAGGAAGGAAGAATGCTGTTTCCTGTTTTAAAGCTGTAATTAGTAGGGAGGTGTTAGGTGATTCTTTTAACTTGGTGGTTGATTTAAAATTTCCCATATCTTAGGTTGTTTTTATTATTGTACATCTTTTTTTAATGGTGACTTGAATTTCCTTTTGACAAGTTTTATTTTTATTCATTAATTTATTTTTTTATGCATCGTTTTTTTATATGCTCATTTGTTTTTAGTTTTCAGAATAAGGGTAAGGAGGGGAAGTGCCGTTTCATGCAATGAAGCTGTTGGGAGGTGTTAGAAATCTATTTATGGTGCCGTGTAAACCAGAGAACTAAAGGGTGTCTAAAGAACCTGCGAACACAAAAAAACAAAAAACAAAAAAAAACAAATAAAAAATAGACACACCATTTAAAAAAGAAATGAAAATACAACAACGTAAGGAGAAATAAAGGATCCTAATATATATATATATATATATATATATATATATATTACAATAGAAAAATGCGAGTATGAAAAGTAATATGGTTAAGCTAAAACATGGAAAAGTAAAGGACTTGTTGATAAACTGGAAAAGAAAAGGACAAGATATTCTAATAAAAAAATATATATAACTTAAAATATTGCAGCATTAAGAATTGATTATATAATGTTATAATTGAATTTAAAAAAAAATTCTATTGTAATCCATGATTTTTTCCAGATTTTCAATAAATTCACTTGTTCTTTATTTAATTTCAGTCTTATTTTTTTGCTCCCATACACACATAGGTAATAACAATGTATGACACTCGTCTGCTTTCAATAAAATTCCCCCCCCCCCCAATTATCTCCCCTTCATGTTTTTATTAGTGAATTAATAGCAACACAGTCATAAAAAACGTCACTCACCTCCTTATATTTTTTTACGATTTTAAACACAGGAAAATTCATAACTTTTGTTTTATTGAACAAAAATTGAAATTTTTTTTCACAATATAGCTGAGAAGGTGATCTATATACTGTAATAATTGTTTGAAATTTGGTTGAAAATGAGTGAGCGGTGACGCTTTAAATCAATTCTAAATGACTAAAACTGCCTCTTAAACATATATTCAAACAGTACCATGTTTTCTTTGTTTTTTTTTGTTTTTTTTTACAAAGGAGTCACCACTTATCAAGGCCCTTTGTTTATGGAATCTACGATTAGGTTTAGGCACAGATGAAAAGTGAGGGAAATTATTGATAGTGGTTTTAGCTAGATGAGTGTTTCTCATGAAAGTTTGGCGAGAGGGGACCATAGATTGGAGCTCAGACGAGCATTTTCCATGAAAATAACGATAAAGCAGAGACAGGCTCGCAATGTCTCTTCTGTGAGATAGAGGTTGTATGGAAGAGAAAAGGGATTCCTCCGCTAGGCTACGAAGTTTGTTTTGAACTCTGTCAAGGCAGGATAAGCTGTTTTAGCAGCTCCTGCCCAGATGTGGCAACAGTACTCCATCCTTGGATGTACCTGGCTCTTATATAGGTAGAGAATTGCATAAGCAGTGAGATATGTACTGGATCTATAGAAGGATCCCACCATTTTCGCAGCATCCTTGGCAACAGATTTGATGTACATGTTCCATTTCAGATCAGGAGTAACGGTCAAGCTCAGGAGCTTGTCAAAACATGAAGCCTCCTCAAGATGAGCGCCATTCATTTCAATTGATGCCAGATGGGGATCAGAATGTTGATGATGTAACGACAAAAGTTTGGTTTTAGATGCATTAAAAGTAACCAGCCACTTCTTTCCCCATTGTACCACATGCTCAAGATCAAAGAGAATCAGAGAGAACTTGGTTGTTAACGGTCTTTGATGTACTGCCATAGATGCTAGTGTCATCAGCATATATGTCTACGAACGATCTAAGGATGTGATTTGGAATATCATTGATGTAGAGTAGGAAGAGAGTTGGGTCCAGGATGGATCCCTGAGGGACTCCAGCATTAATACTATGAGCTTCTGATTTCTGCCCATTAACCAATACTTTTATGAACCTATCAGAGAGAAATAGTTTAATAATTAAGATATTACCAGCTATACCGTAACTGGAGATCTTGTAAAGTAGATCTTTATTCCATAGTCTATCAAAGGCCTTTGATATGTATTTGAATGATATAAATGCTAGATTTATAAGAAAAAAGAATGATAGACATATATATAGCCACAAAGGAAGGAAAAGAAATGTATGATAAATTGTAATTATAAAATGAAACGGCACACACACACACAAAGATATATTTTAAGTATAATTAAGAAAACGGGCGATATGCTGCAATTGACCATGGAAAAATATTGTGAAAAAAGAAATTGTTGATTTTTTAAATAGGAAATACGAAAACAGAAAAGAATAAAAAACTAATTTTGATGCGAAGATCATTGCACACATCGAAAGAAGAAAAATAATGTTATTAGCACAGACAGGATGAAAAAAAGAATGAATATAAAAAGAAAAAGGAATTCTATTTATACAGCGCAATTGTGTGGTCATAAAAATTGTTGTCAAAAAGTGTTTAAATGTTGTTTTGGTAACTGTCAATCAAATTGTTGCTGTTTGTCAAGAGCAAAAGTTGCTCTTTTTCGTGAAACAAAGCAAGAAATGTTCCGAATTGTGTTAAGAAATGGCGTTTGTTCCTTCAATTTTTCAGCTTTCATGTTTCAAAAAAAACAAAAAAAACAATTAAAATTGAATTTCTTGGCTTTATTGGAAAAAAAAAAGGAGTAATGAATGTGGATGTTGAAATTGAAATGTAATTATCTCCTGTATTAATGGTTGTATGGGATAGAAAATGGCATAAAGTCATAAAAATGTGCTCACTATCCTGAGAATAGTTTCTTTACTCCCCCCTCCCATAATCTGATTGAGAGATAGAACTGCCGAAGAATCTGCTGGGCAGTTAATCAGTTAGTTCTTTTTTAGGGCGATTACGTTTTTGTGTTTTATCCGTTTTTAAAGTAGGATTTTCAAGTTAAATCAGATTTTTACCGTATCTTTTGTTTTTGAAATTGTTACACCCCCCCTCCTTCATATACTCCGGTGGGACTAGAACTGTCGCTGAATTTACAAGAAAATTTTATCATCGTTAATCATGATTGAATTGACATATAGCAATGAAAAAGCGCTGAATATCGTTAGTATAGCAGATGTGTCCAAACGGAACTTCATTTCTTCTATTTATTATTTGCAAACGCAGGTAATGCCAAATATCTCTGCTAGTATACATATATATATATTTATATATATAATATAAATCTCACCTGTCTGATTAAATGTATGTATGTTTGTATGTTTGCCTAAAATTTTCGACAGAGGCGACG
Source organism: Euprymna scolopes (assembly GCF_053919585.1). Classification (NCBI taxonomy): domain Eukaryota; kingdom Metazoa; phylum Mollusca; class Cephalopoda; order Sepiida; family Sepiolidae; genus Euprymna; species Euprymna scolopes. The sequence goes on from NC_136518.1 coordinate 88,044,783, forward strand.
GATTTTCACGAGATCAGTATCATTTTGAAGCTCAACCCTTTGGACAACAAATATCGAAAAATTGGCCAAAAGCATTAATTCCTTCACCCTCAACTATGCACTTTTCTACAGAAAGGGGTCGCTTTTTAAAATTTTTTTATTGGCAATATTTTCAAAAGTCATCGCCTTTTTTCGATTGTCTAGCCTTAATTTAAACCTATTTCACTTCCGGTTTGACGATGGGCGCAACAACAAACACGTCACACTTTTTTTTCACATTCTTTCCTTCTTCGCGGTATGGGTCCAAGCCTGCCTGCCTGCCTACTACCACTTTTTTTTTTTTTTGCTCAACACAGACCTCCAAACACCCGGGCATCGTCGGACACCCATGCTAATATATATATATATATATATATATATATATATATATATATAAAGGTAAGTGCTGGAAAGCTATCACAATGCAAAAAATGGAATGTTGTCGATGTTGAGGAAGGAACACAAAACAAGTAATATTATATACATCTTTCTCACTCCCCCCCTCTCTCTCTCTCATATATATATATATATATATATATATATATATATATATTTTACAATTTGGTTTTTGTCAATAATAAAGCTTAGTTGACTTCTACACAGCAATGTAGTGTGTATGGTAGTGTTCCAAAAAATATTTGGAGGAAAGTCCTCTTCCTCACTTGGCGGATGTTTCAAATCTTGAGATCGCAAGTATGAATAGGACGCAGAAAATATTTCAGCAGTAAATGGAATAAATTTATTTATTCAAAGTTGAAAACGGATTACTATGTGTTATTAAAATTTTATTTTCTCTAAATTTTTTAAGAATTATTTTTGTTTATATATTAAATATTACCTATTTATTTTTGGTTTTATGATTTTTGTTATTTTTATGCTAATTAGCTGTGTGTGTGTGTCCGTGCATATATAGACATGTGTGGATGCATTTTGCAGATTTCATTTCCTGTGAGACTCGGGCAAGTGTGACTTACTAAAAAAGTCGACACTGAAATTAGATGCAAAGCAACGTTTATTTATAAAGAAAAAAAATATTGGACGTGATATAATTTCTATTTGATTCTTCTTTTTCTCTTCTCTCTCCCTTTCCCCCTTTATACCCTATATTCCATCATTTTGTTTTTCTCTTAATTGTATTCTTAACTTCAATCTAACTCTGTTGAAAAACCTGTCAGCTAAACGTTTCAGCTTCTTTGTTTTAATTCATGTTTAAAAGTAAATATGGTCTTTATATAACCATATTAAACTTTTGCACCAGAAATATAAATCTCTATATATGTTACAATAGAAAAATGCGTTTATGAAAAGTAATATGGTTGAGCTTAAACATGGGAAAGTAAAGGACTAGTTGTTTAAAACTGGAAAAAAAAAGCACAAGATATTCGAGTAAAAAATGTAATAAATTTGTAACTTAAAATATTGCAGCATTTAGAATTGATTATATAATGTTAAAAATTGAATTAAAGAATTTTTTAATTTTTTTTTTCACAATATAGTTGAGAAGGTGATCTATAAACTGTAATAATTGTTTGAAATTTGGTCGAAAAATGAGTGAGTGGTGAAGCAGTTCTAAATGAGTAAAACTGCCACTTAACCCCATATACCAGAAATATATTATCTATAAAAGTGAGAATGCGTGTAAGGACACTTCTCAACTTTTATACTCAATAAATTTTTTATCCCCGACTTGAAATTTTATATATACGGTATTCAGACATGTGGAACACGTTTTAATCAGTTTTCATCCCCAAAATTATCATCGGATTTTTATCTGTTTGTCAACTGTTTCATGACTGCACATGCGCGAATCATTCACATTATGATAAGAATAAGTAGGTTTGAAAACACTTTTTAAAATTGGTGCCAAACTGACCTAATGGTTATCGTACTTGACTTGCCACTTACAGCTTTGGTTTCAATTTCAACTCGAGTATTTTTTTTTTTACTTACAAGAAGTCAACTATTTAAAAAAAACATAATACTTGCATGCACCTGTCTAAGCTTCTTTCCGTATTTTTTACTTCATTTTTTTAAAGAAATATCAGGCAACGTCGGGTACATCTAGTATATATATATATATATATATATATATATATAATATAAAGCTGAACGTCTGTGTGTGTGTGTCTGGTCACGAATAGGTTCCTATATCGTTGACTATTATAGAAAACTGATCACATATAATGATAGAAGATGTATTGAGACACAGGAATGGGTATGTTTGATCTGGCATAATGATGATTCATTAAAATTGTGGGGGTCTGCATACGCGCCTGGTCCACAAAGTATGGAAATAAAAAATTTAAAAATTAAAAAAAACGTTTACAAGTGTTTTTGATATAGATGTACATAAGAATACTTTGATAAGTATGTTTTAAAATTGTGGGGTCTGCGTTCGCACCTGGCCTCCATAGAATGGAAATAGGCACAAACTTTAATAAAAACTTTTCATATCTATCTGCGTAAGTATACTTTGATAATTATGTTTCAGTTTGAAGAAATATGGTATAATAAAATTATGGGGTGTTCGTTCGCACCTTACCTCCATAGAATGTAAATATGTCACAAAGTTTCACAAGGTTTTTTAATATAGATCCACAGAATATTGTGATAAGTTTTTCAGTGTGAACAGGTATGGTATAATAAATTATGGGTTTTATCTATTTTATTTTTACTTTCATCATATTTTGCTTTATTTTGATATCCTCAAATTCGAAGCTATCTCTTTACAACCCTTCCTTTTCATAACCTATCATACTTTCATAAATCAGAGTCCATTTTCTGTAGGCTGTTTTTGAACCCAGTCAACGACGGGTACTTTTGCTAGTATATATATATATATATATATATGGTAAAATTGTCTATTCATTCAAAGACTTTAAATATACTGTTTATGGTTGAAATAAGTATTGTCTGGCTTGTTTTCTGCTGTTCTCTCTTTTCATATGTGTATTTATATTTTTATTCCGCCTGAACGGATTTGAGAAGATTGCAAATTGCATTGTTATGATGGCTGAATTTATGCATTCATGAAGTTTCGTCTCTCTGTAGATATTGTTGGTGTGAGACTCTATAAGAAAGCAATCGTTTTCATGAACATGCATCCGAAGCAAATATGCATTGAGAATCGTCATGACTATCTAGAAAAATAAATTCTGGGCACCAAAGCTCGCTCGTTTTAATTGTCCCACTGCCGTCTTTGTGGCTCTTAATGATTTTTTTGCTACCCCTCCCTGTAGAAAAGTGCCCAGTTGAGGGTGAGGGAATTAATATTTTTAGCCAATTTTTCGATATTTGTTGTTCAAAGGTTCGAGCTTCAAAATGATTCTGATCTCGTGAAAATCCGTCGCCTCTGTCGAAAGTTTTTGTGAGACATAAAAACATACATACATACATTTAAACATATTTTTTCCCTTTATATATATATAGACTAGCGGGGGGGGGGGGTACCCAGCGTGGCCCGGGTGTTTGTAGGTTTGTGTGTTGGGGAGGGGGTTGATCAAAACAACCCTGTTTTACAAAAAACGTTGGCCAGGTGTTTGGAGGTGTAAAAGAAAAAAAAAGTTTTAGTAGGAAAATAGGCTTGAACCCCGAACCTTTTTTCGTAGAGATGAAAACGAAATGGAAAAACAGCCTGGGATCTAGCCATCTCGGCAACGAGAGAAGAGGAATGAAAAACCTCTTGATTTAACGTTTATAAAATGAAATTAACAGGTGCGAGAACCTTAAGTCGCGTTATGTTTGACCTTGAAACATGACGCGGCTGCAAGCCAGTTTTTGCTTGTTTTATACTGAAAAGCGAAAGATACACAGGATGCTCTAAAAATCTGGAAAAAATAACGCGTGAAAGTCGGGCAAATTAAATAGACAGGCGACCCCCGTTCGCAACTCATATATATTATCATTTAGACGTGATATAAAAAGTTTTAAGAAGGAATGAGCCGACCGAAAAGTCCAGCGAAAAAAGCCTTTTACAGACATACACTAAAAGCGAACATACATACATGCATACATACATACATTTTCGCTTTTATATATATAGATGAATGGAAAAGCTGGTCATTGATTGTCATTCAGTTTTTACCTTTGTTTCATAAAATAAAGTTAAAAAAGTTAATGAAAATAAAGGTTATTTTATTTTCTTGTTTTCCAAGAGGTTAAATACAAGGTTAAGTGTGAGTTTTTTTTTTTTAATAATAGTTGGCTAAGTTGCTTTTACGACCACTACCTTATCTTCCTGCTTCACCATGCACCTAGTAAATTCTAGCTCAATTTCTCCACATCAACACAACACATAACTGCCCCCTTTTGAATTAAGACAAATCCTAGTTAGTAACAAAAAAAATAATACAATCCGAAACAAATTAATAAAAAAAAATTACATACGTGAAACTGTCTATATAAATACCTAACAACATGCAATTAATAATGTTGCCTACTAAACCAGTAATAATATTTTAAAATGCTTATCCGGTGACCCAAATTCTGACACCCAGAATTTAGACTGCTAAAATGTTTCCTCCACACTCTGGCATCTATCTATAAATGGCCTCACAGCTGCGATTTGAGATTCCTGTCTTTCTTTTTCCCTTCTCATTCATTTGTTTGACTCACCTAATGATGATTTGATGTAGAATCGAAAACGTTCCTGACACCCATGGAACTTATATTAATTTTTTTGATTTTCACACAAAAAAGATAATGAAAAAAAGTATAATTAAATAAAAACTCTCTGTTGTATTTAATAATATGTTTAAATGAAAGAATGCTGTCTAAATGCATGCTATATATATATATATATATATGTTTCAATATTTTGGACTTGTAATGGGGTAGTTATTTAAATGCTGCTCACCTCAGCATTATGTGGCACAAGGCCGGAAAGTGGGAACCCCGCAGGCTCCCCTAAAGGAGGGGCACTCCTGCAATTTTAAAAATTGCCTGAGTAACCCCGTCGGCATTCCCCGGTCGGGGCGCCTCAGGCAGCAAGCAATAAACTTGCCCCACCGGAAAGCCCGGTGGCAAGGCCTGGGAGGGTGGACCTCCTAGGTATTACCCAGGCGGTGTACCTCAGTCCAACAGGTGCTTGGCCGGTTCCCGGCCCCTCACCTGTTGGGCTGAGTGTCAAGTGACGAATCCTTGACGTGTACTACCCTGTCTCCCTGCAGCCGAAGCCGCTAGAAGACATCCCATCAAAATGGACTTGTAATGGGGTATGATCCCACACAGTCGGACGATTCATTTATAAACGATGCTGCTAAGAACTGACGAATCAAATTAATTCACGTTCTGCTACCAACCAATCAGAAACCAGAATTGCTTCATAAATATTAAACCTTTTCTGGAGCAATTTCACATGTTCTTTTCCGTCTCGACACGGTAAGAATATTTTGTTCTGTAGAACTGTCTACTACAAACAAGTCACCTCCCAGGACTTGTGTGTAACAGCGAACCATCTGAAACTGTTCTGAAACTAAAAATGGCTTACACTTCTAGAGGTTATGGGCCCAGTGTGCGTCTTTATTTCGATGGATTCAAATTAAAATTCGAATTGTGGCAAGTTAAATTTCTAGGATATCTACGAATCCAAAAGCTACACAAAGTACTACAAACACAACCTGAAAACAGAAACGACCCCGACTTCATTGAAAAGAACGCAACTGTCTTTGCGGAATTAATACAGTGTTTAGATGACTGAAGTCTATCACTGGTAATGAGAGAAGCCCTGAACGACGGCTGCAAACCATTAAACATATTGAGAGAGCATTATTTATCGAAAGGAAAACCCAAAATTATTTCTTTATACACTGAACTGACCTTTCTAAAACGAATGGAAGCCGAAACTATTACTGATTATATTATAAGAGCCGAGACAACTGCAAATTCTTTAAAAATGTCTGGTGAAGTTATAAGTGACAGTCTGCTAATTTCCATGGTCCTTAAGGGATTACCGAGTGATTTCAAGCCATTTACCACCGTGATAACCCAGAAAGAAAAACCCATGACTTTTAGCCAATTCAAGGTAGCACTCAGAAGTTACGAAGAAACTGAAAAAATGATCACAGAATAAAACGAATCCACAAATATCATGAAATTTAAAAATACACACATAAAAACACCAAAATCGAATTATACCCATGCCAGGAATAAAAAACGCAACTTTGCCAAAAACAAGTTTTTTCCTAAGAAAAGTCCAAAAATTATTTGCTATAATTGTGGACGACCTAATCATAAGAGTTTCCAATGTAGATACAGGACTCAAAATGGCGACTACATTAAAAATGTAGAGAGCTCTGTTAGCGAACATACATTTTTATTTTCGTGTACATTTGATGCTTCAACAGACAATAATAATTTTCTTGTCGATTGTGGAGCCACGGCACATGTGATTACAAAGGAATCTGATTTTATCAATTTTGATCCCAACTTTAAGCCACAAAATCATTTTGTAGAACAAGCTGACGGGAGTAGAGTCAATGATATCGTTTTGAAAAGAGGCAATGCGAAAATCTCGCTAAAGAACAATAAAGGTGAACAGTGTTTCTGTATTCTAGAAAACGCTCTTCTAATCCCAAAATTTAAACAAAATATATTTTCTGTACAAGCTGCCACAAAACAAGGTGCAAATATAAACTTTAGCCCCAATAAATCAAAACTGGTATACCCGAATGGAACTGTATTCGACATTAAAGAAAATGGAAGACTATATTATTTAAATAGCGTAGTCCCATCAAAAACCGCCTGCCATGATCTACAGACATGGCATAAAATTCTTGCACACTGCAATATTCCTGATATCAAAAAGTTGCCGACTGTAGTTGATGGAATGCAAATACAAACATCAAAAACCTTCAACTGCGACGTCTGTATGCAAGGGAAAATGACAAACTATCAAAACAAGATACCAGACAAAAAGGCCAACAAAAAATCCTATCAATGGTGCATTGTGACTTGAACGGTCCCGTAGAACCGATGGCCAGAGAACATTATAGATATGTGCTGAATTTCGTAGATGACCATTCAGGTTTAATAATGGTTTACTTTTTAAAGAACAAATCTGATACCCTGCTAGCAACTAAGAAATATCTAGCCGACATGGCCCCCTACGGTGAAATCAAGTGTATTCGCTCTGACAACGGTACGGAATTCACCACTAAAGACTTTGAACTTTTACTAATTAACCATCATATTGTGGTGTAAATGAAGAAAAAAGAAACAAGAACGACCGACCGCGTTTTTGTGTGGCTTACCTCGTGTTCATAATGAAGAAGAAAGAAACAAAAATGGCTGCCCTGTTTCTTTATATGCCTACAGGGTGACCACGAGGTATGCAAATGAGATGCTCCTGATTGGAGATAAAAGAGGAGTGATTTGGGGAAGGAAGGCATTCTGAAGTTAGATTGCGAGCAGAGAAGTTGTATTTGTAGAAGAGAAAAGTCGGATTCGGGGAGAGAAAAGCTAAAGTTGCAGAAGTTCGTTTTGGAGTGGAGAGAAGACGCGTCAAGAAGTAACCAGAAAGTGAAAGTTCGGACAGCAGTGTCACGCAAATGACACATATCAGGCATGAAACATCAGCCCCTAGATCGCCACACCAATTTTTCTTTGTAGATCATTGGCTGGACTGAAATGCTATTTGCGACTCAAACACAGACAAAGATGGAAGCATCTCATACATCGAAATTGATGAGAGAGTCCATGATAACAAATTAATCAAATTAATGAAGTTTACAATTAACTAACTGGATGCTCAACGTTACTCAGTTGTACAATATGCTTAAACATGATATTTTAATTTATGAAAATTGCATATGTATTATTATAGAATCGATCCTCTATTGATTCTTATATATTACAAGAAATAATTTCCTTAGTGGACTAACTGGCAAAAAAAAAAAAAAATTAAAAAATAAAATAATGATAATGTCGTTCATCAAATTCCGTCTGTGTTTGTTTACAATATCACGTCAGTGGATATTTGAGCTTGATGATAAATGCCCTGGAAAAGTCACTTCTGATTAATGTTTGGTTTTAAGATATGCAAATAAAGAAATGATTTTCGGTGATTTTAAATCGTACCTTTTCTTTTATCGTAAATTGAAATCATTAATAAGAAAAAATAAAAATAAAATGGTGAGGTATACCCAAGCTTGAACAGTGGATCATTCGATCAGTAGTCGAATGCTCTACCACTAAGATATATTTCCAGATTATAATAAATCTGTCTTTTTTAAGAAGAAATGATTTGCTAAGATTTTATTATTTCCCTTGGCTGGTGTAATATAAAATATTCCCCTGGAAAAATTGTTTTTTTCTATTTTTTAACTATAAGAAAAAGACTATTTTTAAGATCAGACTTTTTTGATTTTCGGTGTTTATCGTATGAATTTCTGTACAAAATATATCTAAGAACACTATCAGACATATAAATAATCTTTGTGTGAAATTTGCAAAATATACGCTCAGCCGTTTCGGAACCTATGAGGAAGGAACACACACACACACACACACACACACACACACAAAGTGACGAGTGTAGATAAAATTTCGAATTAATATATTAAAGTTAAATCAAAAATGAAAATGTAAGAGTTTCAAATATTATCAAATAGTAAGAATGCACATCATCATCAACGGCATCATCAGAACCCAAGAAGTATGATTGGACAAAGAGAGCGGTCGTCACCACCACGACCACCACCACGACCACCACCACAATCATCATCATTAATCAGATGAGAGTCGAGCCAAAGAATAGAACTACATGAGCACAAATATTTTAGAACTGATGGAAAAGCCATTGACAATCTTGAACCCTCTCACACAACTAAAGAATTCAGAGAAACTCAACAAATTGGTGCCATGCAAACGAAAGTCTAGAAATAAATAACCGTTCTGCATTGTGGTGGATTGGATGTGACATAAAATAATTTGAAGAGTAGATATAACATAAAACAAGAAACCAAATCAAACGCCATTAATAAATATTTTAAAACATTAACAAATGAAAGCAAATCAAACGCAATTAATAAATATTTTAAAACATTAACAAATGAAAGCAAATCAAACGCCATTAATAAATATTTTAAAACATTAACAAATGAAAGCAAATCAAACGCAATTAATAAATATTTTAAAACATTAACAAATGAAAGCAAATCAAACGCCATTAATAAATATTTTAAAACATTAACAAATGAAAGCAGAAAGGAAAAAAAAAACTTTACCGAAATGATTGGATTCGGTATTAAATAACAACAAGAAAAAAGGTTGAAATGCCGTCAAAGGAAACGACTGAAAATCCAAATTTCCCTAGTGGACTAACTGGCAAAAAAACAAAATAAAATAAAATAATGATAATGTCGTCCATCAAATTCCGTCTGTGCTTGTTTACAATATCATGTCAGCTGATATTTGAGCTTGATGATAAATGCCCTGGAAACGTCACTTCTGATTAATGTTCATTTTTAAGATATGCAAATAAAGAAATGATTTGCAGCAAATGGTACTCTTCTTTTATCGTAAATTGAAATCATTAATAATCATCACAAATAACATCGCCTTTTTGTTTTTAATTTAAAATTTTAACTTTTTAAATTAAAATCTTTTAATTTGGCCGCAAAATTAATTGTTGATTAGTATTATTTATTTGGAAATGCAAAACAATTAATTTATTTCATTTTATTTTGTACATGGACACTGTCTGCTAAATCACCCCACCCCCACCCAACAAAAAAGAATTGAGATTCTACTTTTGTAGGCGATTACGTGTGAGAACATTCAGGAACTTGTGGAAAAAATAAAATAATTATTTTAGAATTAAGAATGGGGATTTGTTTCACATAATTTAACATAAAATGATTGGGGGGGGGCGTTCTGTCGTTTTACAGCGGTTAAGAAACATTGTCTTCTTGATAAGAGTAATAAATCTTGCGCGTTTTATTCTTATCGTAGGAAAAGGTCTACTTTTTTAGGCGATTACATGTTTTTTATGATTTTGCCACTCATATTTAAGGTTAGTAGTTAAAACACTTGTTTAACAGTCCTAAAAATTTATACACATAACTGATCCCGACTGTAAATTCTAAAATAATTGTTTTGTTTATTTATTCTTTCCACTTAGTTTATCCGGGTGTTTATATGTAATCACCTAAAAAAAGTAAAATTTGAATTTGGTTGAGGAAATTGAGCAAAGAGGTGATTCAGTGAAGAGTGTTAATCTACAAATTTACAATTTATTTTTATTTTTATAAAATGTTTACGGAGTCAAAATATTAATTTTCGTTATATTCTGTTTCAAAGCAGATTTTTATTTCGTTTAACTTGATGAACGCAAAAAGACTATGTTTTGATTAAGCCTCTCGAACTGACCGTCACTGTTAATCTGAAATGGAACACCTGCATCAAATCTCTTACTAAGGTCGCTAGGAACAATGGTTGAATCATTATGCTAGTTCAAAAAGCATCTCACTTCCAACGCAATCCTCTACGTGTATAAGAGCCAAATACATACTAAGATGGAGTACACTTGCCACATCAGAGTATGATACTATCGCTTCCCCGGGGAACGTTACTTGGTTGAGAAACGTCTTGGGAACGCAACCAGCTCCCCGGGTGTTAGGCACGATATCTAACGATATCCAAACGATAGGCACATGTTGGAAACATCAACAAAAACGGGTCGATATGTCGTCGGCTATAACCGTCTGCCATGGGTCGCTTCTTCTGTGTTCATTGCGTCGCATTAATGGGAGGAATCGCAGGCTGAAATCGAACACTTGTACAAAAATAGCGAACAAATGCATTTTTATAAAAAAATATATCTAATTTATTTAACAGTTAACAAGCAGGAAGCATATTTAGTCGATCCATTGCTTGCACACCAAACTACTATATCCTCCGTGTATGGGGTGCAAGCTTCAACTGTTTGAAACAATACAATCATATTTCAATTCTCTCTTTCTTCATTGAAAGAGGGAGAAAGGGAGTGAAAGAGAGAAATAGAGAAAGAAAGAGAGAAAGAAAGAGAGAACGAGAGAGAGAAATATGCACTATTCGCAATGTTTTGTTTTTCAAATTAAAATGTCAACATAGTTTAACTTTTATTGTGCACTGGAACCATAAGCACCTGCCAATCTTCGTGTGCCGACAGTTTTAACCTTTAAGAAAAATGTGTCCACACTTAAATGTGTGTGTGTTTGCTTCCACATAAGTGCAGGCCAGCTTAGACACAAGGATTATTAATGTAGAAGCCACCAGCTCCCTCAAAAGGAACTACGCCATTGTGCCACAAGAAAAGAAGCTGCTCAGAGCAACGTTTCCTGCTTGGAGAGAGTACAAAACCGTTTCAAAATCTCGTAGCCAATGCCTTCTTCTCCTCCTCCCTACGATCTCTTTCTCACTGCAGAGACATTGCAGGCATCTGTTTGCACTATGGCAGGTGCTCCTCACTTTATGGTGCCGCTGATTGTATTCACGTTACAAAAACCCGATTAGCTACAACCACTATTAATAATTTCCCTTACTCTCATTATCTCTGACTAAAACGAAATGAAAAATAAAAATTCCATCACTGTTCAGCACAGTGTTGTCTTACCTGACACCCATTAACTCTTAGTTTTGAGTGATCTCCAGGCCTCGGAGATTCTATTGTATTATAAAAAAAAACACTTGCAATGATGTATAAATTTTCTAATGCTTTCATGATGAATTTGAACAAACCACAACGCAGCTTTTTATATTTTTATATTGAAGACTTTTATATTTCAAGATGACTCCTTGAATATTTCTTAGAAAATCATTAATATATATATATATATATATATATATATATATATATATATATATATATATATATATATATTGTGCGTGTGTGTGTGTCCTAAAAAGAAAAAAAAATATAGTCATATATATGGAAAGCTCTCATAATTTTGACATGCAAACAGAACAAATGGGGTTGGGGTCTGGCGTGATACCAAGGAGTCTTGCAGAGATTTGAAGAGTTTCGAAGTGGGCCGTTTCTTTCTGTCATAAAAAAGTGGTAACGTGATGAATGAGGTGATTAATTCCGATGACGGTTTCTTTGGCAAACTCTCAACGATAATTAAAAAAGAAAAATAGCATTTAAGGAAAAATTAGCTTTTCTTCATTTAATATTTTCCTTTTTATAGTCAGATAATAGCACTCTCTATTCTGGTGTTGCTTCTTCCGCATCTCTATTTAATTTAAAAGTTCACTTGTGTTCACTTGTAGATTGGAATATGAAATGACTTGTTTTTTTTTAAAATCCTGTTGAGACTCAGTTCTTGTCTTTCAATCGTAGGCGTGTCCCTTATCTTCTTGAAATTCTCATGAATGGCTTTGCTCTTTAGAAAAAATCGACTCTGAAACTTCGTCTTTTTTTCTCATTAAATCTTTCTTGGAGTTTACATATTAGATCCATTGCTCTTTCTGCTTCTTTGTAAAATTAGTTCTCTTGATCACTCTAAACATTTTCTCACAGCAGAGGCTATTGTCTATCTCTACATATCTGCTATCATGCCATGTTTGGAGTACTCGTCTTGTTTGGGATGGTGAATCTCCATTCCATTTAAGAGTTTTTGATATGGTGCAGAAACGCATTTGTAATTTGATTGGTCTTATCTTTTTTTTCTCTGCAACTTTCTCTCACAGATGTGATGTTGCTAGTCTCAGCCACTTTTTTATAAATACTATAATGGCACATGTTATTCAGAATAGCTGGATTTATTCCCTGCTTCTTTTGTTCGAGCTCGTTTAACTTGTTGGCCTATTGGTCTTTATCGATTTACTGTTTTGATACACCTTTGTAATACAACTTCTTATTCCAGCAACTTCTTTCCAAGAATCACAGGCTTATAGGAACTATCTTCCTACTGGCTGCTTTCCTCCTATCTATAGCCTTGGTCTTTTCAAGACTAAGGTCAGTAGACATCTCTTGTCTTTGTGATAATCATTTTTCGTTTTTGTTAGATCCTCACATCAAATGGCTTCAAATATTGTCTGGAGCGAGTTCCATACGAAAACAAACATTAATGATTCATTCCAGATCTAATAAAATGAATCACATACCAACAAGCATGTGTAGTGCCTATGATCATAGTGTAGTATCATGTTGTGGTGGGCAGTGCCAGTGGTCAGAATGATTATTATGATTAATTGTTAAATTTTTTAGGTTAAAAAATATTCAGAAAAATGTTTTAAAAGAAAAGAATGTTAGTTAAAATATTTTTGTTAAAATATTTAACTTAGGAGTTTTGGCTCAAAGCTAGTTTGGAATTTAGTTTGGGCTTTATCTTTACTGCTGACCTGAAATTGCCAAGGTCACTGGAAAAATGGTAGGATCCTTCTACCGCTCCAGAAGATATCTCACTGCTGATGCGATTCTCTATCTATATAAAAGCCAAGTACGTCCAACGATGGAGTTTTGTTGCCACATATGGGCATGAGCTGCTAAAAACAGCATATCCTGTCTTGACAGAATACAAAACAGGCTTCGTGGCTTAGTGGGGAATGCCCTTTTCTATTCCTTGCAACCTCTCTCCCACAGAAGAGATGTTGCGAGCCTATCTTTGTTTTATTGTTACTTTCATGGCATGTGCTCGTCTGAGCTCCAATCTCTGGTCCCCCCTTGCTAATCTTTCATTGACAGTGGTTTAAGCTAGACGGGTGTTTTTCGTGAAGATGTGACAGAAGTACTCCATCCTTGGACGTACTTGGCTTTTATATAGATATAGAATTGCATCAGCAGTGAGATATCTGCTGGAGCGGTAGAAGGATCCCACCATTTTTCCAGCAACCTTGGAAACAGATTTGATGTATGTGTTCCATTTCAGATCGGGAGTAAAGGTCAATCCCAGAAGCTTGTCAAAATATGGAGCCTCCCCAAGATGAGAGCCATCCATTTCAACTGATGCCAGATGGGGATCAGAGCATTGATGATGTAAAGATAGAAGCTTGGTTTTAGATGCATTAAAAGTAACCAGCCGCCTCTTCCCCCATTGTACCACACTCTCAAGATCAGAGGAGAGAGAATCAGAGAGAACTTTGTCATTTATGGCCTTTGATGTGTTGCCATAGATAGTCATGTTATCAGCATAGATGTCAATGAATGATTTAAATATGTGTTTTGGGAGATTATTGATGTAAATCAGGAAGAGAGTTGTGCCCAAGATAGACTCCTGAGGGACTCCAGCATTTCTGCCCATCAACCACTACTCTTATGAGCCTATCTGAGAGAATTGAGAAAACATTTCCAGTTATACCGTAGCTGAAAATCTTGTGAAGTAGGCCTTTGTGCCATACCTTATCGAAAGCCTTTGATATGTCAAGAGCAATTGCCCTAGAAAGGAAGCCTTTTTCGAGAGTCACTAATCCTATGAGATATAACCGTTAGCACATCTGCTGTAGATCTAGCAGAATGGAAATCATATTGCATGTCACTAAGAAAGTTATTTCTGCTGAAGTGGTTGACTACTTCTTTATTTAATATGGATTCTAGTAAATTATGACGCACAGGAGACTTATTAGTCTATACTGAGAGGGAGATGATCTATCACCTGAATTCTTAAATACAGGGCATACTGATGAGCTTTCCAGGGTGTTGGGAAACATTTTTCCTGAAGACAATGCTTAAACAGCTTTGTAAGTATGGACACAAGTTTTTTTTCAACACTATAATTGGAATACCGTCAGAGCCAGTTGCTTTACTGGAATCAAGAACCTTGATTAGCTTAGCGACATCATGCACAGATATTTGTATGTTGCATAGCATGTTGTTATAGGAGGAAATATTGGGAGTTGATGGCCTTGGTCGCGTAGGGTAGAATTAGCTGCAAAGTTCTTGGCAAATAGTTTGGCCTTATCTGATGCTGACGAGATGACCCCAGGTCTATTGATGATGGCTGGGATAGAATGCAAGCTTCTGTTCAGGATCCTGTTTGCTATTTGCCAAAACTAGTGAGAACCAAGCCGCTGCTCAGCTACTTTGGATTTAACGGACTGAGCATATAGCTCTCTTACATTTTTTATTACTCTTTTGCAGTGGTTACTGGCAGTCCTGAAAGCAGCTTTAGTCTCAGTACATCTCTTATGTTGGTAACTATGGAAAAAGTGATTTCTGTGCGCAATGGCAGCAGCACATTCTGGGGAGAACCATGGCTGGCTGTTAGGTTTTTGTTGGAATTTTCTGGATGGTATAAATCGGTCTATACCTACAATTAACCATTCGGTCAGGTATGATACTATAGAGGACACATTCTTTTTAAATATGGAATGCAGAGGTAGATCAGATATAAGTGTATGGAAGCTATCCCAGTCAGCCATAGAGTATCGATATAAATAATATATTATTTTGAATATTTAATCAGAAATTATCATGTTGCCCTGTTTGGGTATAGTCTGTAGAGTTTGGTGTAGATAAAAAGAATGAATAAAACAGAAAAAAAATGGCTGTCTTTTCTCTTTATATTTTGCAATATTGTCACATAATATACAAATTAGATGCTTCCGGTTGATAAAAAAAAGCCTGATTTTTCAGAAACAGGTTTATTTTGGATTTGGATGTCAGAGTAGCAAGTATTGTCAGCAATGCGTTGTGTTCTAGAGTTCAGTTTTGACAGTAGAGCGTCCAAATTTGGAGTTGAGTTTTGACAGCAGAGTGTCGAGATTTGGAGTAGCGAGTTTTTGGCAACAGTGTGTCGAATTTAACATTTTTCAACCAAACCTTTAAAAAAACCTGTACAAACACTGAAAACAAACGTTTAGTAAGCATCGAAGCCCCCCAACTCTCTTCTCCTTTTTTTTTTTTCTACTTGCATTAGTTCACAGACATCAAGTGGCTCTTTTTCAGAGCCAACAACTGATTTCATTACAATTTAACATCACGCGTTCTTTTAAGGATATACGTTGTCTCTTTCAGGACTGCCATCTTTATTTCGTTACAACTTAGTCTTCCAGGGAGTGCATGTATTTAAAAAACATCATTAAACCAGCTACTCTTACCACAGTCGGTATAACCCTAACCCTAACTCTAACTCTTACCACAGTCGGTATAACCCTAACCCTAACCCTAACTCTTACCACAGTCGGTATAACCCTAACCCTAACCCTAACTCTTACCACAGTCGGTATAACCCTAACCCTAACTCTTACCACAGTCGGTATAATGTTTATTTCTTTCCGAGACTATGCCTTTAAGTAGAAAGGACGTTCCAAAAATAATGCTCCCTAATTTTTCATTCCACCCGAATGGATCAGAAGGGATTACAAATTTCATTATGATGAGTGAACATGCATTCATAATCTGAAAGTTTAATCTCTCCGTTGAATATATTGACGGTGTAAGACTCTAAGAAAGCAACACCTGCCATGAACGTGCGTCAGAAGCAGAGATGCGTCATAACCTGATAGCTTTATCCCTCCGTTGCAGATATTGACAGTACAAGACCTTGAGAAAGCAACACCTGTCATTAACGTGCGTCAGAAACAGATGCGCCATTGAATTCTTGGCAAAAGTGCATTGAAAATGTGGTTTATTTTGTAGAAAAACAAATTCTGGAGCACAAACTGTCACTCGTTCTAATAGTACCACTACTGTCTTCGTAGCTCTTCAGCTGTTCGAGTTAAAAAATAGGAGGCTTTACAGTTGGAATGATCCTTGTATGAGTAAGTGTATTCTGGATCCCATGCACAGCCATCAGTATCACAAAAGGTTTTTTGGTTAAATGGTACCACCCCCGTCTTCGTAACTCTTTAACGTTTTAAATTTAAAAAAATAGGAAGGTTTACTTTTGGGATGGCTCTCGTAGTTTTAGGGTTTTTATATTTGGTGATCTTTTAATATTCATCTCTATTGAGACCACAGTCAGTCGGGAAGGTCACACGAATGATGAGCACAGTCCTTTAGGGTTTGTTCCATATAACAATGTCTGGTTTGATTGCTTTTTCTTTTATGTATTTTTTTAAAGAACATTTTTAGCTTTTTGTATGAATGTTTATGCTTTCAGATATTTGATGATCTATCAAGCAACATCACTCAGCAAATCTTCCAATGGCGGTATTTACATATTTTGTTTTGGTGGGCAGTGTAGTGACCATATTAAATTTTGTTTTATTTTACTTCATTCGAAGTTCTCAGAAATCAAAGGGCCACTACCTGGGGCTAACACTTGGACTCTATGTGAGATGCATAGGTATTCAACCATTTTAGTTCTTTATCTCTTAAAAACTGAGTTAGAAAAGAAATTGAGAACATAGTTTTCCTCTCCCCAATGAACCATTTTTATATGTTGTAGGATATCTTTTGCTTTGGTCTATTGGTCTTACTGGATTCCAGGACTAGAATTTATCTAGTCTGGTGGAGTATCCAGCTTTGTGTTATTAAACCACTTATAATAGTAACACCACTTAGAGAAGGTGCACCCTGCCTCGTAAAAGCTAATGTAAATTAGCCATAGTGGTGGGATCTTATTTGGGCAACGAATACGAAATGTGATTTTGAATATTTCTCAGGGTTTGCTTCTAGGGAAAAGTGGCATTCTGGTTGGAATCTTAAAAAAAAAAGTGGCATTCTGGTTGGAATCTTAAAAAAAAAGTGGCATTCTGGTTGGAATCTTAAAAAAAAAGGTGGCATTCTGGTTGGAATCTTAAAAAAAAAAGTGGCATTCTGGTTGGAATCTAAAAAAAAAGTGGCATTCTGGTTGGAATCTTAAAAAAAAAGTGGTATTCTGGTTGGAATCTTAAAAAAAAAAGTGGCATTCTGGTTGGAATCTTAAAAAAAAGTGGCATTCTGGTTGGAATCTTAAAAAAAAAGTGGCATTCTGGTTGGAATCTTAAAAAAAAAAGTGGCATTCTGGTTGGAATCTTAAAAAAAAAAGTGGCATTCTGGTTGGAATCTTAAAAAAAAGGTGGCATTCTGGTTGGAATCTAAAAAAAAAAGTGGCATTCTGGTTGGAATCTAAAAAAAAAAGTGGCATTCTGGTTGGAATCTTAAAAAAAAAAGTGGTATTCTGGTTGGAATCTTAAAAAAAAAAGTGGCATTTTGGTTGGAATCTTAAAAAAAAAGTGGCATTCTGGTTGGAATCTTAAAAAAAAAGTGGCATTCTGGTTGGAATCTTAAAAAAAAAAGTGGCATTCTGGTCGGAATCTTAAAAACAAGTGGCATTCTGGTTGGAATCTTAAAAAAAAAAGTGGCATTCTGGTTGGAATCTTAAAAAAAAAGTGGCATTCTGGTTGGAATCTTAAAAATAAAAGTGGCATTCTGGTTGGAATCTTAAAAAAAAAGTGGCATTCTGGTTGGAATCTTAAAAAAAAAGTGGCATTCTGGTTGGAATCTTAAAAAAAAGTGGCATTCTGGTTGGAATCTTAAAAAAAAAGTGGCATTCTGGTTGGAATCTTAAAAAAAAGTGGCATTCTGGTTGGAATCTTAAAAAAAAAGTGGCATTCTGGTTGGAATCTTAAAAAAAAAGTGGCATTCTGGTTGGAATCTTAAAAAAAAAGTGGCATTCTGGTTGGAATCTTAAAAAAAAAAGTGGCATTCTGGTTGGAATCTTTAAAAAAAAAGTGGCATTCTGGTTGGAATCTTTAAAAAAAAAGTGGCATTCTGGTTGGAATCTTAAAAAAAAAGTGGCATTCTGGTTGGAATCTAAAAAAAAAAGTTGCATTCTGGTTGGAATCTTAAAAAAAAAGTGGCATTCTGGTTGGAATCTTAAAAAAAAAGTGGCATTCTGGTTGGAATCTTAAAAAAAAAAGTGGCATTCTGGTTGGAATCTTAAAAAAAAAGTGGCATTCTGGTTGGAATCTTAAAAAAAAAAGTGGCATTCTGGTTGGAATCTAAAAAAAAAAGTGGCATTCTGGTTGGAATCTTAAAAAAAAAAAGTGGCATTCTGGTTGGAATCTTAAAAAAAAAGTGGCATTCTGGTTGGAATCTTAAAAAAAAAGTGGCATTCTGGTTGGAATCTTAAAAAAAAAAGTGGCATTCTGGTTGGAATCTTAAAAAAAAAGTGGCATTCTGGTTGGAATCTTAAAAAAAAAGTGGCATTCTGGTTGGAATCTTAAAAAAAAAAGTGGCATTCTGGTTGGAATCTTAAAAAAAAAGTGGCATTCTGGTTGGAATCTTAAAAAAAAGTGGCATTCTGGTTGGAATCTTAAAAAAAAAGTGGCATTCTGGTTGGAATCTTAAAAAATAATTAAGTGGTCTTTAGGACCGCTTAATTTTTTAATGGAGACATTTATGACAGACACAAGAAAACACACAACACGACACAATCGCCATACATGAGAAATACAATAATCTATTTATTCTACAAATTGTATACAATATATACACAAAGACAATTTACAAGTGATAACCTTCAAAATTAAACTAACTAACCTAACTAATGATGAGAGGAGGGGGGGACTCCCTCTCCTCTCATTTACAGAGGGACAGAAAATATGTGCTCACCTCATGACGGTCCAGGCAGAAAGAGGTCGATAAAGGAAAAGGAATTCTGGGGTTGCATTACTGTGTATCCTTCTGCATTCAGCCAAACCCCCACCTGGCCATGCAGGGGGAGGTGCGTAAGTAACCACCGTGGCACTCAGATATACTGCCACACTAATATGCCGGACATTGCAACAGAAGAAAAAATGAGGTCGTCAGTTATGTGGTACTGTGGGATTCTAAACACCAAACCACTAAAATAGGAAGACTTGTCAAGACGTACACAAAATATTGACAGAAGACACTGGTTTACAATTTGAAGATCTTCTTAAGGCCATGGAAAATAGAGACCTGTGGAAGGAAAGAGTCAATTTGTTCTGGTCGACCCACCCGATATGATGAGGATGATGTACAAGGTGCCTTCAATAAGTTTCCAGACTTTTTCGTATGGGTACTTTTACGTTTGATAGTACACACAGGAAATTTCAAAGTAATCTCCTCTGGCTGCAATGCACATGCCATTCCAACGACTTCTAGAAGGTCCCATGGAAGTCCTCTTGTGTGAGCATATCAATGATCCTCGTCACAGCCTCTTTCATCTCCTCAATTGTCTCAAAAAGACGGCCTCTAAGGTTTTCCTTAGGGATTAAACCAAAAGTCAGAGAGAGCAAGGTCTAGACTATAGAAAGGGTGAGGAACTGTATTTATGCCCATGACAACGTCATTCTTTCTGACCTTCTCTGAGCACCCTTACGATAAACTTTGCACAAATATTCTTTATCTTTAGCTCCTTTTTTTTTTTTTTTACAAGGTAGCCACCACTTATCAAGGCCCGGAAGCCATTCGGGGATAAGGGTTATTGCGTGTACAGTAATCAATGGGATAGTATCGTAGTAATCGTTAGTAATGGAGATTTGATTAAGTGTCTTACCTAAGGGGGCGGTTCATCAGGAATTTGTTTATGTTGGAATTGAAGACATCCAAGTTGTAGTCAGGTGGAAAACAGGCAAACGGAAGAGAGTTCCACAAGTGTGCACTTCTAAGAAAGAAGCTTTGTTCATGGAATCTACGTTTTGGTTTTGGCACGGATAAAAAGTGGAGTAAAATTTTTGACAGCGGTTTCAGCTAGACGGGTGTTTATCATGAAAGATTGGTGAGAGGAGACCAGAGATTGGAGCTCAGACGAGCACTTGCCATGGAAATAACGATAAAACAAAGACAGGCTTGCAATGTGTCTTTTGTGGGAGAGAGGTTGCAGAGAAGAGAAAAGGGCATCCCCCACTAAGCTACAAAGTCTATTTTGTACTCTGTCAAGGCAGGATATGCTGTTTTTAGCAGCTCCTGCCCAGATGTGGCAGCAATACTCCATCCTTGGACGTACTTGGCTTTTATATAGATAGTTCCTAGTGAATAATTGTGTGTACAGTTCCCATACTGACATTAAACTGTGCACTTATTGTCTCTATAGACACACGACAGTCCTTATCCATGAAATTCTTTATTTGGCCAATCAACTCTGGTGTTCTGACTTCCTTACTTCTCTCACACCTCTCATCATCCATCATAGATCTCCTGCCTTCCTTGAATCTGTTATGCCACTCAAAAACTGATGCTCGATCCATGAAAATGGTCCAAAAGCAGTCTGAAGCATTCCATACGTTTCTGTGCCATTTTTTCTAAGTTTAAAGCAGAATTCTATTGCATACCGTTCTTCTAAAGAGTCCTTACGCCCAAACTGCACTTTTGAAATTCACCAATTATGACAATCACGCTTTAGTAGAGTGTATTCAATTCCTGCTGTAGCTGTTCACTTAATCCTGAAATCATAAAAATTGGTCAGTCATCTTATAAGATGTATAGAAATAGCATACTGAATTTTCAAGAGTCTACAACAATTTTAAATACGTGTACAAAAATAGTCTGGAAACTTATTGAAGACATTTCGTATATGCTTCTCTTTTGTTAGTGGTTGGCTATGTATGTGCGTAAAAGTAGAGTAGGGGGTTTGTTCCCGCTTGTCCTATAAACGCATAGAAAGGGTTGAGGTGTAATTTTATATTATCTAGATGTTTTGTTGTTGGCTAACTAAGCCGTCTCTCGCTCTCTCTTTCCTTCTCTCTCTCTCTCTCTCCCTCTTTCTCTCACTCTATTTATCTCTGTCTTTTTCTCTTTCTGGGTTGCACTTTTTACTAAAAATGAGTTTTCACACACACTAAATTTATCGTTTTGAACGAGAGAGAATCATTTTCATTATTTGTATATTGTAACATTCCCATTTTTATGTAAAATCACTTTTCGCTTTGTTTCAATGGCGGTGTAGCACGAAACTATTGATTTAACGGCATCTCGTTCTCATTCAATACGCAAACATTTTGCTATATTTATAGCATATTCTTGTATTATGGTTCGGAATTTTTTTAAAATCATCATGAGTCCATTCTTCCTCTTGGTGTGGATTGCGAACCCACGTGACTTTTTTTTCACCATTCCTTCCGATCCAAAGCAAGTTGGTTGATGAACGCCCAACTATTAAAAGATGTCCAATCAAAAACTTTCTCTCTTCATCTTCTCCTTGGCTTTCCTCTGCCTCTTCTGCCTTCTAACATATCATCAAAGCATAACTTTTTTTTTTTTTAGATCAGGGTCGCTAATTTGCTTTATTTAGATTATTCGAATTGCTGTTCTCGTCTTAGATGCTATTCTCACAACGTTTCAGCCGATGTAACCTTCGACAATTTCTAGGCGTGTCTTGTAGAACTCCGCAATCTTTATGTCAAACTCCGAAATGTGTATGGAATTCTGATCAGAACTTTTTACTTTATAAAATGCGTGTTCCGCAAGGAACCATGGCGCAACGGATTGAAGTGCTAAGTTATAATCAATGATAGTCTTCTGCAGCTTGAAGGTTCAATCATGAATACAATAAAAAAATACTAAGAACATAATTTTAATTATTTAACGCTTCGATTCAACCATGACTGACTGAGCCAAACTAAAGCTACCCATGTGGATTAAATAATCTGAAAGTTTCATCACTCTGTTCGAAATTCTCTGCAGATTTCTGAATGGCATATCATTTTTTATTGGAATCATTTGAGATGAGTAATTTGTGTATTTATTTATTTGCGGACTGTTATCCTCATCTTCATATTGATGTACGACGTTTCAGTCAACTATTCCTCTGACCTTCATCAGGTGGTTAACCGGAACAGGATAGGAATGCTGAGTGTCTTAACTGTATCCTCAGCAACTACTGCCTTCCATAGTTGTTTTCGTCTCACCGCGTTTTAGCGAAATAATCCTCTGGCTTGCTTTGGGCAGGATTGAAACCACTATCTTCATACAATGCTCACCTGAAACCGTAGTGATTCAATGTTTTTATCCACTGTATCCCGGACCCTAAAGGACGATCAAGGTTGGATTTTTTAGTCTTATAAATCCAAGTTTTCGTTCTTCAATCGTCAGGTTTGTACAGAATGGTATATTATTTTTGTATTGGAATCCTTTGAGATGAGTAAATTGTATATTAATTTATTTATTTGCAGACTGTTATCCTCATCTTCATAGTTGTTATTGTTTCACCACGTTTTCGGCCAATTATTCCTTTGGCCTTCATCAGGATGTTAACCATGACGGGTCAGAGGAATAATTGGCCGGAATCTCATAAAACAACAAGAACGAGAAGATAAGGATAACAGTTCGCAAATAAATAAATAAATGTAAAAGATTTCCGAGTTCGACAAGACGGACACGAAGAAGGTCAGAGGTGACAAGATTCAAACATTGTTAGAATAACATGCAGTACGAAAATATTAGTCCAAGAAATCCGTATATTACGTAGATTCTTGTAAAATCGGAAATGCCGCCCAAACCTCGAATTACTTAT
>NC_136518.1:88073124-88133124 GCF_053919585.1 Euprymna scolopes
CTTTAACCCGTTGACAACGTATTGTTTTACTGTGTACGTTTTCAGCGTCCCAATTGTTGTTTTTTTTTCGTGTTTAAATTATCCAAATAAAAAATTGTTAATACTTTCTGCATTTTTTTACATCGTTCATTTCCGTATTACGTTTAAGTTATTTTAACGCAATTTTCTTACAAATAAATCTACATAAACCCATTGACAACCATAAGAGCATTTTACAACGTATTGTTTTACTGTGTACGTTTTCAGCGTCCCAATTGTTTTTTTTTCGCGTTTAAATTAAAAGATATATCAAAATTTGAATTTAACTTTAAGTATCATGCTATCTGTTCAGTGCACATTAACCTATAAGTATGGAAAAACAAACCAATTATAGTTCAATGGCTGTAATTTTTTTTATCAAAAATAAACAATTATAAACAGAACGATGAATTATATCGGCATAAAACTACTAAATACAGTGAAAAAAACGGATAACTCAACAATAACAAATAAAAAAGGTTTGTAATCATGCAGAGAGTGATCCAGACGTAACTCAGGGCACGCCCGGCTTTCTCCAGAACATGACGTCAACAGCTGGAGTAAGCTTAGCGTCGCCGAAAAAATGTAGCCGTCTGACGAAACATAAAGCTGAACCAATGGCAATGTAGCGCGATGGTTTTCAACGCGATGCGCATTTGCGCGAGTTGAAAATTCAAAGCAGCAGACGATAATTCAGAAAAGGAAGAAAAGAAATTAGTAAAAAAAAAAGCACACCATTTCGTACTTTAACGTCAGAAAAAAAAACATGAATTTTACAGCCTTAAGTGAGCAGCTGGAAACACCAACTGGAGTCCTCGATTTTTGTCAAGAAAAAAATTACTGGCACGGACGAAAACTTGTGCATCATGTGGACAAGGAAAGGTAAGCAATGGCTATGCCTGGAGGTGCCAGGCTACCACATGCCGAACCTTTACATCTCCGGACTGGTACCTTTTTTTTTGTCAAGTCTAGGCCTACACTTGCCATTGTGGGCGTTTGAGAGAGCAACACAGAAAGACCTCCAGCGCGAATGCGGAATACGATTTACGCACAAACACCATTAATAAAACAACGGTATGAGGAAACAACAACAATATCTGCTTAAATATGAAAAAAATAAAAAAATATCTATCCCACCCAGTTTTGTTTCAATTTTTCTAGCTTTCAAGTTTTTCCTCGAGAAAAAAAAAAAATAAAAATAACACCTCAAAAACAAAAAAAAAAAACTTTACAAAAAAAATGTGTTTATTTAACTTACCTTTGAACCTTTTCTTGAAAAAAAAAATCGGTCAATGTCAAATTTCTTTCCAACTCCTCAAAAAACATTTTAAAGGTTTTCGGTGGTGCTGAAAACGAATATCACATTTAAATTTGGGGCAGATAAGTAGTTATCATGATATGAAGACATTTTTTCAAAAAGTGGGGGATCACTTTCCTATATAAATTTAACGTAAAATGAGCACCCACCTTCTGGCCACGTGGTAATTTCTTCATATCAAAACAAATTTAACTGATATTCGTTTTCAGCATCTCCGAAAACCGGCGCTGTTTTTTTTTGTGTGTTTTTTTTTACTAAGATTCGTTCATTTTTTCATCTCATACTTTAGGACGCTCATTATGCTGTCAGTAAGTTTACAAAAACTTACTTTTTTCTCATTATACAACTTGTATAGTTGTTAAAAGGTGCTTCAGCAGTTAAATATTTCACTAAAATTCTGTTTACATTGGGGGCTGTGGAGCCTCGTAATGTAAACAGAATTTATGTGAACTATTAAACGATTATGCTTTAGTGGTTTAATGTTAATGTCGGCACGTTACTTACGGAAAACGGTTAATTCAACTACAGAAGCACATGTTAAAAACTATACAAGTTCTATAATTGAATACCCACTAAAAAAAACGCTCATGTAAGCTTAATGACTGCATTATTAGCGTCCTAACTTATAAAAAAAATGAACGAATCTCTTAGTTAAAAAAAAAAAAAACAGCGCCGGTTTTCGGAGGTGCTAAAAACGAAAATCACAGTTAAATTTGTTTTATGATATGAAGAAATTATTAGGTGGCCAGAAAGTGGGTGCTCATTTTGCGTCAAACTTATATAGGACAGTGATCCCCCACTTTTTGAAAAAGTAATTTCTTCATATTATGCCACAATTTAAATGTGATATTCGTTTTCAGCACCACAGGAGAGACGCTGCAAGCCTTTGTTTTATCGTTACTTCCATGGCTGGTGCTCGTCTGAGCTCCAATCCCTGGTCTCCTCTCGCCGATCTTTCACGAAAAACACCCGTCTAGCTGAAACCACTGTTAAAAATTTTCCCCACTCTTTATCTGTGCCAAAACCAAAACGTAGATTCCATGAACAAAGCTTTTTTCTTAGAAGTGCACGCCTGTGGAACTCTGTTCCGTCTGCCTGTTTCCCACCTGACTACAACTTGAATGTCTTCAAGTCTAACATAAACAAATTCCTGATGAACCGCCCCCTTAAGTAGACACTTTATCAAATCTCAACATTAACGTACTGTACACGCAATAACCCTTATCCCCGAGTGGCTTCCGGGCCTTGATAAGTGGTGACCACCTTGTTTAAAAAACACCGAAAACCTATAAAAGTCATAATTTTAAAGTTTTTGGAGGAGTTGGAAAGAAACTTGACACTGACCAAAAAATCTTTAACATTATCTAAAAACTATATGGTGCTAATGCAGAGAGTGATCCGCGCTATTTTTTAAATCGTATGTCCACGTTTAATTACAGTTTTATTATATGTTTTTTTTTTTATTCAATTGTAAGGTTAAAGTACAGAATAGGTACAAAACACCCTCCCTTCCTCATGTTAAGAATGGCTTTTTAAATAATAACGTTATTATTTCAGCACGGATCATCCTCTGCATGAGTACCAAATATATATATAACAAAAACAAAAGAAAAAATATAATTATAAAATTTTTCTTTACAGTTAATAAAATTTAAAATTTAAGGTAGGTTTTCTTTTGTTGTTATGCGTTCATCGGCGACGCTCGGCTTAATTTTCTCAGCGACGCTTGGTTTACTCCGGGTGTTGGTGTCATGTTCCGGAGAAAGCCGAGTTCACTCTCTGCATGAGTACCAAAAGGTTAATTAAAAATTAAGAATAAGCGAAAAAAAAATTATCTCCGAATTTAAAATAAAAATAATAATTCAACTTAGAAGAATATTTCGAAATGAAAGCAAATCTATTATAGAAAATATTTAATAACGTGCTCAAAGAATTAAACTATCATAGTTATTCCTCTTGATTTTCTGGTTTGAAAATGAAAAGGTTTCAGATTTACGATAATAATAAGTAAATTTAAGTTAAATAAAATATAAATTGAAATGAAAATAAACTAAATAATTACATTTTAAATTATACTTTTAAATAGTACAGTATTAACGAGACTATTATGTCGAATAAGTAATATAATCGAGCGAATTATTTAAAATGATTTAATTTAATGTGATATGCTAATAACCATAACTCAGTCGATGTATATGTGATGTGAAGAATGATATATCTAGAAGTTACGCATAAAGTTAAATGTCTCCTTTGACAGAAGCATCCTACAATGGGCATTAATATTTCTTGACCAGGAGAGGTGTACGCACGCTATAGACACTTTATATTTCTTTGATCATAGGGAGTTGTACACACAGACAAGTACACACACGAATGCTATTGCTTTATATCTATATATAGATATAGATATATATGTATATATATGTATACATATGTATATATATATATATATATAGTAGAGATTTAGAAGGCTATCACAATGCGAGGAATGAAATATAGTCGTTGTTGGGGAAAGGAGACGAAAACAAGTGGCAATTTACAAATCAATAAGTACATACATATATGTTTATTCAGTTGTATTAAATACAAATGTTTTACTTGTTATGTCTGCGACAATATCCATTATTAATTTCGGAAAAAATTCCCTTTTCAAATGGTAGACGTGATAGATCGATTCAAAACATGCTAGATGATGGAGAGGAAAAGGATTTTTTCTGAAATTAATAATGAATATTGTGGCAGACATAACAAGTAAAACATTTGTATTTAATATAACTGAATAAATATATATATATATAGACATATATGTATGTACTTATTGATTTGTAAATCGCCACTTGTCTTCGTCTTCTTCCAACAACAACGACTATATGTCATTCCTCGGATTGTAATAGCCTTCTAATTCTCTACTACATACCTATCCCACACAATGCTTCCAGCAAACTACATATCAATTATATATATATATATATATATATATATATATTTTTTTTTTTAAATATCGTTAATTTCAATGTACGCCGCTTTCGTTTAACGAGTCTAGATTTTTATTTTAAAAACCAGTTACCGTTAATTTTGAGTCTTTGAATTTTCAACAAAATTTTGCACTATATATATATATATATATATATATATATATATATATATATATATATATATATATATAAGAGTAGGTTGTAGTTTGCTTGAAGCATTGTTGGTAAAAGCATATATGGAAGTTTTAAAAGCCAAAAGCAATGCGAAAACGACCGGAATCATTAGAGTAAAGAAAAGAAAAACAAACAAACAAGTGGACGGGTTTGTTTGCGAAGAGGAATGTCTAGCTGTTTATTCATCTATATTTCCTCACCTCTATGGATAATTATTTTATAACCAAGTTGCTGGTATATCCGGTGTATATAAAGTCCGTTGGTGGTATGGAACTTTGATTAATTACGGGAGAAAGGTACCCCCCCTCCCTTTTCAAAAAGAAAGAAAACAACAGTATATTCAAGATGGCAGAAGAGAAGAGGATATAGCTGCAGAAAGAGGTCATATATATATATATATATTAAATGAATAATAATAAATAAAAGGTATATATAACTTTATTATATTATCAGAACAATTAGGAAAGTAGAAGGGGAAATTTTAGCAAAAACTATTAGGCAATGGCATTTCGAAGCTAAATACTTCTCCTCAGATCAGTAGAAGGGTTAGAATTATAGAAAATGCAAATACAGAAAAAATGGCTCAATGGCATTTAGAAATGGAATAAGAATGAAGGAATAGGATAAAATGGTTAAAGATAATTAAAAGTACGTACAACATGTACCCTATGTACCAAATTTCAAGTCTGTAGATAAAAACTCGTTGAGTATATACACTGAGATTTGTCCTCATACACACATTCTCATATATATATATATATATATATATATATATATATATATATATATATATATCGATAAAAATGGGTCATGTAAGGAAATCATTAATCGACTAAAATACGAATAAAATAAAGAGGGAAAGGAAAAAACGGGAAATTATATATATATATATATATATATATATATATATATATATATATATATAATTTTCCTCTCTATTTTATTTGGATTTTAGTCGACTAAGCATCTCCTAAATATGGCCCATTTTTTCTTTATATATATATATATATATATATATATATTTTTTTTTTTAATAATATATACAGGAATTTACATCGGTAGTCGGTACCGACGGTTTCAAGCCCGGTAGTTGAGGACTGCTCTTAATGTCCGCCTCAGGCTCTCTTCAGCCGTTCGCTACACATTCAGGAGCATGTTGCAGTGAGCAAGTTACTAGTAACTAGAGAACTCTACAGGCGATATAGCTTAAACAAAAGGTAAATATTTCAGGTTTTCCGATGTTGGAGATGGTGGCGTTAGTACTTTATTTTGACCATGACAAATTCAACTTAATTCAGATTCACTTTTTATCACTGGATAAATAAGGTTAATTTTCTAGTCCCTTTTCACAAGGATTTTGCAAATTGTAAGTTTGACCTATTTTTACAGATTACGCAGTAGAATTAAAATGTCGGTGTCATTTCTGTTATTAGCGGCTGTCACAGATACACATATATCTTCTTGATAGGTTTATATTTTATTTTTTATTATCTATTTTTCATCTTATTATTTTCTCTTAACATCCTCGGCCTTTCGTCCCTTTCTTTTTGCCTTTTCCTCCATTCCTTTATTTCTCTATTTCAATACAAACCTCAATCCACACCCCTTTTTGTGTCTTCTTCCCATATATTAAAACAATTTCTCTTTTTACGTTTACTTTTATTTTTTTTATTCCTATTTAAATAACATATCGCCTGAAGAGTTCGCTAGATACTAGTAACAAGCTGACCGAAACATGCTCATGAATATGTAGCGACATATTTATTCTTCTGTAAAAACAAATAAACTACTTCGGTATCAAGCACTCTCATATTAACCTCATTAAAACTTCACTGGTTACTTTGCCTCTGGAAAATATTAACATGTAATTATATATATATATATATATATATATATATATAGTCATCTACATACAGTACTGTTTCGCTGTTTCACAGCTCATCAGTACGGCTATATATATATATATACATATATATATTATGTATTTATTTATTTGTTCGAAGGTAAACAGTTACATCTGGTCACTACAAACACCTATCAGTTTCAGTCAATGAGACTTCGTCAGGCGACCCTGAACCATTTGATGCTATAGAAAAAAGCCTTTTTTTTTTCTCTTTGTAGCGACCAAATGTAACTGTTTACCTTCGAATTAATAATAAAAATATTTTGCTCTTGTTATCGAGCACTAACTACCTCGTTGTATTCATTAGTCCCTACTTATAAACAACTTAAGCCTGGAGTTATATATATATTATATATATGTATGTATAGGTGTATGTATATATATATGTGTATATATATATGTGTGTGTATGTATATATATGTGTATATATATGTATGTGTATATATGTATATATATATATGTATATGTATGTATATATATGTACACGCACACACACACACGCATATATATATATATATATATATATATATATATATATATATATATATATATATATATATATGTAATCACGCTACACGAGATGCAACAGATGTTTCTTGTGTCTAGTAATCTTTTGCTAATATCTACGTTGAACTCGGGCATGAACGCTAATTGAATTTCACATATGCTCCCATCCACTCATACGTTCTGCCTGAGGTTGGTGGTGTCTTCTTGTGTAATCGTATTGATAATTGATCTAGTTTAACCTCCTCCAACAGGAAACATCTTTCACGTTATGCGTTGCGCCTGTCTTTATTCTATGTCATCACATATTTTTCTCCCTTCCCAGCATCTTGGAATTGGTTTAGTTGCTTCAGTACAAAAATGTTGTGACATGCAGTGCAGTTGCAGGTTCGTGTTTGAGAAAGAGAGGAAGAAAGAAAAGAACCATAGAGACTAAAAGGGAGAAAGAGAAGGAGAAAATAACGAGAGATAAATACGGAAAATTACTTTCTCTAAAACGTTCATATATATATATATATATATATATATATATATATATATATATATGTATGTGTGTGTGTGTGTGTGTATCTCTCTCTCTCTCTCTCTATATATATATATATCTCTTTCTCTCTCTCTCTCTCTATATATATATATGATTGATATGTAGTTTGCTTGAAGCATTGTGTGGGATAGGTATGTAGTAGAGATTTAGAAGGCTATTACAATGCGAGGAATGAAATATGGTCGTTGTTGGTGAAACAAATGCATGTACTTATTGATTTGTAAATCGCCACTTGTTTTCGTCTCCTTTCACCAACAACGACCATATTTCATTCCTGGCATTGTGATAGCCTTCTAAATCTCTACTATATATATATATATATATATATATATATATATATATATATATATATATATATATATATACATACATACGAGATGCCTTCAAAGTCGAAGTTTTACAGAGTTGGAGACGAAAGATAGGAGACAGAGGTGTCATGGTCAGAGGAGGGTCCCTTTGGAAGCGAGGGAGAAAGTTTTAATCATGCAGTCGACTTTGACTTCCTGGATGTCATCATCATTTCGACCGGTCAAATGGAATAAAAGAACATCTCATATTTTTGTAACTGCCGTCTTCGTGTCATCATTCTACCAAATTGAAGGCAATGTAAAATCATCGTTATTAATGAACTTTGTTCCCACTCATCGTTTAATGAACATTGTATAACCCATCCTAAGTAATGTGTCCCTCTCTACTATAAGAAATAACTGTCCCCTCTCATATTTTAAAAGAGCTGATCACCCTCCCTCCTCTCTAATATATGTTAAGAAAAAACAACACTCCAGAACTGTGTAAATGTCTTTGTCTTCTCTTCTCTCTCCTCTCATCACCATCGTATATATATACCCATCATCTTAAAAAAGACCCCACCCCTTTGCAATAAACGTATGGAATGCTTCAGACTTCTTTTAGACTACCTGGCAAGAATCGTGCATCATTTTTTAAGTGGCATAAGAGATTAAAGAAAAGAAGGGGTTCTGCAAGGGAGGATGAGATGTGTGGGACAAGTAAGGATGTCACAACACCAAAGTTGATGTCAGTGTGGGAACTGTACATACAATTATTTGCGAGGATGCGAAGATGCGAAGATTTGCGCGAATGCACCAGTCCACAACTCCATACTTGTCACAAGACTTCCTCACTGCTATTAGGTTGTCCGGAAAATAATGGCCATTTCAGGAAGTCTGTTTTGAAATTGGATTTTATCATAGGATTTTTATTATATTTCAGGTAAACATCAACATGATTATTGATTTATATGTACTCTTTAATAATTTCTTACTTTTTTCTTTCAGAAAACGTTTTATGAGCGAATGAGCCCATAATTTGGAATATGAGAAAAGAAGACTTACGATTACTTTTCCTGCATGAGTGTAAGCTTGGTAACAATGCTTCTCAAACAACTGTAAATATCAATAGGGCATGGGGAGAAGGCATCACAAGTGATAGAACAGTACGAAGGTGGTTTCATAAATTTCGTAGTGGTGAATAGAGCCTTAAAGATGAAGAAGGTAAAGGACGGCCATCTAATCTCGACAATGAAAATTTGAGAGCCATTATTGAGCAAAACCCACGGCAAAGTGTCAGGGAAATGTCTCGGGAACTTGGTGTTAGCAGTTCAACAGTGTCGGACCATCTGAAGCAAATTGACAAGATGAAAAAGCTCGACAAATGGGTTCCACATGAACTCAATGAAAATCAACAAGCTCGACGTTTTGAAGTGTGTTCGATGCTCTTTTTGCGAAACATTAATGATCCATTTCTTGATCGAATAGTCCCCTGTGATGAAAAGTGGATCCTTTATGATAATCGGAAACGATCAGGTCAATGGCTTGATTGTGATGAACCACCCAAACATTTTCCAAAGCCAAAGTTTCACCAACAGAAGATTATGCTGACTGTTTGGTGGTGTGCAATTGGTGTTATTCATTACAGCTTTCTGGATGCTAATCAGAGCATCATGGCAGAGGTTTACTGCAATCAACTCGAAGAAATGCATCATCATTTACAAAAATTGAGACCTGCATTAGTGAATAGGCGTGGTCCAATCATGCTCCACTATAATGCGCGGCCTCATGTTGCGAGAATGACACTGCAGAAACTCACAGACTTGGGATACAAAACTTTACCACATCCTCCTTATTCTCCAGATCATTCACCAACAGACTACCATTTTTTCAAGCATTTAGCCGCTTTTTTAAGCAACAAAACTTTCAGATCTAATGCAGAGGTTGAATCTTTTTTCAAAGATTTCTTAGCATCTAAGCCAAAGAATTTTTATCAACGAGGCATAAATGATCTAGTTGATAGATGGCAAAAATGCATGGCTGTTCAAGGATCATACTTTTACTAATTTCAATGTCTAGTGTCACCTATTTGATTAATAAATCCTTTTTCTCTAAAATTGGCCATTATTTTCCGGACAACCTGATATTATTATTCTCTACGTTCCCATTCCTTTGATCCTTATTAATGTAACCTTTATTAATCTTCGCTTTCTTTCTTTCTCTCATTGCCATGTTGTACGATATTGTGCAGTTAAGTTTGTTACTCTTACTGTTTGCCCCCCCCCTCTTGTATGCTATTTTGCCATCTAAGAAGAGCTTCATTGTAATATTCTTTGTTCTTATCAAAAAAATAAATTTTTAAGGAAAGATACAGAAACCATGTGGTATCCTTCAAAAAATGAACCGGAGATGGAAACTAATAGAGAAGGTGTTAACGATAGCAGGGGGGATGGTACAAGAATCAACATTAGAAATAAAAAGAGGAATATAACTGCATTAGGTGATTGGGTCAGGGAACTTCATAGAAACAAAAAAGATTTTGAATTGAAATGGTCAATACTAGATAAGGAGGAATAAGTATAGACCTGGGGAATCAAAAAGGTGCAATCTGTGTTTATTGGAAGCCTTCTACATAGTTAATTCTAAAGAAGAAATATTAAATAAAAGGCTGGATGCTATACCGGGATGTCTTCACAGGAACAGTTTTTTGCTATCACATCTAAAATGTAACTGAGGTAAAAAAAAAACATTCTGGAAAAATATAAGTTCTTAAGTGCAAGGCCAAATTTAATATAGAGTTAAATAGCTAAGAATCATGTAAATTAAATGAATGATCCAAATCTAGCAAGCAAATCTGGTTTCTAATATTCAACACTAGAAACACATTTTTCGAAATAAACACCATGGATTACTGGATAAGAAATGTAGATTTATAATAAGGATTAACAAAGATTAGCAATATTGTTCCAAACCCGGGAACACTTTCTTAGTCGAATGGATGGTGAAATTGTTGATACCGTTTCCAGATCAATAAAACAGCTTAACAATAAATTAGAAATAAAAAAATTAATTAGTAATTAAAGAATGGGGATTAATCGATACTATTTTCAGACAAGTAAAACTTGGAAAATCCTAGCTTGTTAAACATTACTATTGTTCTAAACGATTAAATAAAAAAAAACCCAAGGTGAACCCCCACTGGTATTGAAGTAAAACGTACATGGAGCTAAATACTAGTTTTATTATTAGAATACTTATTAATGGGATATACGAGGGGCGTGCAATAAGTAATGCACCTGATCCACTTCCAGTTGTCTGATCTAGCTGAAATTTTGCATGTGCAAT
The DNA here is from genome assembly GCF_053919585.1 of Euprymna scolopes. Classification (NCBI taxonomy): domain Eukaryota; kingdom Metazoa; phylum Mollusca; class Cephalopoda; order Sepiida; family Sepiolidae; genus Euprymna; species Euprymna scolopes. The sequence goes on from NC_136518.1 coordinate 88,084,193, forward strand.
GATTTATATCTCTACGGGTTATGTGGCAAATTACATCTCTGAACTAATTGTGGTTTCTGTTTTACAGGTGTTTAAACTGAGTCAGGTGTGAAATGGAGCCTGTTGAATGTCGAGCAGTGATCCGGTTTTTGTATTTGAAAGGACGCACACCACAGGAGACTTTTGATGAAATGAAAGAAACTTATGGTGATAATGCCCCATCATATGACCTTGTAAAACGCTGGCATCGTGAATTCAAACATGGCCGAAAGTCTGTGGAAACAGCTCCCAGACCTGGTCGCCCCCCCCCTTCTGCCATTGATGAGGCATCTGTTCGTCAAGTTGAGGCTACCATTTTGGAAGATCGACACATTACTATTCCTCAAATAGCCCAAGATGTCAAGATTAGTACAGGGTCTGTGGAAACTATCATTCATGACCATTTGCATATGCATAAGGTGTCTGCCAGATGAATTCTCAGATTGCTCACACCCTTCCAGAAACGAGAACGCGTCGTGCTCGAGGATGAATTTGGAGATGTGCCAAGAAGATGAGTCAAAGTTTTTCAAAAGACTAATTACGCAGGATGAAACCTGGGTCCATCACTATGATCCAGAGATCAAAGCCCAGTCAATGCAGTGGAAGCACTTGGACTCACCACCTCCAAAGAAGGCAAGGGTGCAGTCCACCGCTGGCAAGGTCATACTCACAGTCTTTTGGGACCAGGACGGAGTAGTGATGACAGATTTCCTGGCAAAGGGTACCACAATTACAGGAGCCTATTATGCTTCACTTTTGAGGAAATTAAGGGAAGCTATAAAAATCAAGAGGCGGGGCAAGATCAGCAAAGGTACCCTCCTCCTGCAGAACAATGCTCCGGTCCACAACTCGCATGTCGCCAGATCAGAATTCTCCCCATTCCCCCTACTCTCCTGACCTTGCATCCTCTGACTTTCACCTCTTCCCAGCCATGAAATTGTTTTTGAAAGGAAAGCGTTTCCCAGATGATGCAGCTTTGATTTCTGAAGTCATGTCGTGATTGGAGGACCAACCTGGGGTGTTCTACAAAAACGGTCTCCAGAGCTGCATCAAACGATGGGAGAAATGCATAACTCTGGGTGGTTCCTATGTAGAGAAAGACTAATAACTGTGTCAAGTTTCGTTGCTCTACTGCTATGGGAAGTGGATCAGGGGCATTACTTATTGCACGCCCCTCGTATATATTATTATTTGTTAAGTATCTAAGAATATAATTCCTGAATTGTTATTTTGTTTTGAAGCCATGCATAACCCCAGCAAATTAATGATGGATGGCAGACACTGGTTAAATCTATGGTAATAAAATTAGCTCCAGGGTTAAGATATGCTTTAAAACTTATATTTTGAATAAGTTAGCCTAGTTTTAATTGGATCTGTTTAATTAATAAATAAATCGTAAATGCATATTAGGAATTTACCAAGCTAGAAACATCAAACGGTCCTGGTTGCCTCCCTTTCACCGTTGTGAGTACTTACTGTGATTTTAGTATCTTATAATTTCAACTAAATCTTTAAAATTCCGAACTAACGGAGTTATCCCCCTTAAACACTAAGAATATCCGATAATCGTTAATCTTAACAGGAGAGAACAAAAGAAAATAAAGAAATAAAAAATAAAAATAAAAAATAGATTCGGATTCTTAATTTTAAATGAAGAATGAGAATAAAATAAGTATAAATAATGTTAAACTTTATTTCTTTATTAAATAAGCTATAAACCAAAACTTTTCTTAAATCACAGAAATAAGGTAGCCGATATTTTTTTTTATTTTTTTTTTTTACAAAGGCATCACCACATTATCAAGGCCCAGAGGCCACTCAAGGATAAGGGTTAAAGAGTGTACAGTAGAAATTGGTCAATATAGTAATCATTAGTAATGAAAATTTGGTAAATTTAATAACTTATATGGAACGGCTCATCAAGAACTTATTTACTTTAGACTTGAACACAACCATATTGTAGTCAGCCGGAAAGCAGGAAAACGGAAGACAATTCCACAGGCGTGCAGTTCTAAGAAAGAAGCTTTGTTCATGGAATCTACGTTTAGGTTTAGGCACAGATAAAGAGTGGGGGAAATTATTGATAGTGTTTACAGCTAGACGAGTGTTTCTTGTGAAAGTTTGGCGAGGGGGGACCATAGATTGAAGCTCAGTTGAACACTTTCCATGAAAATAACGATACATCAGAGACAAACTCGCAACATCTCTTCTGTGAGATAGAGGTTGCAAGGAGGAGAAAAGGACATCTCCTACGAGGCTACGAAGTCTATTTTGAACTCTATCAAGGCAGGACAAGTTCTTTCTAGCAGCTCCTGCCCAGATGTGGCAACAGTATTCCATCCTTGGACGTACCTGGCTCTTATATAGGTAAATGTAATTAAACAAAGCATATTGCCTAATACGAAACTAACATAGAATCGAAACGATTTAACTTAGTTGATATGGCCAGATTATAAAAATAAAAATAATTTTTTTTTCAAATAAGTTAAATTAAATAAAGAAATATAGAAATCTAATTTAAGAGATTAACGAATAGTATTAATAAAACATATTAAATGTTTATAGGTAATTAGTGGTAACATCGAATGATATTTTTTAAAATAGTGATACGAAAATTGGTAGATATATAAATATTTAAAAAATAGTTTCGTTTGTTTTCTTTTCCTTTTAATGGAAATGTTTTCCATAATGTTCTATTGTTAAAGTGTTTTTTATTCAATAAGTCTGAAAGAAAGGCTGTTCATGTGAAAATTTTCAAACGCCATAATGTTTGAATTTGTCCAAATGGTCTTGAAACAATTGTAATTAACAGCGAAATACACTTTTTGTTGCTATCAATCCATTCTTTGAAGTATTGGGTTTTGTTAAACAGCACACACACACACACACACACACACACACACACACACACACACACACACACACACACACACACACACACACACACATATATTTATTTAATAGTACAGAAGTTCAGAAAAACACTGGTACCGTCGGTTTCAAGCCCAACATAAAGGGGACCAAACTCCTGTACTATTAAATAAATAAGTATTAAGCTCTTATATCGAATATATATATATATATATATATATATATATATATATATATATATATATATATATATATATATATATAAGACACTGATGGAATTCAGATGAAAAACCTGATCGATATTACTTGAAGTAATATTTTCAAGGAGACCCTAGCCAAAAAGGAAATAACCCTTTCTATATATTCCTTTGTCAAGCAATAAATTCTTAAATCGAATATATGCCTCTATATGTTGTTTATTTCAGAATTTAAAATTAAACCACGAAACTTATATATTGCTCTATTCTTAAATATTGAGCTTTTCAATTTTTGGCTAGGATCTCCACGCAACAACGAATAAGACAGCCCGGTATACTTTTCGAAATATCAGGATTGAGCAGTACGCTTTCGCTATATGGGAATATCACTTTCTCCCATGGGCCTATTTTCTGCCCACCCGGATTTGTGACCCCGAATGACATTGGACTCCTTCCGATAATGGAATACCCAGGTTGTATCAACTTCTCTTTTCGTATAATTTTCTCCATATAATTATCCACAACTACCCAAAAATTGTTTTCAATAATTGTGCTGAAAAGCAAAATAGCGTCCATTCGCAGCTGAACATTTTGCTAACTGCATTTCATTTCCTCTGATGATATGAGCCATTGTTGAAAATCCATGGATTAAGGAAATTAAAATAACCTTTCTATATATTCCTTTTGTCAAGCAATAAATTCTTAAATCGAATATATGCCTCTATATATTGTTTTTTCAAAATTTAAAATTAAACGACGAAACATATATATATATATATATATATATATATATATAAGAGCAAACAATTAATAAAACATGCTAAAAACATATTTAATCTGAAAAGGAAACACTTGATAAGTGGATAGTCCTTAATCCGCGGAGTTTCGAAGAAATACTTTCCTTCTCATCAGAGGGTAGGAATTAGCAAAATGTGGGATCGGATTTTGAATACAAAAGTATTTGATGAAACTGCAAGTAAGTCAAAGATCTTACTTGATAACAAAAAGTGAAGCAGAGGGAATATGGTGAAGAAAAAGGTGATTTGACGTGAATGGATAGTCTCGTGAAAGGGAAATTATCCAATGACGGTGAAATCCAAAAATATAAATCCAAGAAAGTTAATTGAATTTCCATTCGCACAAGTAAAATCCAAGGAAATCACGTAATTGGAAGATGGTCCAAAATAATCCAAAAGGCCGAAATCCATGGAATTATTCACAAATATGTACGAGGAAAAGGGGGAAAATTCCAATAATATTAATAAAAGAAAAATATGATATGCGTTTGACATGACTGCCGAGACATAATGTAATTAAGAAAGATCAGGGAAGAAAAGAAAAAAAATCAGTGAAGAAGAAGAAAAAAAAATTAAATGTTCCAACTCATGTTTCCTGTGAACGTTAGGCCAAGGAGCTTGAGAGACGTACTCTCAGATAAAGAGTCGTTGGCCATTGCTATAGGTGGTAGAGAAGGTTTCTTGTAATTATTGAATGAAACCAGTTTTGTCTTGGTGGCATTGAACGTTACCATCCATTTTTGTCCCCATTCCACTACTGATTGGAGGTCATCCTCTAGTGTTTCTGCCATTACTTTAGATATATGTTCGTTTGTTTTCCTGTCGTGCCTGCTATAGAGTGTGGTGTCATCAGCATATATACCCATCTCAGAGGCAATCTTGTCGGGGAGGTAATTTATGAATATCAGGAACAGCAGAGGTCCAAGGATAGATCCTTGGGGCACTCCCGCATTTATATCATATTGTTTAGATGTACGACCGTCGAGGACAACCTGGATTTTTCTCTTATCTAAGAAGGATTTAATTATGTTAAGTATTCTACCAGTGATACCGTAAGATCTAATCTTCCTGAGGAGACCCTCATGCCATACCCTGTCAAAAGCCTTAGATATATCTAGAGCTACCGCTCTGCCCTCTCCCGCTTTGTCCAGTGAATGGTATATGCGTTCAGAGATTACAGTGAGGATGTCTGCCGTGGAACGGGCTTGTCTAAATCCATATTGTTGGTCGGTCAGAAGTTTAGCATCTGTAAGGTGCTGGACTAGAGCATGGTTAATTAAGATCTCAAATATTTTGGCAAAAAGTGGGAGGAGGCTAATAGGGCGATAATTTAATGGGTCAGTTCTTTCGCCAGAATTCTTGAATACTGGTACTACAGAAGCAGTTTTCCAACAGCTCGGAAAGCAAGATTCATTAAGGCATTTGTTGTAGAGTTTGGAGAGAACTGGAGCTACTTCGGCTGAGCACTTTTTTGATAGCACAGCTGGGATGAGGTCGGGTCCACATGCTTTGGAAGTGTCAAGGTTTTTTATGATAGCATGCACCTGAGCAGGGGTGATTTTCAGATCGTCTAGCGTGGCGTCTGTCCGCATAGGAAATTGAGGTAGGGGGTGGTTTAGAGGGTCCAGTGTGGAGTTTGAGGCAAACCGACTGGCAAGCATGTTAGCCTTCTCGGTTGCTGAGCAAAGAACCTCGTGATTGTTGGTTAGTGGGGGAATTGTTGATTGCCCATTATTTACTACACTGTTGTAGATTTTCCAGAAGTCACGCATTTTTACCTCAATGCGAGCGGGGAATACTTTTCCCTTTGACCAATTTGGTACCCCCTAAAAATGGAGAGCGGCATATGTATTGTTTTTAAAATATAATTATCCACTGACACATGTTTCGTCGTCTACGATTCATCAGAGTGGCTGAATCTCTCTCTCTCTCTCTCTCTTTATATATATATATATATATATATATATATATATATATATATAAACATAAACGAAGGACGTTCAAATATATATATATATATATATATATATATATATATATATATATATATATATATATATATACTAGCAGTTCCGCCCGACTTTGCTGGGGCCCTATGTACTGTTCATAAGGTTATGTGCATATGTATATATTAAAAAGTGTGAATAAAGTAATGCCTTTCTGTGTGATAGTCTTCCTTAACTACCATAGGGAAAAGACAGACAGACATTTGCACTTTTATAGATATATAAATAGACAGATAGATTGGATGCAATATATAGTAATGATTTAAAAAGTATTTTAAAAAAAAGACTCATGTGCCACCACCGAGAATCGAAACCAAAACGTTTAGGTCACGATTTATTTTGCCTCTGCAGTCAATGACTGGGCTATGAAAACATGTTTACTGCAAAACATGAACCAATAACTACTACGTTATGCATTCGTAATGCCGGCGTTCGACCTTCACCTGGCAAATTTCATGTTTTTTAATTTTCACACTTTTGCACCGATTTTTCCAGGCTAAAACCCAAATATAAAGTTTTGCATGGATTCAAATACCTTATATATGAAGTTTCATATCTGTAGACCTAAAACTCTAGGAGGAGTTTAGTAGGCAAAATTTGTTAAACAAAAATATACACGTATACATAAATATATATGGACAGCATTTTGTTTTTACTATAAACTCTTTACGCAAATATTATGCAAGTATAAATCATGTAGAATATCTGCATGAATATAATTACACGTAGTAGTTAACTAAAGATGATTATCCCATTAGAAAACCGAAGCAACTAATAGACAATTAATTAAAATGAATGTTTAAAAGAATATGCAATTAGCTAGTGAATGCATTTCCACAGGCCATATATAAGAAAATTGTATTTTCTTTTTAAATAGATATAAAAGAGGGGTTTTAATATGAATATCCATACACAAAAAAAAAAAAAAACCGAATTCATAGGAGTATATATATATATAAATATAAATGTATGTGTAATATATATATATATATATATATATATATATATATATATATATATAATGTATATATTCCTCGTATATATGTATATATTCTTCGTATATATGTATATATGCATATATATATATATATATATATATATTCTTCGTATATATGTATATATATATATATATAAGAAAATAATCAGATAATTCTGAAGAACACTTGTCATAATAGTATTTATAGAAAATAGTAATATTTAATGAAGAAAATGAAAAAAAAGTCAAAAGAATGTCTCTTTTGTATTTATAAAGATTTTGTTTTTTCGTGTCCCAGCAGTTGGAGTAGGATTCTCCCGCTTTAAAAGAAAGCGAAGTAACAATGTAATAGCTTTCGCGGTCGACGAGTGGGTAGACTGACTCATAGAATGACAAGGTCTACAAATGAGCGTCGGACACAGGGACAGTCGACGCAGCCATTCCCCAGACCCTCTTCATGTCTTACAAAATCAACATTCGCTTAAAAAACAAAAACAAACAAAATGAACAAATACTTTGTTTTCATTTTGAACGCCAAGCCTTTTTTTTTTATCTGGCGCTGCTTCCCTCTTCAGGGACAGCAGCAGCAACAGCAACGATAAAACAATATTAAAAATGGTGGTGATGATGATGGTGATGGTGGTATATAGAATTGGCAGTAAACCAGAAGGATTATAAAGCATGAAAAAAGTCAATATAATACCGATAATAATAGGAGCACTAGGAACAGGCCCGAAAAATCATGAAAAAAAGAAATTGGAATCAAAAGGAAGACTGAAACTTTGCAACAGACAGCAATGATGAAAACAGCTGAATTCTGAAGGAAGCATCATCGAATGCGGAAATCAACAAATATAAATTACGAAAACTGTTGATGAACTCAGCTTTAATATATTGTTAGATTTCAATATTATAATTACTTGGAATCAAAGAGTGATGTTTATTTTCGTTCACAGCGTTTTGTTGATGAACACCTTTTAACACTCTGTTTGGCAACAGATCCTCTAAAGCTTGTGACACTAATGAAAATTACAAGTGCTTCAGTAGTTATACATCGTATTTCAAGTAAACCTTTTCTGTTGGCATAACACCCACAACCTTCTAAATTCTTTTGTAAATGTAAAACTCATGGACCACGGAGGGCGCCATCAACGAAACGTCCACAGTAGAAGATGTTAATCATGTGTTACACCATTGATCAATTCATTTTATTTAGATTCTTCCGACTTCTATTTTCTCGTATAAGGTGTCATTTTCACAAAGTTTCGGTCAACCATCTTCAGGAGTATCGGGAATGTTTTTGCCAAATTTGAACGGAATTTCGAACGGGACCCTTTATTTATTTCACGGAGTAGCACGCTCTTGTTCCGTCAGCTATGACTGGATAGAGGTACTAAATAATTCGCAATTGTATTTTTCAGTCACCAACACTGAGAATTGAACCTTGAATCTTCAGGAGAATATCATTTTTACTCTAACTACTGCGTCACAGGTCCTTGCGATAGAAACATCCCCGAGTTCGACAAGATATACCTGGAGAAAGTCGGAGGTTATATAGATCGAAACGTTGTACAAATGACACGCAAGTTGAGAACAGTAGTCTTAAAGAATCCAAAAAATATGAATTACGAATCCTCATCGAAAAAAATCAGAAACAATCGATCAAATATTACATTTTCAGTTGCTTCGTGAAAAGGGGGGATTGACTTTCATGAAAACAGAATATCCTTTTAGAGATTATATTTGCAGTCAAATTTATGTTTGTGTAAAGCTTAGCGTCAAAATCGCTTGACAAATCATTACTAAACTTGATCAAAATATGGGTCATCTAACTTACTTAACTGGCTTAATTTTAGGAGATAGACATCAAAAGTCAATGTCAAGATTATTCTGTTGGCGATAACTTTAGCTATATTAATCACAGATACTCGTTGCATGGTCCATATTGTAACTAATGATATCCCACATACTATATTGCCTTGAGCAGAATTTCAGATGCCACTTCCAAACATCAAGAACTTTTGATGGAATTTCAGCTTCCGATTTTTCCAAATTTGATTATATGCTCTTTAATATCCGTAACTATCACGCAACAATTTTAGATGAATAAATTTCGAGTTTCAACATTTATATGGCATAACTTCGCGAATACTTAATAGAATATGAAGAACTATTACCGAGAAGACCATCGTGTATCTAAACAATATGATATAAATGCGGGTTTACCTCAGGGGTCTACCCTTGGACCTTTATTATTCCTAATATTCATAAGCGACCTCCCTGATAAAATTGTTTCGGTATATTTACTGATGACACCACGTTCTGTAACAGGCACAAGGGGAAAACAAATAAACACATATCTACGAAAATGGCAAAAACACTAGAGGAAGACCTCCAGTCTGTGGTTGAATGGGGACAAAAATGGATGGACTAAGCTTGTTTTCCTTCAATAATTTCTCAACCACAAATAGCTATGACTAAAGATACATTACCTGAAAGTAATTCTTTCAAACTCCTCGGCTTAACGTTCACAGGGAACATGAGATGAAACAGATACACTAGGAGCATTGCCAAGGCTGCTGCGAGGAAGGTGGGTCCTCTCTATCATGCTAGAAAGTTACTTATGCCTGAAAGTATCCTGTGCCACTACAAGGCCACCATTCTACCATGTATAGAGTGCTGTTGTCACATTTGGTCTGGTGCATATGCTACTAGTCTCTCATTCCTGGACAGGGTTCAAAAGAGAGTTACCAATCTGATAGATCCTAAACTGTCATCAAAGCTTCAACCTCTGTCACATCGACGTAATTTTGCCTCCCTCTGTCGGTTCTATAAGTACTGCAGCCTCTTGTACCCCCTCAACGTAAATAGCCTCGACAAATCCGACAAGCAGCAAAATCTCACCCCTACACAGTAGAGATCCTTAGATGTAAGAAATCCTTCTGCTCTAATAGTTTCTTCTCCAGAACTGCTAGACTTTGAAACCCCTTTCCGAGTTCCTGCTTTCCCAACTGTACTGGCATGCAGAAGTTCAAGGGTAATGTGAACGAACATCTCGCTGCTCAACTCCCTACACAATATCCCTGAAACTTATGTCTCCGATAGTAGCCCTGTACATCAAAGTGTCACTGTGCCTTGTTTGGGGTGAAAATGGGATTTAAAAAAATTCAAAAATTCAAATTCAAATAATACGTTCACCTTTTCTTTGTTATGTGGAGGTATGCAGTCTCACAGCTGACTTATATATTTTTTTGATTTATTTTAGAGAATAAATATACCCATCTCCGAAACAATTTTATCAGGGAGGTCATGGTGGGTTAGCAAATGTCAAAATCAGAGTTGGACAAGATACTCCTGAAGAAGGACGAAAGTTACGTCGACCGAAACGTTATGAAAAATGACACTGAAGATGAGAACATTAGTCTAAAGAATCCAAATAATACGAAAACTAATCCTCATCTCAAAAAATCAGAAACAATCGATCAAATAATACATTTTCAATTGCAAAACAAAATATACATTATCCTTTTAGAGATTATTTGCAGTCAAATTTGGTTTTGCTGTTGTAAAGCCTAACATCAAGATCTCTTGACCAATCATTACAATACTTGATCAAAATATCAACCATCTTTTAACTTATTTAAGTTGAGTAGATTGATTGTCGGATGTACATAAAACAAAATATGGCAGGAAAAGTCAACTTCAGCAAAACTTTACACAAATATCGAGAAGTAAAATTCAAAGTATATTTTGACATTTTCTTTTTTGTGTGGAGGTATGCGGTCTCACAACTGACTTGTGTTTGTTTGTTATTTATTTTAGAGGATGTTCACCTTGCGGGTTAGCAAATGTCAAAATCGGTCACGTGAATGTCATATATGGTTGGGTGTGCACATCTGCTAGCGCATTGCTGCTTAATATAAAATGAATAGGTGCGTATCTCTGGTTAGTTAGCTTTTTTTTTACAAGGAAACCCTATCCAAATGTTACCTATCGATGGATTTGTTAAAAATAATTCTAGGACACGTTGTTTGATTTAGGCACCCGAATACAGGGTGACCCCCCCCAAAAAAAAACAGAGGACATTCAATAGTTTTTCTGAGCATTTTACAGTCAACGGAGAAAAAAAAGCCAAAGACCCTAGTGTTTTGACATGATGTTTAGAATATAATAAACTAGTTATTACCAAAGTTTCATTTAATTCGGACAAAACACTAAGAAACGGGACCTAATTAGAGTTGGGGCCCGTTTTTTGGGGTAACCCTATATATGAATAAGCAGAAGATGAAAAAAAGTTACAGTTATAATAAAGCTGGAGGGTAATCCCACCCCCCATGAAAAACAACTATACATTTATTGTAAAATTACAGGACGACTCCCCCGCCCAAATCCAAACAATATTACAGTTATGGTAAAACTACAAGGTGACGCCCTCTCAAAGAACAGTACATTTATAATAAAAATAAGGAGTTACCAGCCCTCAAAACCATTATAGATATGGCAAAACTATAGGAGATTCCCTAAAAACATTGGAGTTATGGTAAAAGTATAGGGTGACGTCACTGATAAAAAAAAAACTTACAGCTATCGTAAAACTATATGATGCCAACTTCTCAAGAAAAACATTGGAGATATAGAAAAGCTACTGACTGCCTCCATAATCTCAACATTACAGCTACGATAAAACTACAGAGTGCCCGCCCTCCAAGTATTGCCAGTCATGGAAATGTTAGTAACATTCACAAATATTTCTGAATTTAAGCAGAAATAAACTTTAGTTTAAATCTGGCTTGTCCTCTAATATTTAGTCACTTATGACTAACAGTTTTGTTTTATTGCCAATTAATGACATACTTCAAATGTACAAGCAAACCGGGACTAATTTTAGTTGTAATAGCCCTTTTCAATTCACGAACAGTCTGGGGATTATTTTGATAGATATTGTATTTTAGATAATCCGACAAATAAAAATCTTATGAGTTAAGGTCCGGTAGTGTGAAGCCATTAAGGATCACACTTCCAACTGACGAGACGATCACCAATGTGTCAATTAAACAATGATTGTTGGACATAAGTCACTGAAACTTGGTGGACAAGTCAGGAATACATTGACATTTATGCGTAACAAATAAATTGGATTGCAGAAATAATTGTGAAGTTTATTAACGATTCCAAGGGTGGCACTTATTTTCGGTCAACCTACAGTTCAGAAATGGAACACAATACAAACAAAAAATAATCAAAACCTACAATAAACAATAAAAATAAATGACCATGACTCACTTCTAATAGGATGATTATAAACAAAATAGCCTTGTCCCATAATTGTGAAAACACAACGTGGCCATTTGAAATTTGACTTAATTTTTCAGCATTTAAATAAATTTTATATTTTATAAGAAACATACACAGATGTCCTCGCTACCAAATTAAAGAACTAAAAAAAATTCATACTCCAACCCTTGAACCTCATATAAATATTAATTTTAGTGTTTTTTTTTACATATATAATGTATAAATAATAATGAACATTTAAACATTCATATTATTTAATAACTACGTAAAAAAATCCTCGTAGCATCTTACTTACGTAGAGATGAAGAATAAAAAAAATATGAGGGATTTAAATTATTTTATCTGTACACAAACACTGATAGGAAAGTAATATTTGATGAAAATAAAATTGTTTGCAAATGAAGTATTGTTTTTTTAAAGAATATTAGTGTCTAATTAAAAGAGTAAACGAATAGTTTGTGAAATAATCGGCTCTTCATTTGAATAATAATTGATATGTAAACTAAATTAAAACAAAAAATAAATAGGAATTAAATATCTAAATACTAATAAACAGTGTTAGGAAGATTCTATTTGATATGATTCTATGTATTTTGTAAGTTATTCTAAGCAATATTCATAAGAAAAAAAAGCACATGCACGAAATATGTACCCTTCCTCAACCATTACATTCTAACACGAACAAAACTATTTTTTCTGCAAACACGTACAAATAAGCAGCTAAATCGTGTACAGTTGATTTGTATGAAGTTCGTGTTTACAAAGCTATACCGTTCATTCAAATAGGGGAAAATTTGACTCACTCTCTCTCTCTCTCTCTCTCTCTCTCTCTCTCTCTCTCTCTATATATATATATATATATATATATATATATATAAGTTTACAAAGTTAATACCATAGCGATTTCCCAAAGAGTTAAAGTTTTAACCAAATTAACACACGTGTTCGATAGTTCAGTAAAGGTAACGCCTGCTCGATTAGCGGCCTGATCGGTTGGAAAATATTCAACAAGCTTTTCTTAGAAATTACTGTATTTTCATTCCTTTGACGTACAATTCTAGACAGACACGCACTGAATAAAGCAATATTTTTTACTTGGCAACATTTATGCTTTATTTACGTTAAATTACCGTAAACCGTTACGCTCTGTTCACATTTGTGGCGAAACAAGTAAAACCTGAAACATTGCAAAGTTATTACCAATTTTTCTAACTTCGTTTAATATGTTGTTTTGTTTTATGGTATATCAACCACCAACTGTTAGTCTGACGAATTCCTTCTATGGAATGAAACATTTGCGATCCGTGTATATTTTATATTTATACTACTGCAAAGCGCTCTAGCTTATTGAGCATCTATCTATATATATATATATATATAATAAATTCCACAGCCAAACAACGTCGTAGCTCACAAGAGCCATGACAGTCAAAGAACCGGAAGTCCAAAACTCGAGTCTTGGACTTCCGGTTCTTTGACTGTCATGGCTCTTGTGAGCTGCGACGTTGTTTGGCTGTGGAATTTATTATATACATTCTCTCACATTCTGAAAAAAAAAAAAAAAAAAAAAAAAAAAATATATATATATATATATATATATATATATATATATATATATATATATATATATATATATATATATATATATATATATATATATATATATAAATTACATACACAATGGGGTTTAAAACCAGAGGATGAAATCTCAAGCAAAATAAATGACCAAGAAACAAGCTCCGGTTTCTTTTCAATAAAGCTTATTTAATAAATAAATAAATGAAATTCCTATTTTAATAACGTAAATTATTTATTGAAATGCGTTTCGACATTGCTCCTAAACTTTTCATTTACTAAAACTATGAATTTTAAAAAGAGATAATGGTACTTATGCAGAGAAAGTACCGTGCTATTTTTAGGTGGAATTCGAGTTTTACGACATCTTTTATTTCTGAAATTGTTAGGTGAAAGTACAGAAGAGCTACAATACACCCTCCCTCCCCACTTTAAGAATGGTTTTCTATAAATAATCTTATTATTTCAGCGCAGTTCCTTCCCTGCATAATTTTCGAAACAATGAAAACAAATCATAGCAAATTACACCGTACTCGTGAAATGACGAGATGAAAACTGCTGAAAAAAGCATGAACATAATCTATGTGAACTTAACCTATAGTTTTTGCTTGCTTTTTTATAACCAACACCTACTTGTTTATAAAGACGGCTACTTTATTTTCAAGCATAGTCTTAATTTACACACGTTTTTCACGTGTACGTCCCCGAGATTTGTTTTTGTTTTTCACTAAAACACAGTTTAAATATAAATTCATGATAATGAAAGAACTTATATGGTTTGTGAAGAAGACCAGTTGTCAATAAGCATACATTATAAATAAGCCGATAAAAATGTTCTTTGATACACCAGGGATGAATGAGAAAACATTTTGGTTTTCAACTAAAATATTTTTTACGTTTGTTCACATGAAACAAGGCATATTGGGCTGAAAGGTTAAAAATTAATACAGTAAAAAGAAAAAAAAAAACAATTCACGATAATAATAATAATAATAATAATAATAATAATAATAATAATAATAATAATAATAATAATAGTAATAATAATAATAATAATAAAAACTCTTTTTAAAATTTATTTAGAAAAACGAATACATATTTAATTATCTTTAAAGCAAATAAGATCATATACATTTTAAGTTTTCTGAAATTTAAAATTTCAGTAATAAATAAATAAATAAATAAATAAACTGTTAAAAATATGAATATCTCTTACTTTACTGTATTTTCCCCGGCAATAAATTCTCTTTTTTAATTGTACGTATTCAAATGGAAAAAATTTCTTGTCCTTAGGAAAAGAAAATGTAGTCACTTTTGGTAATTTCCGTAATTTCTCTCTTCAAATCGACACCACGGAAGTACTTCCGGTCGTATCTCAAAACTTTATACCGTGACATCAGCAGGTCATGTGACTTTAGTGCAAGGGTCATGTATATTTACAACGACCACGAACAGATGTACTTTCAGATCATACTCTTACCTTGCTTGAGCATAAACATTTCGCATATGCAATTGTTCCTTAACCTTCGGCAGCACAAATCTCTTCTGCGGCTTTCCTGATTGAAATACCTCGTTTCTAACAGTAAGGAATCAAATTCGCCGCTCAATTTTATCAATTGCCATCTGGAATAGAAAGATGAACATCACTAGCAGTATCAGAATTTTTGTAGGAATTTTTGACACCCCTAACACGAAACTGCGAATACAATATAAAAATCTCGTAATTTCTCTGTTAAAAGTGGGTTATTTATTTTCTTTATGGATTATACTTCCAAAATAAACTATTACAGTTGTTTTAAAAGTAATAAAAATATTTTTTTTTTTTAAAACAGTAATGAATTTTCCGAACTCAATATTTTTCAATTTTTAAACTCAATATTTTTCAATTTTTAAATTTTAAAAATCTATCAAAATTTTTCTATTGATTCTATTTTTACGATATTTTCAGGGTCAATGTGAAATTTTATGTTCTTTCCAATAAACCGAATATAATATTTTAGACAAACGTTTTTTTTTAAATTCACGCCCCCCCAAGTGTCACCCATTTTCAACTTTCTCTTAAAAAGTAAATAATTAATTTATGTCGTGGAGTTTTATATATCACAAATTGAAGAGAAAAGGTCAATAAATAATATATTCAAATTTAAAACAAAAAAAAATCGCTTTTTTAGAAATTTACCTGTAAAGTCCGAAGTTTAAAACCTTATTTTATAAGAACACATTGTTTCTTTTTGTCTTTTTTTTTTTTAATGAAACCTTGGTCCTTGCTCCTTTAATTGAAAAAAAATTAGGGCTTGAATTACATTTTTCGAGGAGTTATAAGCTTAGAAAGATAGGGGGTCGAATAATTCACGCCTCTCATTTTGAAATGTCTATTAAAAAGTAAATAATTAATTTATGTCGTGGAGTTTTATATATCACAAATTGAAGAGAAAAGGTCAATAAATAATATATTCAAATTTAAAACAAAAAAACAAATCGCTTTTTTAGAAATTTACCTGTAAAGTCCGAAGTTTAAAACCTTTTAAAAAAAAAAAACACATTGTTTTTTTTTTTTTTTTTTTTTTTAATAAAACCTTGGTCCTTGCTCCTTTAATTGAAAAAAAAATTAGGGCTTGAATTACATTTTTCGAGGAGTTATAAGCTTGGAAAGATGGGGTGGAATTATTCACTATTTTCACGAAATTTCTGACACTGCTAGAACATCACTATAATAATATAAACGCAAAAAAAAATAAAAAAATTAAAAATTGCATAACAGTTAAATTTTTCGCAAGAGTTTACGAACTTTTGGGACAACATACTATTTAATTTATGATAAGATATTCATTACTTCAAGACATAAGTTATGTTTAAAAAATGAAGAGAAAACACAATGTGTTTTAATTATTCTAATTATCATTTATAATGAACTAAACAAATCGGTCATGTTTCATGTTCATATATTGATATAGTTCTTTAGTTACTCTCATTCCATGATAATTCAACCACTATCGAATATTCCTTTCATGAGCATTTATAAAAAGAGTGACTCTCTTTTTACCAGCGATATATATATATATATATATATATATATATATATATATAATATAAAGCTGAACGTGTGTGTGTCTGATTACTAATAGGCTTCTATATGGTTGACTATTTTAAAAAACTGATTACATATAATGATAGAAGATGTATCGACGATCTTGGCTACGAATGGAAACACAGTTGATATAAAAAATATATATTTTCGCGAAAATTATCTTTACTTTCATCATATTTTGCTTAGGGTAAAATTTTTGAGTATCAAAACCTATTTCTTTATAACCCCCTCCTTTTCATAACCTATCATACTTTCATCAATCACAGTCCATTTTCTGTAGGCTGTTTTGAACCCAGTCAACGACGGGTACTTCTGCTAGTATATATATATATATAGGGTTAGGGTTAGGGTTATATATATATATATATATATATATATATATATATATATATAGAGAGAGAGAGAGAGAGAGAGAGAGAGATAGAGATAGATAGATAGAGAGAGAGAGAGAGAGAGAGAGAGAGACAGGAGGGTAGCCTGGGTAAAAACGACTGGTCATTTAAAAAAAAGGAAATATATTTTTTATCTGAGGAAAATTCAGTTCTCCCAAAAGATGCAATCTGGATTAAAATAAAAATTAAAAAAATATCCCAGTTTAGAAAAGTTACTCTTTCACCAGTCAATAACAAAAAAGCTAAAGAAAACACCAGATATTAAATTTATTCACTAGAAAAAAAGCCAATGAAAGACCAAATTTGTTTTTTTTTTCAACTGCAAGGTGTGGCACAAAAGGTGGTGGACTCTGACATCTTAAAATTGCCTCAGAAGTCTCGTAAGAATTCCTAGACCAAAGCGAGTAAGCAAGACCTGAAAGAATGGACCTCTTAGAACTGAATAGAATAAGTAAGTGAGGTATTAAGTGAAACATTCCTCAGCCAACATATATGCCTGGATATTTCATTGTTCACAATGTTGAATGGCTCGTCCACTAAAACAAAGCAGATGACAAAGGAAGGTTTTCTCATAATTTCTCCCTTGCTTATGACATAACACAGATTGTCAACGAACGCACTCAGGTATCTGAGGCTAACGAACAATTTGCAAGATTTCTATATCTTTTTCTAAATACATACCTTGAACTGTGCCTACTCCTCTTCTAATATATTCTGATCGATTGGTTGTTTTAATAAAAATAAAACAAACTATAACAAAACTCCAAATATTCCTCTCCATCGAACAGTGTATCGATACGCGATGGGAAACTGGGACAGTTTCAAACGTTCATATTATAAATACCCCTATGTGGATATAGACAGCTACATATCCTCAAATAAATTCCAACAAAATTCTAACAACCAGCTACGTTACATCCCTGTATGCGCTGCTACTATTGTACGTAGAAGCCGCTACTTCAACTGTTATAAACGTAATAGATATTTTAAAACTAAAGTCGCCTTAAGGACTGCCACAATCACTGCAAAAGAATTGCAGAAAAAGCGAGAATCATATGCCCAGTCTATCAAGTCCAAAGTAGAAGAATAGAGGTTTGATTCCTATAAGTTTAAGGTTCTGAACAGATGCGTCTCTTCCATCGCAACCAACTTTTGGGAGAACTGGATTTAAAAAAATGTTTGTTTTAATCTCGATTGCATCTTTTGGGAGAACTGGATTTTCCTCAGATAAAAATATAATTGTCCTGCCTTGATAGAGTTCAAAATAGACTTCGTATTCTCGTAGGAGATGTCATTTTCTCTTCCCTGCAACCTCTATCTCACAGAAGAGAGGTTGCGATTTTGTCTCTGCTTTATCGTTATTTTCATGGCAAGTGCTCGACTGAGCTTCAATCTATGGTCTCCCATTGTCAAACTTTCACAAGAAACACTCGTCTAGCTGAAAACACTATCAATATTTCCCCCACTCTTTATCTGTACCTAAACCTAAACGTAGATTTCATGAAAAAAGCTTCTTTCTTAGAACTGCACGCCTGTGAAACTGTCTTCCATTTTCCTGCTTTCCATCTGACTACAATCTAATTGTCTTCAAGTCCAACGTAAACAAGTTCTTGATGAGCCGTTCCACTTGTTAAAAAAATTACCAAATTTCCATTACCAACGATTTGGTCCAATTGACTACTATACACGATTTGGTCCGATTGACTACTGTACACTCTTAACCCTTATCCTCGAGAGGTGATGCCTATGTAACCCCCCCCCACAAAAAAAAATCCGTCACCAACGGACCTAAGGTGATTTCGTCGGCACCCGACAAAGCCAAACTCTTTGCCAAGAACTTTGCATCAAACTCAACCCTGTGTGATCAGAACTACATCCCAAATTTCATTCCAAGACTGAAAATAATCAGAGCAACATCCACATATCTGTTCATGATGTTACCAAACTTATTAAGAACCTTAATGCCAACAAAGCAACTGAATTTGACAATATTTCAGTTATAGTACTAAAATGACTGCAACCGGAAACTGCACCCATTCTTGCAAACTGTTTAATTAATGCCTAAAAGAGAAATGATTTCTCACACATTCGAATATCTCGTTGGTTTGCAGAGTATTTCAAAATACTGGAGATTGGTCTTCTGCATTTCAGTACCAATTAGTCTTCTGTATACCATGAAAAAGTGCTTGAATCTGTGATAAGTAGAGAAATTGCCAACTAGCTCAGCAAATACAACCTACTTAGCGACAAGCAATATGGTTTCTGTCATGCGAGGTTTATAGCTGATGTACTGACTGTAATTTCACATGGGATCAGTTAATCTATTGACGAGGTTTTCCTCTCTAGAGTAATCGCTCTTGAAATATCAAAGGCATTTGAGAGTATTTAGCACAAACAGGTCTAATTAAAAAAATATAGAATATCTGGAAACATCTTCTCGGCCATCGAATCCTTGCTCTGTGAAAAATTTGTACAAGCAGTCGTTGATGGGCAGAAGTCTGAAGCTCTAAATATCAACACTAGCGAGCGTCAAAGATTCATCCTGGTCCCAACTCTCTTTCTTATCTTCATCAATGACCTCACAAATCAGATTTTCAGTTCATTCACTGACACATACGCAGGCGACACCACCATCTATGGTAACACTTCAAGAGCTAGCAACGACTAAAATATCTCTGAGTCTCCCTCTTTCAACCTTGAGCTCGTCAAAAGGGGGCTAGTTAATTTTGATACATCCAAAATCAGGTTTCATTCTTTTTACCACCAACGCTCTAATCCCCACTTGGTAATGTTTGATATGAATCGTTTTTATCTTAAAGAAGAACCCTGCTTCGATAAGCTTCTGGGACTGCCCTTCACTCCTGACTTGAAATGAAAGACTTTCATTAAATCTGTTGCCAATTGCGTTGGAAAAATCGTTGCATAATCCAACCGCTAGAGAAGGTACCCCATTTTGGACGAAATCCTCTACCATTATAAGAGTCCAATAAAATGGAGTAAAATTGTTACGACATCGGGGTGGTGGTGCTCGATGCACCTTTTTCTGCCTTTCAAAATTAGCTTCGAAAATGTGTGTGATGCTCTTTTCTCCTTCCTGCAACCTCTTTCCCACCAAGAAGACGTTGTGAGTCTGTGCCTATTCTACGGTTATTTTCATGACAAGTGCTTGTCTGAGCTTCAATCTATGTCGCCACCCACTGCAAAGCTTTCACAACAAGCACTCGTCTAGCTACAACCATTATCAACAATTTTCCCTCATTTATTATGTGTCAAAATCAAAACGCAAATTCTATGAAGAAAGCAATTTTCATAGAACTGCTCGTTTATGGAACTCCTTTCCACTGACCTCTTTTCCTGTTAGCTACAACATGTTCGTCTTCAAGTCCAATGTAAACAAGTTCACGTTGATCCACTCCTTAAATAATCAAATTTTACCTAATTCCCACCACAACTGATCACTATATTGTTGCCTCTCAGACCAACTTATACTAATTAACCTTTATCCTCGAGTGACCTTCGAACCTTGATTAGTGGTGAATCCCTTGTAAAAATAGCAAATGCCACAAATAAAGAGTGTGGTTATACATCAGTCCGACTGCCACACATAACTTGTATATAACTCCAATTCTCCCGGTATTAATAGTAATCGGAAGAGTTTATTATTATCCATAAGGTGGACATCACAAATGTAAGCATCATGGTCCGACAGAATAAAAGCCACCATCGTCACAATTGTCCGATGTCTTTCAGACTCATGGTTGAAGATGGATTCTTGATTATTAGGATTAGTTTAAGAAAGTGATGGCTTCATTCATCGACCAAGATTTCATAAGTCAGCTTCTTCTTCTTCTTGCAGTTGTTGTTGTTGTAATAATAATAATAATAATAATAATAATAATAATAATAATAATAATAATAATAATGTGTATATGTGTATTTAGAGAGAGAGAGAGAGAGAGAGAGAGAGAGAGAGAGAGAGAAAGAGAGAGAGTGAAGGAGAGTGAAGGAGAGTGAGGGGAGAGATAGAGAAAGAGAGAAAGAAAGAAAGAAAGAAGGAAGGAAAGAAACCAAGTCACCTTGGTCGATTTCTTATTAGAAAATTAGCTTGGGATATTTATTCAATAATTTTACGTTTCTTCTTTTTGCTGGTTTGAACATAACGTTAGCTTTTGTTTTGTTTCTTTCAAAACACGATCCTCGACGTGGCCCGTTTTTTTTTTCTTTTCTTACCACAATTTTTTTTTAATATGGACACATTTTTTAATATGGACACATTTTATGCGCATAAGAAAAATTTTATGACTTCTACTCAACGAAGTAATGGATTTTTACTATAGGTAAAAAAAGCAGTTTTTGTTTAATCGCTATATCTCATTCTTGGCGTCCTTCCATCATTCTTTCTTTGTTTATTTCTTACTTTCTTTCCCTCTCCCCTCACTCTCCTTCACTCTCTCTCTTAATACACGTACACACATAATAATAATAATAATAATAATAATAATAATAATAATAATAATAATAGTCATTAAATATTTATCTATAGACAGGCTTGATCATGAATGTTCTAGAAAGATGGAAAGACCGACGAGGTAAAGCACCAATTAGATCTCCACTGAAAGGGTGCGGAGTCTATCGGTGCTTTCGAAAGTCATGTTGCCAGTCAAATTTCAGAGAAAACCCATAGTCGGTGCCTGTGATAAATCAATCGCAAACGGCTTTAGCGATAACGCAAAATGACTTGCAACGGTTATCGGAAAGATGTGGATAGTTCAAGAAACTTTAATCGGTTTTCGGACAGAAATTTGTCCGTCAAGGGGTCAAAATTCAATGGTTTGACGTTTGAAAACTCTACCAAATTCCTCCGCCAATTTTGGGTCTAAACACTTGAAATTTTAATGTAGGTTACTTGAACATAGATCAAACTTTATAATTTAATTTGAGTCCCCAAAAATAAATATTAAGGGGTTAAAATTGGGGTCAAAGTTAAGAAAAATTGACCTCTTTGGTCTCTATGAAATTACTCAGACAAAGTTTAGTCTAAACATTTGAAATCTTACATAAAGTGTATTCACACGTAGGGCAAGTTATGAACAGTACATAGGGCCCGAGAAAAGCCGGGCTGAATTGCTAATAATTAAATAAAAAGAAAAGTCCTGCCATATCGTAGATTTTGTCGTTCCAGCAAACGACAGAATGAAGATAAAGGAGACTAAGAAGCGGAACAAATACACGAATCTGGCCAGAGAGCTGAAAGGGATCTGGAAAATAAAGAAAGTAAAGATAACACCACTAATAGTAGGAGCACTAGGGACTATACCGAAAAACTTAAAAAAAAAAGAATGGGAGAGATTGGAATCAGAGGGATGGCTGAGAAGATACAACGAATCTCAATAATGAAAATTGCAGAAATATTAAGGAAAACCCTTGAATGTGGAAACTAACACCACACATAAACTACATACAAGCTGGACACAAAAAAAAACAAACAAAAAGACAGTTACAGATGCAAAACACAAAGGAACTTCGCATGAAATAATGAAAACTGAAACTTTTTAATTGTAAAATACCTTTGGGAGGCTTTTTGCCACCCAAATCTCCGTGAAGACCAATGGTCACCGACAACGAGAAATCAATGGTAAGCGACTGTTGCGATAACGCAAATTCTTTTGCAAAGGTTATCGAAAGCGAAGGAGAGCGCTGGAAATCTGGGGGGACTTGTTGTCACTCAGACTCCAGGGAACACCACAAGTTGTCCTCAAAGAGCAATCCTTGATGATGGCTTGTGTGACTACTTCTAGTGAGTAAAAAGTTACGTTTAAACCAGGACCAAACTCAAAGAAAACCAACCTGCCTCCTCCCTTGAGGCTTGCATTTACTAATATCCGCGGGCTTAGAACTAACTTAGATGATGTTGAGTCATTTCTCCTTGTAAACACCCCGGATATCTTAGCATTAAGTGAAAC
Source organism: Euprymna scolopes (assembly GCF_053919585.1). NCBI lineage: Eukaryota > Metazoa > Mollusca > Cephalopoda > Sepiida > Sepiolidae > Euprymna > Euprymna scolopes. The sequence continues at coordinate 88,107,371 of NC_136518.1, forward strand.
TAATCTTCACTCCTCCATTCCCTCTAACCACTTTAACATGCCTGGTTATCTCCCACTCTACCGTAAGGACTCGGACAGACATATGCATGGGCTTGGAGTCTATATTCGTAACACCCTCCCCATGACTAGAGAAATAAAACTAGAATCAGAGGACCAGGTCTTTATGTGCTTCGGACTAAATATGCAACACAATGTTAGCTACTTGTATTTTCTCTACCGCTCTCCCTCAAACCCAGACTGTACCCTAATAAACAAAGTCTCAGACAGCATAGATATAGCACTCTCCCTCGATACTAACGCACAAATACATGTATTTGGTGACTTCAATGTCCACCACAGTAACTGGCTAGGATTCTCTAATCACACAGACATAGCTGGTAGCGCAACACATAGCTTCTCTATATCCCATTCCCTATCTCAGTTGGTTACATTTCCGACACGTTTCCCAGACCAGCACGATCAACATGCCTCACTTCAAGATCTCTTTCTGACAACGGTTCCCAATGACTGTACAACAAATGCCCACAGCCCACTCGGGAATGCTGATCACGCTGTGATAATGGTAGAAATCAGCCTAAATTCTCGCCCTAAAACTGAAGACCCACTACTCAAAACAACGAGGTATTACAAAAAGGCTGATTGGGAAGCCATCAGCGAGCTCATTAGAGATGCCCCAGTGCAAAATATCTTTACTCTTCCAGCGGAACAGTGTGCAAATGAGACCACTGAATGGTTAAAAACTGCAATTGAAGTTCCCGCACGGAAATTCTATAGCAAGCCCCACTCTCCCCAATGGTTTACTTTTGCTTGTGCAGCTGCCATTTGTCAAAGGCAGCATACGTTCCGCAGATTCAACCGACATAAGTCTAGCTCAAATAAACAGAAGTTTATAGAAGCTAAAAATAATTGTAAGAGAGTGATAGAGACAGCTAAGACAGATTACTCTGAAACCACAAGAAAACGCACCGAAGCACAGAAATTAGGAACCCGGGATTTTTGGAAAATCTACAACAGCGTAGTAAATAATGGACAGTCAACTATTCCCCCACTATCAAACAATCATGAGGTTGCTTGCACGGCAACTGACAAGGCTAATCTGCCTGCCAGTCAGTTTGCCTCAAACTCCACACTGAACTCGGTACACCACTCACTCCCTGATTTTCTTCTGCGAACAGACGCCACACTAGACGATTTGAAAATCACCTCTTCTCAGGTACATGCTATTATAAAAAACCTAGACACCTCAAAAGCATGTGGACCAGATCTCATGAAAATGAGATAATATGGAATCACTGGAAGAATTCATAATGTAATTAAATCCATCTTAAGTAATAGAAAAATCAAAGTTGTCCTCGACGGTCGTACATCTAAACAATATGACATAAATGCGGGAGTACCTCAGGGGTCTATCCTTGGACCTCTATTATTCCTGATATTCATAAATGACCTCCCTGATAAAATTGTTTCGGAGATGGGTATATTTGCCGATGACACCACTCTCTATAACAGATATGAGGGGAAAACAAATGAACACATATCCAAGGAAATGGCAGAAACACTAGAGGATGACCTCCAATCTGTAGTGGAATGGGGACAAAAGTGGTTGGCCACATTCAATGCTGCTAAGACTAAGCTTGTTTCCTTCAATAACTACAAGAAACCTTCTCTACCACCAATAGCAATGACCAAGAACACATTGCCTGAAAGTACTTCTTTTAAACTCCTCGGCCTAACGTTTACAGGGAATATGAACTGGAATAGATACATTGAGAGCATTGCCAAGGCTGCTGTGAGAAATGTTGGCTCCCTCTACCGTGCTAGAAAACTACTTACGCCTGACAGTATCCTATACCTCTATAAGGCAACCATTCGCCCATGTATGGAGTACTGTTGTCACATCTGGGCTGGTGCATCTGCTGCTTGTCTCTCGCTCCTGGACAGGGTTCAAAAGAGAGTCGCCAACCTGATAGGACCTGAACTGTCATCTAGGCTTCAGCCTCTGTCCCATCGACGAGATGTTTCACCCCTCTGCCTGTTCTACAAATACTTTAATGGTGAATGCTCTGACGAACTGCAAACACTTGTAACCCCCCCGACGTAACTACCCTCGACAAAACCGACAAGCTACTAAGTCTCATCCCTTTACAGTAGAGATCCCCAGGTGCAAGAAAGCCTTTTTCTCCAATAGTTTCTTCCCGAGAACTGCGGGTCTTTGGAACTCCCTTCCGGGATTCTGCTTTCCCAACTGCACTGATATGCAGAAGTTCAAGTGTAATGTTAACAAACATCTTTCTACTCATCTCCCTTCATAATGACCCCGCTAATTAAGTCCCTGATAGTATCCCCCTGCTTCAAAGTGGCACTGTGCCTTGTTTGGGGTGAAAATTGAATAATAAAAAAAAAAATTGGAGACTTGTTTTTACTCAGACTCATGATTGCAGCAAAACTTGTTCCCAAGAGATGATGGTTTGTGTAAGAAATATGCACATAATCATATAATATACATGTAGGTACGTAAAAATATATAACTAAAGAGTGAGGTCCCTAAGCAAAACAATTTATTCATATTATGGCTAAAGACACCTATTAAAAACTTTCAGACCCATAACGAGACAAAAAAAAATTTACCCACTCTAATCAATAGTAATAGTAATGATAACAGCAGTCAATAATGTAAAATCTATTTCCTTTAATTTCAGATTTGGCGACGGTCGGTTATTTTGAGTTTAAAATGGTTTCGCAATCCATTATAAAGAGACTGACACCTGATCAGCGTTTGTAAGTTGATGCGTTACGACCAGTTTACTGAGAGAAACATTTGAGGAATGAATAATTTCACGAAATGTACACTGTCACCTCGTTTGTGCGATTTCTATGGGAGATATGTAAAGTTCTATGTCTATGCTGATAAACCAGACACAAGAGACTACTTAGAAGACAACATTCGACGCATTATTGCCGAAATACAACCTAATATAATGCACAGTTGTGAAAATTAGACCTCTAGATTACACCATATACGTGCGAGCTATGGGGGCCAGTTGACCCAGATTGGATTTAAATTATAAATGCCAAAAATTAATAATTACATATTTTTATAATAAAAACCAATTTTCTGAAATTCATTTTAATTTAAGGTTCTCCGCCTTAAAAAATAACACAATATATATATATATATATATATATATATATATATATATATATATATATATATATATATATATATATATATATATACAGAGGATAAAAGATCATTAATTTATGAAATTAGAAATCAGCTTCTAAAGAAGAAACAAAAGAAAATCAAAGTAAGTGTACGATCGCTTCGAAAACGATATCCGTTTATTTATTTAATGTTGACAAATAAAATATTTTTGGATACTATCTCCTCATCAGCACAAAAAGGGCGGAGGGAAGACACCAAAATGAAACTAGTGTATTGGAGTGAGTATGGCGGGTGAACCTTTATAGAAAAGCGGTCCCAGAGTTGTTTCTGTATAGTCCGTAAGTAGATTGATGGATGTGTAATATTCCATGTTAATTTTATCTGTAAAAATTCTTGTTTTATGTATAAGAGAAGAAATACTATGTTTAAGATCGTCAAGCCCAAATATCAGCTGACATGATATTGTAAACAAACACAGACGGAATTCGATGAACGACATTATCATTATTATATTTTTATTTTTAAATTTTTATTTGCGAATTAATCCAAGGAGCAAATTATTCCTCGTAATATATAATAATCAATAGATGATTGATTCTATAATAATAAATACCCAATTTGCATAAATTAAAATATCATGTTTAAGCGTGTTGTACGACCGAGCAACGCCGGACAGCCAGCTAGTATATATATATATATATATATATATATATATATATATATATATATATATATATATAAAAGTGAAAGTTTCTGTGTGTGTATGTCTTTCTGTGTACATTTCCCTACACAATAACTCTGTCAATTTTCAGTCTGCAGACTCAAAATTTGATATATACAGGGTATTGAGATTTGGGAAAATCTTTGTAATCCGTTTTCGGCCAGAAATAGGCTGTTAAAGGGTCAAGGTTCAACGATCTGAACTCTACCAAACTCCTCCGCCAATTTTCGGTATAAACAATTGAAATTTTAGATATAGGTTCCTTGGACATGGATCTAACTTAATAACTTGATTTGAGCCCAAAACAATAAATGTTAAGGGGTCTCTACCAAATGACTCAGACAATTTCTGGTCTAAATATTTGAAATTTTACATAAAGGGTAATCAAGGATAGGGCAGGCCTTTTAATCGGTTTGGGTCGAAAATTTGAGTTACCTATATATAAATGTATTTATGTATGTTTTCATGTCTGCCTAAAACATTCGACAGAGGCGAAGGATTTTTACAAGATCAGTGACGTTTTGAAGTTCGACTTTTCAGACGACAAATATAAAAAAATTGGCTAAAATCATTAATATCTTCACCTTCAACTGGGGACTTTTCTACAGGGGTGGGGTCGCTTTTTTCGGCGAATTTTCGGTTGTCTAGACTTAATTACAACTTACGTCACTTCCAGATCGTAACAGCAAAGATGTCAGGGTTTTTTTCCCCGTTCTTTTCCTCCTTTGCGGTACGGGTTCGAGTCTGTTTTCCTACTACCACTTTTTTTTTTAGCTCAACATACACCTCCAAACACCCGGTGAATGCCGGGCACCCATGATAGTATATATATATATATATATATATATATATATATATATATATATATATATATATATATATATACTAGCATTCGTAATGCCGGCGTTCGATCTTCACCTGGCAAATTTCATTTTTTTTAATTTTCACACTTTTGCACCGATTTTTCCGGGCTAAAACCCAAATATAAAGTTTTGCATTGATTCAAATACCTTATATATGAAGTTTCATGTCTGTAGACCTAAAACTCTAGGAGGAGTTTAGTAGACAAATTTTTTATACAAAAATATATACGTATACATATATATATGGAAACAATTTTGTGTTTACTATAAACTTTTTACGCAAATATTATGCAAGTATAAATCATGTAGAATATCTGCATGAATATAATTACACGTAATAGTTAACTAAAGATGATTATCCCATAAGAAAACCGAAGCAACAAATAGGGAATTAATTAAAATGAATGTTTAAAAGAATATGCAAATTAGCTAGATCTTTTGCTAGTGAATGCAATTCTACGACCCATATATAAGAAAATGGTATTTTCTTTTTAAATAAATAGAAAACAGGGCTTTTAATATGAATACCAATATACACAAAAGAAAAACGAATTTATAGTATATACACACACACATATATATATATATATATATATAAGCAATACATTTCTGTACTTCGTAGCGAAGGCAATTAAGTAAAGGTAAGAGACCACACCGGTCAGTAACTGGGTTTCGAATCTCAGTTAGGCGCACTTACTATACCGTATAATGTCGAACAAACAATAGTCCTCCATGATTTTGAATAGAGCTATTTAGTTAGGAAAATGTATATATATATATCTCGTTATTTGTAATGTGTTTGTAAATACACAGTTGCTTCCAGGAATGCAGCCGACCCCCCCCCCCCAAAAAAAAAACTCTGTTTACACACGGATAAAAAAGAGAGAAAATTATACACGGCGTGAAGGAGAAGTTTGGCGTGTTATGCGTTAGTCGTCGCGTAGGTCCCCGTCTGTAAGAAGCTATCGATAACAGACGCACGAAAAATCGTGCGAGGATTCAATGGTATTGGCGACACAGAAAAAGAAAGAACGGTGTACGCCCATCATTTAAAGTAACAATACATATCTTAAATCTCTTCCATTGCCCAAGTGCATTCTTAGTAATAGTTATTTAATATATATGCCGGACTAAAAAAAACACAAGAAAATAAAAAACGACCCAATATTTGATTTGGACTAGCCAAGTTTTCGTTTTTTTTTCCTTTCAGTATTTCTCCTAACAAACACTCCGGATATCTTAGCACTAAGTGAGACTAACCTACACTCCTCCATCCCCTCTTACTACTTTAACATGCCTGGATGCCTCCCACTCTGCCGTAAGGACTCTGACAGACATATGCATGGGCTTGGAGTCTACATTCGAAATACCCTCCCCATGACTATAGAAACTAAACTAGAATCGGACGATCAAGCCTTTATGTGCTTTAGACTAAACATGCAACATAACATTAGCTACTTCTATTTTCTCTACCGCTCTCCTTCGACCCAGGACTATACCCTAATAAACAAAGTCTCTGACAGCATAGATACAGCATTTCCCTCGACACTAGCGCACGTGCATGTATTTGGTGACTTCAATGTCCACCACAGCAATTGTCCTGGATTTTCTACTTACACAGACGCAGCTGGTACCACAACACGTAACTTCTCTATATCTCATTCCCTATCACAGATGGTTACGTTTCAACCCGTTTCCCAGACCAGCAAGAACAACATGCATCACTTCTGGATCTGTTTCTGACCACACTCCCCGATGACTGTGTAACGAATGCCCACAGCCCTCTTGGGAACGCCGATCATGCAGTGGTAATAGTTGAAATCGCCCTAAACTCTAGACCCAAAACTGAAAAGCCACTGCTCAAAACAACGAGATATTATAAAAAGGCTGACTGGAAAGCTATCAGGGACCGCATCAGGGACGCTCCATGGCAAAATATCTTTTCATTTCCTGCCGAACATTGCGCAAATGAGGTAACTGAATGGTTCAAAGCAGCAATTGAAGCACATGTTCCCACACGCAAATTCTATAGCGAACCCCACTCTCCCCAATGGTTCACTTCAACTTGTGCAGCTGTCATAGCACAAAGGCAGCATGCGGACCGAAAATTTAACCGACATAAGAAGTCCAATTCAAACAGACAGAAGTACATAGAAGCCAGAAATAACCGTAAGAAAGAAATAGCGACAGCTAAGAGAGAATTTACTGAAACCACCCAAAAACGCATCGTAGCACAGAAATTAGGAACCCGTGACTTCTGGAAAATCTACAACAGTGTAGTAAATAATGGCCAATCGACAATTCCCCCACTATCCAACAATCATGAGGTTGTTTGCTCTGCAACTGAGAAGGCTAACATGTTTGCCAGACGGTTTGCCTCCAACTCCACACTGGATTCTCCTAACCACCCCCTCCCTGACTTTCCTTTGCGGACAGACGCCATACTAGACGACCTGAAAATCACCCCTGCTATGTTGCATGCTATCATAAGAAAGCTTGAGACTGCAAAAGCATGTGGACCTGATCTCATCCCGGCTGTGATATTAGATAAGGGCGTCGCCGAAGTAGCTCCAGTTCTCTGCAAACTTTACAACAAATGCCTTAATGAATCTTGCTTTCCTGCCTGCTGGAAAACTGCTTCTGTAGTACCAGTTTTCAAGAATTCTGGCAAAAGAACTGACCCAGTAAATTATCTCCCCATTAGCCTCCTCCACCTTTTCGCCAAAATATTTGAGACCATAACTAACCAAGCATAGTCAACTAGTCCATCACCTTACAGATGCTAAACTTCTGACTGACCAACAATATAGATTTAGGCAAGCCCGTTCCACAGCAGACATCCTAACTGTAATCTCAGAACGTATATACCAGTCACTGGACAAATGGAGGGAGGGTAGAGCGGTAGCTCTAGATATATCGAAGCCTTTGACAGGGTATGGTATGAGAGTCTTCCCAAGAAAATCAGATCATACGGCATCATTGATAGAATGCATAACATAATTAGATCCTTCTTAGATAAGAGAAAAATCCAGGTTGTCCTTGACGGTCGTACATCTAAACAATATGATATAAATGTGGGAGTGCCTCAGGGGTCTATCCTTGGACCTCTGTTATTCCTAATATTCATAAATGACCTCCCTGACAAAATTGTCTCTGAGATGGGTATGTATGCTGATGACACCACACTCTATAACAGAAATAACAGGAAAACAAATGAACACATATCTAAAGAAATGGCAGAAACACTAAAGGAAGACCTCTGATCCGTAGTGGAATGGGGACAAAAATGGATGGTCACATTCAATGCTGCCAAGACTAAACTTGTTTCCTTCAATAATTACAATAAACCTTCCCTACCGCCAATAGCAATGTCAAATGACTTTTTATCTGAAAGTACATCTTTTAGACTCCTTGGCCTAACGTTCACAGGAAACATGAGTTGGAAGAATTACATTGAGAACATTGCCAGGACTGCTGCGAAGAAGGTGGGGTCTCTCTACTGTGCTAGAAAGCTATTAACGACTGAAAGTATTCTATACCTATATAAGGGTACTATTCGCCCATGTATTGTTGTCATATTTGGGCTGGCACATCTGCCACTAGTCTCTCGCTCCTAGACAAGGTTCAAAAGAGAGTCGCCAATCTGATAGGTCCTGAACTGTCAGCTAAACTTCAGCCTCTGTCATATCGACGAAATGTTGCATCCCTTTGCCTTTTCTACAAGTACTTTAACGGTGAATGCTCTGACGAACTGCTAGCACTTGTACCCCCTCAACATAAATACCCCTGACAAACCCGACAAGCAGCTAAATCCCCCCTTTCACAGTAGAGATCCCTAGATGCAAGAGAGCCTTATTTTCTTCCCCTGAACAGCTAGACTTTGGAATTCCCTTCCTGGTCCCTGCTTCCCTGACTGTACTGACATGCAGAAGTTCAATGTAATGTGAACCGACATCTTGCTGTCAAACTTCCTACACAGTACCCCTGATGCTTATGTCCCTGATAGTAGCCCCCTGCATCCAAGTGGCAATGTGCGTTGTTTGGGGTGAAAATGTAATAAAAAAAATTATTTACTTGCATCACAAGGAGGACAAATTTAGACAAAGCTCGTTTGTTTATTTTCCGGACAATCCATTTCTCACAAAGCGAACTTTTGATTGGAACAAAAATAAAAGAAATGCCTCAGTCTATAAAGATTTCTCATTCACCGATTGAGGACAAAAATATTATGTAAAGTCTCAGTACCCCCTCGACGTTAATACCCCCCCCCCCCCGACAAACTCGACGAGCAGCAACAGTAGGGATCGGACTTGGCTGCTTGTCGAGTTAGTCGGTGGTATTTAACCAAATATTCATTTACTTCTTAAACTTACTAATCTACTAACGTAAGAAAATGACGCAACGGATAGAAACATAGGTAATATTCGCTGAAATTATAAGTTTCCACATTATTTGGATGTTTGCATGCTTCCAATGGAGAAACTGGAATGAAAGCCTTCATTTCTCTTGCTCAAAAACGTGACGGCGTCCTAACCTCACATCGTTCAACTGTTTTGTCTACGGAGTTTGACTGCTTGGCACTACCTTATCATCCAGCTTTCATTCGATCCTGAGAACAGTTCTTTTTTTTTTACAGATTTGCGTTATCCTAATATGCACTAAGGATGACCCTTTTTCAAATTCACATTAGCTAACTTAAGCGCTTACTTACTGGCGTAGGGTCCCTACCATGCAATATATTCTTAAACATTAAATCATTTCAACGAACACAACAGCTACATTTCAAACATTAAATTAAGAAATTTATATTTTTATAGAATGAGACATTTTACACTTGATTAAAACTTTAATGTAAAACAAGTTCAAGTCCAATGTAAACAAGTTCTTGTTGAGCCATCCTTATAAATAATCAGATTCTACCAAATTTACGCAATTAACTACACTTCCACCTTACATTCATTAGCCTTTATCCTCAAGTGGCATTCGGGCCTTATAAGTCATGACACCCAAGTAAAAAAAAACTTATATAATACTCGTATATTAAATCAATGGCAAAATAATATAGTTGTTATTTTTGTAATTGGCGCGATGAGGCCGAACGATTAAATTAAAGTAAAATCTTAGATGAGCGCCTTTGTTCATTTGTTGCTCTCATCCTTGCATCGAAGTTTGCGTCTATAAAGTTTGTTGTTTGGATGTAATTGAAATAAAAGCTGCAATGAACACTTTTCTTGTCATAAAAATGCGCTTTATTTTACAAAATTACTCTTAGAGAATGATAGGTTTATTGAGTTGCGCTACAAGTAATTACATCATCGTTTGCTAATTACAAGCTGATCGCCCCACATGGGTTCTCTTTCTTTCTCTCTTTTTCTCTCTCTATCTATCTATCTATCTCTCTCTCTCTCTCTCCCTATATATATATATATATATATATATATATATATATATATATATATATAATTTAAAGGAGATTAGAACAAAAGTCTAAAGAGCTGAGTGTATTTTAATGTAACAGTGAAATTACTAGTTTTATTAAAATACAGGAAAGAGAAAGTGCTCGTTGTAATTTAGATATATAATAAGCTCGATAGTTAAATGTCCTAGAGCTAATTCAATATTAAGTAATGTGATTGATAATTTAAAATTTAAAAATCAAATTATAATTAAATTAAAAATCCGTTTCATAAGAAGGAACAACAATAAAATCAATTATCTATACGATCGTTTCGGAAAACAATGCTTTTTATTGTGGTATACATCAAGTTATGTACAATAATTATATATAGTTTTTTGATAAGCAAGGTCTCCTCATAAGCAAATTTTGAAGGGTTTTTATTGAATTTAAAAGACACCATAAATAAACCTAGCATTAAAAGTAAGGCAGATGAATCTGAAAAAATTGAAATAAAAGGTCTAGATTTAAAATTTATAAGAAAATTAATATGGGTTAGAGATAGAAATAAGTAGAGAAAAATATATATTTTTGAATTTACATAATAAATTTGCTTTAAAAATATATAGAGATATTTACCTTTTAATTTTTCGTCTTTTGAAATCAGGAACTGTGGTTAAAATAGTCATTTAGATGTTTGCTATAGCTTTTTATCTTATTGAATGATGAATTTTAAAAGGGGGGGGAACGCTCGTGCAATAAATTGTTTCCGTTAGCGTATTTTTGATTTAAAGACGCTACGGTTTATATATAGAGAATATTACTATTACATATTTTAAGGGGAGATAATTGTCATGTTTTCTTTACTTTATTTATTTGAAGGGTGTAAGGGAGATAATTAGTCTAACTTAATTTATTAAAAAAAATAATTGTAATCTATTTTTACTAATAAGTAATTTTTAATGATTTAAGGTGGTTTATATTTATTAAATTTAAACCAACGTTTATGACTACATGTCATAAGCTCCTGTCTTGAATTTAATAGTTTGGTTGTATTTTTTATATCTTCATATTTTAAAATTTTTAGGGTCTCTTTTGTACATAGTGCACACAATTTATCTCCTGGTTTATATGATTTGCAAGTCTCAATTATTTGCCATTTTAAGTTGAAAGAAATATTGCTGTTTTTTAGTTGCCAAATATAATTGGATAAAGTAGTTTGGTTTGACAGAGAGTTATTTTTAAAAGAATGTTTGTGCGTTGAAATTCTATGTTTTATTAGGCCAGATGTGGAACCAAAATATATTACCTCTTGCTTGTTGTGATTATTTTCCGTTAGGTCTGTTGTTGGATTATTATATGGTGGCTTGATTAGTAATTGATCGGTAGATTGGTTTAAGTTGGTGTTATTATTTAATCTGGTAGTTGAGTTATGGTTGTTAATAGGTTCATGTAGATTTGGAGTTTTTGATACTGTGAAGCTATAGATAACATTTTTAATTTTACATGAGCCTTGTAGGGGACATTTATTTTTTCTTCTACAGTCACAGTCCGATGTATTTTGTATAGTTGTATTTTGTAGTTTATTAATTTTCTTCTTATTAGAGCTAATTATTTTCTGATGAAGGTTAGGCATAGTAGAGTAAGAGACTTTAATTGTGTTCTTATTGAAAATTTTATTATATCTATGGGGGCTTTAAAGTTCTTATCTAATATTTTAAAAAATTCTCTAGCTATGTTTGTTTCTAGGTTTTTGGAATATGGGGGGTTGAACCATAGGATCTCCTTGTGTCTATTCTTACGTTTACAGGGGTTGGTTTGCTGTTTATTTGTATTATTATCTAATATTTGTGGTTTGGTTTTATCTTTTTTTGTCTCTTGGTTATTTTTCTTAACTCGTATACGGTAAGACATTGTCACATTATATGTTATTACGCTCTTAATAGGTTTATTTTCAATGCAGTTTATGTTTCTATCATTTTCATTTATGAATTTAATTTGTGAATTATATCCAGAGTTTTTAAGGGCCTCATTATAATATTTTTCATTTTTGGTAAATATGGATTTAAATCCATATTTACCAAAAATGAAAAATATTATAATGAGGCCCTTAAATAATATTATATTAGTCTGGCGGTTCTGGGGAAGAAACTACTGGAGTAGAAAGCTCTCTTACATCTAGGGATTTCTACTGTGAAAGGGTGGGATTTAGCTGCTTGTCGGGTTTGACGGGGTTATTTACGTCGAGGGGGCACAAGTGCTTGAAGTTCGTCGGAGCATTCACTGTTAAAGTACTTGTAGAACAGACAGAGGGGTGCAACATTTCGTCGATGTGACAGAGGCTGAAGCTTAGATGACAGTTCAAAACCAATATATCCGATACACACAGTAAATAATTATGTCAGCCCCTTTAAGAAACTCGTTTCTTATCGTTGAGCACTTTCAGTTGAATTAAAGTCGGCTAATTTAGCTATTATGCTCAGATCATGATATAATCATTAGATCATTCCGAAAAGCATTTAAAAAAATAAATGTTTTAAATTCAACAGCATTTCGCGCTGTTAACGGTAACCAAATCGATTAGGTCCTTCCTAATGAAACCAGAGATGGCTTCTGTTGCCGGGTTCGAATCTATCGACTAGTGTTAATCGTGACACCCTGCACTGATGATTCCCGAAAGGATTAAACACTAGTGTCTGTAGGTATTTAATAATTATTATAGTAAATAATTATATATATATATATATATATATATATATATATATATATATATATACATCCACATACAGTACTGTTTCGCTGTTTCACAGCTCATCAGTGCGGCTAGACAGGCAACTACCTCATTTTATATGAATAAAAAAATCAATACGAAAAATATATGAATGTTTATATCTTTTCTGTATTTATTTCCTGTGTGTTGACGTGTACGAATACAAAAAAGTCTTTTGAAAAAAAAACAAGAATGTTTCCTTCAAAAGCACATAATTTCGACCGATCCTTCGATCTTCCTCAGTGTGAATGATAGAAAACATAAGTGTGCGAGCAGGGTTAGCGACAGGAGGGGCACGGGTATAGCCATTAAGGTAAAGATCTATTTTAATATGATTCTTCCAGCATTTACGACTTGGAATGGTCAGCAACTTGTGTGGCCTCTATTCAAAACTTTCATAAAACTTTGAATTGGACACCCACGCATCCCATGAACATCCTCACATATGTGAACATACATGTATATACACTCGCGCACTACCACATATGCTTCTTCACCTAGCCATACATATATAGGATACGCGCACACACGTATATAGACATGTCTACATATACAGCTGGAGATTGATGAGTAGATGTAAGTGATAAGCTAAGTGGATGCTTAGTAGAATTTTTTTTATACATATATATGCATAACTTGAACTTATAGATTTATTGTGGTTTTAAGTTCTAGACGGGTCAAAGCAAGCTGTTGTCTGGATTGTCTATATGTACGCAACCACCTACACACCCTCAAATACACACACGCACACACACACACACACACACACACACACACACACACACACACACGTTTATTTTTTTTTAAAACGCTACTGTAGATTTCGTTAATTGATATATATATAAACATATAAGGTTGGAAAAAATAAATAAAATGAAGTAAAATAACTAAATAAACGGAGAATATTCTTTTGATCATCATTTACTTCCTTTTTTCTATTCTTGTTCAAACATATTAAAATTTATTAAAATAATCGGATTGTCCTTTTCCTTTCTTCTCCCACACCCATACATACTCAACGTCTTGTCAGACGAGTGCCACTCCCTCAGTCACTGAAAGTCCATGAGCCCGAAGATAACCTTTTTTTTTTCTTTTAGTCCTGCCAGCGAATTCACACGCTCAAGCAGACATGACATTGAAGACGGTCCTTGGCATGCATACATATATATACATATACACACATACATACACATACATACCCATAAACATACACACATGCACACATGCACACATCCATCCATCCATCCATCCATCCATCCATCCATCCATACATACATACATACATACATACATACATACATACATACACAATACATATAACACATACATACAAACATATACATACACACTTGCACACACATATAAATACATATGCATACACATAAATACAAACATATACGAATACATACACACATATACATACATATTCACATACATATACGTACACATGTATGCACATATACATACACATAAAGTTACCTACATATACCTACACATGCATATATATGCACCTATATGCATACATATATATGCATAAATACATATGCATATACATACATACACACAAATATATATACGTATATACATGCAAACACACATAAACATATATACACAAAAAATAAATAAATAAATAAAAATAAATAAAAATATATACACCTATACATATATACATACATATACAAATAGGTATACATACACATACATACACTAGTACATATATTAACATACATGCATACACATATGCATATATAGTACATTATACACTAGTAGATATATTAATATACATACATACATATATGCAAATATGCATATGTAGAATGATGGCAGATCAATTATTACATGCTTCCAGCATTTCAGGGCTACACGCGTGACAATTTTTCCATCGCCACGGACAATGTTTTATAGACGAATGCCTGAGGAAGTATCTATATAAAGATGATGTTATAGAGTTTTAGCTTTGTACGACAACTAAGTCTCTCCCTCGGTTCAAAATGTTGAGATCCAGCAACAAGCTTCAGCAAGATAGCCAGCAGCAAGTCAAACTGCAGACCAGCTTAATGCGGGTACTGGTCTCCCGCTTTATGGCCTTTTTTCTTTTTTTTTTATAATCAGAGATTTGCTTTACCCAGAGGGATTGCCTTAACAAGGCTTTTGGGAGTCCTCTACACCCCCACACACATCGAAATAAAGATATACACGTACACATACAATCATGCATACAAATAGATGCACGCAAACACACATACGCAAGAACACACACAAACACAAATGACAACATGCACATACACACATATATGTATACATACACGCATGTACGTAAATATGCACACACACGTACACATACACGTACCTGTAGAATATACATGAAGGAGCATTTATGATGACGATGGTGATGGTTGTTACGAATAGGTGAATTCAACATGAATAAAAGAGTAAAACAATCCGAAATACACAGCACAGCACATAGAATAAACAGACGTTCGCTTCGCCGGTAGTACAGCTTTTAAAATGAACATATACACTCATACATACATACATACATACATACATGATGATGATTGCAACGTCTTATCAGACGAGTGCCACTCCGTCAGACACTTAAAGTCCATGAGCCCAAAAATGACTTTTTTTTATCGTTCTACTAGTGAATTCACACGCTGAAACAGGCATGACAATGAAAACGGCCATTGAAATCAATTATTACATGCTTCCAGCATTTGAAGCCTCCATGCGTTACAACTTTTCCATCGCCACAGGACCATTTTTATAGACAAATGCCTGAGGGAGTATCTATACACAGATGATGTTAAAGAGTCTTAGCATTGTACGACAGCTAAGCCTCTTTCTCTGAGATCAAGCAACAAGCAAGAGCAAGATAGCCAGCAACAAATTAAACTGCAGATCAGCTTAATGCGGTTACTGGTCTCCCGCTTTATGGTTTTTTAAATCAGAGATTTCCTTCTCCTAGAAAGGTCGCCTTCACCACGGCTTACGGGAGTCCTCTCCACCCCAACACACACATACATACACACAAACACACACGCTGCTAGCACATACATACATACATACATACATACATACATAATACATATATTAAGTGGTAGGTATAGGGTGAAAGCATTGTTTTTAAATTAGACGCCATCACAAAAATTGGAATCTCGATATGCCGGTTAGAGAAATGAGAGGTTAATAACATTTAATGTTGGAAATGAAACGAAAGATGCGTTGCAATGCTTAAACGAGGAGTTGAATAATAGTAAAACAACAACAACAACAACAATAATCATGATAATAATATATATATGTACATATATATATTAGTGATAATAACAATAATACTACTGATAATAATAATAGTCATAATAACGATGATAAAAATAATAATAACAATAGCGATAATAATAATAAGAATAATAATAGTGATGATAGTAATGGTAATAATCATAGTAATAATAGTAGTAATGATAATAACAACAGTACTAATAATAATGATATTAATAATGATAATAATAATGATATTAATAATGATATTAATAACTATTATGGTAATAATAATAATAATAATAATGATAATAATAATAATAATAAACTCAATCCTGTATATCTTCATAGAGGGGTACTATAATATATAGGGTTTGTGAGGGGGTTTTGGGCGGGCGCACCCATGTCTACACCTGTGCATTTGTGTGCGCACGTATCCGTGCTCAGAAAATGGAGTTAAATATATGTCGGAAATTAAAATGTGTGGAAGCTGAAAAAATAAAATAAAATGAAGTAAAAGGCTTTACGGAAACAAAAACTAACTTCTAGTGGGGAATGCTAAACTATTCTTCCACCGTGCATACTCACTCTGCCCTGTGCCCCGAGGGGAAATGTCTTTGCCAGGTTTCTATTTTTTATGAAAAGAGTACTCATTTAGCGGTCCCTTACGACTACCAGTTGTCAAAATTTCAGCTTTTCACAGTTGTTATTTCTAACAAATATTAGGTTTATTCTAAAAATATTTGTATAACACAAAATAAAAAAAAAACGATCACTTTATTTTGATTTAGGATAACTTTCGTGACTTATATAACTTTGTTGACATCGTTTTTTTTTTCATAAGCTGTATGGAATTCCTTAATTAGCTTCTAGTTTTGTAATCTCTAAAATTGTGATATCCTTAACAACGAATCTAATCTGATTCAAATTATTTTTATTACTAACTAGCAGTTCAACCCGGCTTTGCTCGGGCCCTTTCATAACTTTATGTGCATATATATATATATATATATATATATATATATATATATATATATATATATATATATATATATATATATATTATAAGGTTTGACTCATATCCAGGTAACCTACATGTAATATTTCAAGTGTTTGTAATATTTCAAGTGTTTGGACCCAAAATTGACTGAGGAGTTTGGTAGAGTCTACAAAGGTCAAATCGTTGAACTTTGACCACTTAACCGCCAAATTTCTGACCGAAAACCGATTAAAAAGATTTTCCCAAATCTCAATACCCATTATTTCAAATCTCGAGTCTGTAGACCGTAAATTGACAGAGTTATTTGGTAGGGAAATGTACATAGACACACACACATACACATACACACACATACACACACATACATTTTCACTTTTATAGATATATAGATAGATATTTTATGAATAAGATTAAGTTAAGTTTGAGTGAATTCTTGTTATTTTTTAAGACAAAAATAGGAAAGATTTGAAATATTGTTAGGTCACGATTAATTCAAATATGGCGTTATACGAGTATTTTGTCTCCTCGTTTGATCTGAAATAAGAAAGTGTGTTTTAATCTTTGGAGAATTTCAATATATCCTATTATAAATATCTTTTCTCCTATGATTTTTGAAATTTCTCATTTCTTTTTGCCGTCATTTATAGTTTTCAATACAAGGAAAAACACTGTGTATGTTTTCCAAAGAACTTATATATGTCTCTCAAGATTCCTTTGGTAGTTTTCTCCCATTTAATGAAACACGTGTAAGACGCAACATCATATTAGCAAGAAAATAATATGAATGTGATATAAATACACACGTTGCTTTGTGGTGTTTACTATATATATATATATATATATATATATATATATATATATATATATATATATATATATATACTAGCATTTCAGCCCGGCGTTGCCTGGGTGTTTGGAGGTGTATATTGAGCAAAAAAAACAAAAAAACAAAAAAAACAAAACGGTCATTGTTTTAAAAACTTTGACCCCTATTATGACCCCTTAACATTTATTGTTTTGGGCTCAAATCAAGTTATTAAGTTAGATCCATGTCCAAGGAACCTATATCTAAAATGTCAAGTGTTTAGACCTAAAATTATCGGAAAAGTTTGGTAAAGTTCTCAAAGGTAAAGTCGTTGAACTTTGACTCCTTAACAGCCAAATTTCTGGCCGAAAACCGATCAGAAAGAGTTTCCCAAATTTCAGTACCCTATATATCAAATTTTGAGTGTGTAGACTGAAAAGTGACAGAGTTATTGCGTAGGGAAATGTACACACACAGACACACACACGCACAGACACGTTCACTTTTAGGCCGGGCTGAAATGCTAGTATATATATATATATCTATAATATAAAGCTGAATGTGTGCGTGTGTTTGTGTGTGTGTGTGTCTGGTCACGAATAGGCTCCTATATGGGTGACTATTTTAAAAAACTGATTACATATAATGATAGAAGATGTATCGCGTCACAGGAATGGGTATGTTTGATCCTGCAGAACGGTGGTTTATTAAAATTCTGGGGTCTGCGTTCGCGCCTGGTCCACAAAGTATGGAAATAAAAAATTAAAAAAAAAAACGTTTACAAGTGTTTTTGATATAGATGTACATAAGAATACTTTGATAAATATGTTTTAACTTAAATAGGGATGGTATGATAAAATTGTGGTGTCTGCGTTCGCGCCTGGCCTCCATAAAATGGAAATAGGCACAAACTTTAATAAAGACTTTTCACAACTATCTGCGTAAGTATACTTTGATAATTATGTTTCAGTTTGAAGAGATATGGTATAATAAAATTATGGGGTGTTCGTTCGCGCCTGACCTCCATCGGATGGATATATGTCACAAAGTTTAACAAGGTTTTTTAATATAGATCCACAGAATTTTGTGATAAGTGTTTCAGTGTGAACAGGTATGGTATAATAAATTATGAGGTTTATTTATTTTATTTTTATTTTCATCATATTTTGCTTTGGTTTTGATACCCCCGAATTCGAAGCTATCTCATTACAACCCTTCCTTTTCATAACCTATCATACTTTAATAAATCAGAGTCCATTTTCTGTAGGCTGTTTTTGAACCCAGTTAACGACGGGTACTTTTGCTAGTATATATATGTATATATATATATATATATATATATATGTTTTTTTTCATTATTTCGTCATGTCTTGTGAAACCCGCATAAGACGATAAAGAAGAAAACATAGGCACTCACTGAAAAAAAATGATATAAATATGATTTTAAACTGATTCGTTCT
Organism: Euprymna scolopes; assembly: GCF_053919585.1. NCBI lineage: Eukaryota > Metazoa > Mollusca > Cephalopoda > Sepiida > Sepiolidae > Euprymna > Euprymna scolopes. The sequence goes on from NC_136518.1 coordinate 88,126,812, forward strand.
GTTGATTATTGGGAGGCAAGCAATCAGTATATTTTTGTTTCATTTTCATAGGGGCTAACATTGATTTCGAATATTCACACTTGATCTTCGAATATTCGATTGAATCTCCTTTTTAAGTCCAATTTGTTAAGGTAATTTAGACGTTAAGAATTTTTATATCATTAATACTAATTTTACTCGCCTCATTCGACCAGTTTAATATTTTTTCTTTCTTGTGGTAGCTTGGTCTTATTTGATTCCAAGACAAGAATTTATCTGGTCTGTTGGAGTATCCAGCTTCCAGCTGTTATTTGAAATAACATCACTTGGAGAAGGTGCACGATTCCTCATAAAAGTCAGTGTGGTTTAAACATACCGAAGAGATTTTATTTGCGCCGCGAATACTATTTAATTTTGAATATTTAGTCAGGGTTTACTTGCAGGGAAAAGTATCCTTGTGCCAGTTTATCCTGACAAACCCCATGTACAGAGTAACCTTAGACACTTAAGGATAATGTCTAGAAGGCATTAATCTTTCTTTGTTTCATTTTACGTCAATCGAAGTTCTCAAAGATCAATGGGCTTCTTCCTAGGAGACAACACTTGATCTCTATATGTGATCCATAAATATTCGAATATTCCATTAAAGTCCTCCTTTATCTCTCAAACACTAAGTTAGTAAAAATATTGGGAACAAATTTTTTTCTCTCCCCAATTGACCATTCAAATATGTTGCAGTATATATTTCCTGTGGTCTCTTGGTTTTACCGGATTAATATCACTTAGAGACGGTGCACCATTCCTCGTAAAAACTAGTGTATTAGCCATACTGAGGAGATATTATTTGGACCGTGAATACGATGTGATTTTGGATATTTCTCAGGGTTTACTTCCAGGGAAAAGAATCCTCATGCCAGGTTGTTCTGACAAACCCCTGTACAGAGAGACGTTAGACACTCGAGGATAGTGTCTGGTAGGCATTCAAGATATCTCCTTCTTTTCTCTCGTGTTTTAATTTTCTAATCGTTTTTTTTATAAGGATGAGGCATCCTATTGGATGCCAGACATTCACCCACTATTTCAGTCACTTCAACCAAGAGATATATTTTGTTTTAAATTCTAACCGTTTCTTTTAGTGCAATTGCACTTGGTTCATCAGGTATATTCGACAGCTAGTTTTTGAAATTATTTTTCATTATTCTGGTTGCTTGTATAATTACTGGAATGATCAAAAGCTTCTTAAGATTCCCGTTAATTTTCATGTCGTACATAAAACCTTAGTATTTCGTTATGTTCTCCCTCTCAGCTCAGTTAAAGTCAGCAGCGTTAGGGACATTTACTTCAATTAGGCTTGCTACTTTCTCCCTCTTGTCCCGTATCACTATACCAGACTTAACAACTTCGTTTGCTAGGTACGTTGCTGCTGGGATTGCTCCTTTTTTGTTTTATTTTATTTCAGTTGAAGTTCTCAGAAATCAAGGGGCCCACTACCTGGGTCGAACACTTGAAATCTATATGAGATACATAGATATTCGAATGTTCGATTTAAGTTCTTTATCTCTCAAACACTGAGTTAATAAAGAAATTGAGAACATAATTTTCCTCTCCCTAATTAACCATTTTTATATGTTGTATTATATCTTTCGTTTTAGTCTCTTGGTCTTACTGGATTAAAGAACAAGAATTTATCTAGTCTGGTGGAGTATCCAGCTTCGTGCTGTTACTTGAGGTAAACTCACTTGCAGAAAGTGCACCATTCCCCATAAAAGTTAATGTGAGTTAACCATAGTGAGGAGATCTTATTTGGGCAGCGAATACAAAATGTGATTTTGAATATTTAGTCAGGGTTCACTTCTAGGGAAAAGTATCCTCATGCCAGGTTGTACAGAGAGGTCTAAGGCACTCGAGGATAGTGTCTAGTAGGCATTCAAGTTCTATCCTATATATCTTTTCCGATATATGCGCTTGCATATGTATGTGGAAATGTGTATATTCATGCACAATAAGTAAAGTCATGAGGTGCATCCGTGTATGCGTTCGTATGCATGCGTGTAATTTACGCCCCCTACACGAGAAACAACAAAAGACATGTTTTTAGAAATGCGTGCCCCCGCCTTACCAGCCCCCTTCTCACAAACTAGCTACAGCAATTGATACAAGGATTTCTGTCAAGCACTTGTGTTGTCCCTGTGCGCACGTACATTCTTCATTTTTTTTTTTTGAACGGGCAATGTAAACAAGTAAATGTTATCCCTGAATGTATTAACGTAGATATGATCGAGCGAACAGGCCCCACTGATTGTCATGCCAGAACTCGTATCCAAGTACATCCATCCCACTGATATGAGGTTGTATTTGATGTGGGGAGAGGCACATAGACTCGCTGGGGGCGAGAATTATAAGGGCAAGCAGGTCACCAAAAACAATTCGAACCACACCCAACTCTGAAGTAAAATAATTTCGGAAAATGTTTTTTACGATCAACATCAGCACACATTTGATTATATATATATATATATATATATATATATATATATATATATATATATGTGTGTGTGTGTGTGTGTGTGTACACACATATATATCAATATATATATATATTGATATATATATACATATATATCAATATAAGTATATTAATATATATACACATATATATATCAATATATATATATACACACACACACATATATATATATATATCAATATATATACACACATACATGCACACACACATATATGTATATATATATCAATATTTTTTAAAGTTTGTTTTTGAAATGTCGTTACTTTCAATGTATACTGTATTCGTTTAATGAGTCTAGATTGTTATTTTAAAAACCAGTCACCGTTAATTTTGAGTTAAGCTCAATGTATCTATTAAATAGGTACAGAGCATATATAGTGTAAAATTTTGTCGAAAATTCCAAGACTCACGTTTTCTTTTTCATAACCTTCGTTTATTTCCTGGGTTTTTTCCATTACAGCTGTTTCATTGATGAGTTGGCAATTTTACGATTTATGTTTCCATAAAAATATCCTGTCCCCATAAACTTCTTCAGATGTTTATCCATTAGATTTTTGAAACAAAAGATATATTTTTAATCGTATTTGGGTAAAAAGATTTCCAAAGCCATGCCTCCTCACTTCCTCCATCTTTTGGTGTTATGTGAAGATAGTTTTCCGAAATCTTTGTGGCATTAGGTGCGCAATCAATACGATATATATATATATATATTGTATTGTATTATATATATATGTATCTCTCTCTTTCTCCATATATATATATGTATATATATATATGTGTGTGTGTATATCTGTTCATATATATGTGTATATATATGTGTGTATATATATATGTATAAGTGTGTGTTTATTGAGATTGTCGGACTGACTTCCTCATCTTAGCTGTTATAGTCACAACGTTTCGACCGTTTTGCCCTCCGGCCTTCATCAGGTGTTTTGTATCGAACTGGGGAACCGTTTGTTAGGAGTCTCGAACCCAACCCTTTATTATTATTACAGGGGTACCGTGTTCGAACTCCAGCTAGCATCTGGGACATAGTTGCTGATTCTCTGTTTTGAATGTTACTTTTCACTGCCTTCGTTCAGGATTGAACTCAGTACCTTGAGATAACTGTAAACTTTGATACAACTTCTATGGCCACTCGGCCATATGTCACTAGGACAATTCTTAGTTCGTTTTTGTTAATGTTAAACCTATGTTGTTATTCAAGGGTTTTTCTCTCTATTAGAGGTGGCCAAATTGCATTCAGCTCTATGCTTGGTTTTCTCAGTAGGTTGTTATGTCCGAGCATATGAGCTGTTTCTTTAAGTTTTTAGTTTCATTATTTATTATAACTTCACATTTGTATACTACGTTTGAAGTTAAACAGTCCCCCCCCATTGGACATTCATTAGGGTCCCGCCAGTTACATTGTTTTACATTGTTAGATTCATTTACTGTCCTATCTCTGTTTTTCAAAAAATTGTTTAATTTTGTGTTATTTGAGCCAATTATGATATTTGTTAAGTTTTAGAAGCATAGCTTAACAGTGTTTTTATTAATTACTTAGTTTACTATCTTGCTGGAAATTTTTTTCTATAATTTGGTAAAATTCCCTTGGGATGTTATTTTTTATATGGTGGCTGAACGGTGGATTAAACCACGTCTGGCTCTTCCTTCTATTCTTCTTTTTAACTTCTCTTTAAGTTTTATCTATCTTTTCATTTTTCTTTTTTGTGTTTATTGTATATTTTTATTTTTTACTTTGTTTTTGGTCTTTCTTTTTTCTTTTTTATATTTCCTCATCGACATGTTGTAAGATATTACATTTGCATTGTTTATTGCTCTTTCTGTACCTGTGTTATTGTTTTGAGTTTCCTTAACAAATTTAATTTGTTCTTCATATCCTGATCTAACTAAGGCTTTGTTATAATATTCCTTGTGTTTATTGAATAATTCTTCATTTTGTGATATTTTGAATATTCTCTTTGAGATGCTTGGTATAAGTGCTTTTTTCATACTATTCGGGTGGTTGGACTTGTGATCTATGCAGAATAGCGTTTGGTTGGGTTTATGGTAGGGTTCATAGGAGTTATTGTCTAGATTTAGGGTTATGTCTAAGAAGTTTACACATTGGGTCGATTGTTATATCTATTTTCAGTTTACTGAAGAATTGTTGAATTTGTTTTTTTTTGTTCAAATTACCTATTTGTTGAGTTCAAGTAGAATAATGCACCATCCCGGTATAGTCCTCCTCTTAGTCATGGAATATTTTTATATAGTTCATTTAGTATATAAAGACCTACAAGGTCCGTTACTTGTGCACTATCCGGTGCTCCCATTGTGACGTCAAAGTTGATGTTTCTGTTCTTTCCGGTCCATAGTCTTATAATGTCTAATTCTAATTTTGTTATCATTGTTATTTTTCTAGCTAGTTCTAGTGCTCCCTCGAAGAGATTTGGTGAAATAGAGGGGTAATATGAATCTATATCGAACATAAGGAATTTTCTATTTTTGCCTTGGGGTAGTAGTGTGCCGAACCATTCAATTACCTCTTCCGATGATTTTCACAGGTTATGGTATTTTTTTCTAGGTAGGATTTCGTCTAGTATTTTTTTTGCTAATGTTTCCCAAATCTGAACTACATGGAGAAATCAGTCTAAGCTAGGATTAGTGTTGAATTTTGGTTTATGATCTTTTAGGGTAAAACGTGGGCACATTGGTGTATATCCCTTTATCTTATCATGTATGTTCATTTTTTCACTTATTTTTAAGGTCTCGGAGTTTATACTATTCAGTTCTTCATTACTTGCTACTCTATAGTTTTTATTGAGTTCCTTCATTATTAGGTTGTTGTAGGTTTCAAAATCCATGTTGTATATATTCATGGTTTTGTCTGCTGGAATCATCAAGTTCGGATTGTCTTTAATATTTTTAAAGGTATTATTGAATTTTTCCATTGTTGGGTTCATGCACCCGTGTTTCTTCTTGATTTTTAGTTTTTTTTATCCATTTTAACATGTCTAATTCGAACGCTTCTAAGGTAGAAAATACTGGTGGGAATTTTCTGGATTTAATGTTATATTTTCTATCATAAGGGATTTCTGTGTTTTCATTTAAAGTTGTGGTTGTGTAATTCGGGTTCGTTTGTGTGCATCCCTCTGTGTTTTTTCTTCTGTACTTTTGTGGTGGAAAATCCCCCATCGAATTCTTTTAAGAAAGAAATTCACGGCTTATACCATGTCCATCATGTACGTTTTGTGCCTTGGAATAGCTAGGTTTTTGGGGCTGAAAGTTATTTCCTCCTTAGTCAACATCACAGACGGTGTGAATAAAAATGAAAACAACAGTAGAAACAATAGTGACAATTACAATTACTATAACGAAAATAGAAACAGAACCAATAGTAATAACGAAAACAACTGGAAAAAACAAAGAAAAACTCAATCATTCTAGCAGCATGGATTAAGGAATTAAAGGAAAACTGAATATAAATTAAGATGGTCAATAATTGATAAAAGGGAATAATATAAACCTAGCAAATCGAAAAGATGCAACCTATGCATATTAGAATATTACTATATATTAATATCAAAAGAAAAATTATTAAACAAACGACTAGATGTAATCCACGGGTGTTTGTACAAAAATAGTAAAAACAAAAGTATAATATATGCAAGGGAGGTAATGCTAGATATAAAAAATACCAACAGAGTGACCTCCCCTTTAAATAGAAGGATCGGGTAATTACGCGAATTCAAACACCAAGCAAAAACAGAATATTAAAATAAACACGTATAAATATATAAATATAAAAATAAAATTATA
>NC_136518.1:88135624-88165624 GCF_053919585.1 Euprymna scolopes
TTTAATTTTGATTTCAAATATATTTTCGAATAAGTTTTCGTTATAATACCTTTAATTTATATATCATGTTAAAGAGCGTTTTTCGTTCTATCTAATAGTTTAAATTATAATCGTTTTAAAACAATTATGTCTTCTTCACAGACCCTTTAATACCAGATGGAAAAAAAGCAAATTCGCACAGTTTTATTATTTCGATTTAAGCTAGACCGAAAAGCTGCTGAAATAGCTCGCGACACTAAATGCACAGGACAATGGTGATGTAAGAAATTCTGTAGCGGCGACGAAAGTCTTGAAGATGATGAGCAGCACGACGATTTCCAGCAACTTGAAAGAGATTGGAAAAAAAAAAAAAAACTTGATAAATTGGTGCTTCACGAATTGAATAACAAACAAAAGAAACGCCGTTATAAAGTGTCATCTTCCCTTCTTTTATGCAACAAGAACGACCGGTTTCTCGACCGGGTTGTTACTTCGGATGAAAAGTGGGTGCTTTACAACCGGCAAGGCTCAGCTCAGTGGTTAGACGCCGAAGAAGCTCCACGACACCTCCCGAAGCCAGAGTTGCGCCAAAATAAGGTCATGCTGACTCTTTGGTGGTCTGCGACCGGTCTCATTCATTACAGATTTTTGAATGCAGGAAAACTATTACGGCTGATAAGTATTGTCAACAAATGGATGAAATGCATCAGAAACTTCGACAACAACACCTAGCAGAAAAAGATCCAATTCTCCTCCACGACGATGCCAGACCGCACGTTGCTAAACGACGCTGCAAAAATTAAATAAATGGGCTACGAAACTCTGCCTGATTTGCCATACTCTGCAAACCTCTCACCTTATAACTATTGCTTTTTCAAGCATTTCGATAACTTTCTACGTAAGAAATGCTTCAAAAACAAAATAGCGATATAAAAAACGTCTTCAGCGACTTCATCATTACCAGAACGCAAGATTTTTACGTTATTGGCATAACTGCAGTTGTTGGCAAATTGTGTTGATTCTGATGGTGCTTATTTCGATCAACAAATGTTTGTTATAGCCGATATAGGTTTATAAATAAATACAGTTTTGTTATAAAAAAATTAAAGAAAAATCGCTTGTGTTATATAGTCGGTTCTCTGTATAATGATTTATCAGTTTAAATATATACACTCTGGCTTGTTTCAGCCATTTTGATGATAAACACGGAGACGTTTTCATAACCAAACTGTATTTATTTATTTAATATTTTGCCTGTCAGTGGTCGTAGAACGTGTCGGACAAGGGTAGTCAAAGGTGGAGGTTGGGGTTACGAGCTAACGATGTGACGACCGTGCGCCTCTCTCTGTCTCTGTTTTTGTATTCGTTGGACGTCTTGTTGTTATTGGCAAATTCTTTCTTGTTCTATCAGAGGTCAATATGTGTGTACAAATTTCGACCTGGTTTTCTTTGTTCCATCAGAAATCCATATGTGTGTACAAAGTCCGACCTTGTTTTTCTTTGTTCAATCAGAGGTTAATATGTGTAAGGTAATTTCAAAGTCTAGCTTTTTGAGGGAAGAAGCTATTAGAGTAGAAAGCTTTATGGCATTTAGGGAGATTAACAGTGAAGGGGTGATATTTTGTTGCTAAACGGGGTTGTCGGTGATATATACGTCGAGGAGACACAAATGAAACGAATCAATTCGAACACATTCCATTAAAATATTTGTTAAACAGGCACAGAGATACATCATTTGACGATGGGACAGATGTTGGAGCTTAGTTGACAAAGTGGGACCTATTAGATTGAAAACTTTTTTGGAACCTATCCAAGAGGAGGAGACTATTGGTAGATGCTCCAGCCCAGATGTGGCAACAATACTCGTCTATGGCGAATAGTGGCCTTGTAGAGGTACAGGATACTCTCGGGTGTGAGTAGTCTTCTATCTCGGTAGAGGGAACCCACCTTGTAGAGGTACAGGATACTCTCGGGTGTGAGTAGTCTTCTATCTCGGTAGAGGGAACCCACCTTTGCAGCAGTCTTCGCAATATGCTCAATGTATTTGTACCAATTCATATTGCCAGTGAATGCTTAAATGAAGAATTCTCAGATAGGGTGCTATTTGCCATGGATATCAGTGGAGAGGCGTCTTGTAATTGTTAAAGGAAAGCAGCTTAGTCTTACTAGCATTAAATGTTACCATCCATTTGCGGCCTCATTTTACTACGGTCTGGAGTTCATTTTCTAAGGATTATGTCATTGTCTTAGATTTATGTATGGCCAAATGAAACAATAATATATGTCATGTGTTTGGGTCTATGCGCCATATGGAACACCACAACTTAGAACATTTCAGAAACTGATTGAGATTGAGTGAGAGTCCGACAATCTCAATCAATGAAAACACCTCATCTCAAAAATACAGACAATTACTATTCCAGAAACTCTCGAAAAAGAACTTCTTATACTCTATATTTAGATAGTATTCTCCATAAACATATTTAGATAGTATTCTCCAGAAACTTTTAAAAATAACATTTTTATATCATCATTGTAATGTAATGTTTTTAATAGTAATTATTAACATTCTTAATATTATTATTAGAAATTGTAATATTTTAATACTGCTATGAGGAAAATGTTTTCCCATGACAAAAGGCACAGGAATTTGTTCGATTTTTCCAAAAACCCCCAAATGATTAAAGAAAGACAGAACAAGTCTGAAAGTAATTATTATAAAATCAAAATTTAACAATTTGGATTATTTGGATTATTCGAACTATTGATCTTTGAAGATATTTTTAACCTCTAACCGTTTTCATTTGCATCTTGTCGAACTCGAGAATGTTTATGTCTATTTCTTAGTATCCGAACAGAACTTAGACGGAACTCTTTATTTAACACACAAAATCCATATATACGGCACAATCACGTTGATACACCGGTTCTCTCCAGATCACCGAACTTAAGCAACGATTAACCTGGCCGATACCACATGGGTGACCATTTGGGAATGGTAGAAAGTTTAGCCCTTTATGACCTGAATTATAATGTGGATGATTAAAAAAATATTTATTGTTAATTTTAGATGGCGGCATAGTTAATATAAGCAATGGACAGCTGAAATCTGGAGGTATCTGGCATCTGCCCAGATACTGAACTGGTCAGATACTGCACTAATACGCACAAAGCGTGTTTGAATCAATTCCAACTTTATTTATGCCGTTATATTAAATTATTTACGACTGAATGAATTAGTTCAACCAGGTCATAAAGGGTTAATCGATAGTAAGGCAATGCTACAAATACAATTGCTAATTCCTTCTATCCGGTTATGGCTGACAGAAAGAGAGCAAACTACCCCTTGTATGAATAAAAACATGTTTCGTTCATAATTCTGTGAAAATTCCCAAAGTCGACATAAAGATTACATCGGACCAAACATTGTAAAAATAACACCTAAGGTGAGAACAATAGTTCAAATATATATAACTTGTCAATCATCATCTAAAAAATTCTGAAACAAAATTTAACAAACTTAAAATAAAAAATTAAACAGTTAACACAGAAAATAATTTAAGAATAAAAATTATATAAAAAAATAAAATGGCCGCAATACGGAATACATGAGAAAAACGTTCAATTTTATACACGTTTAAATATCAGTATAAACATTTCGTTACCGTCCAATTCTTAAAAAAGACAAAACAATGTAAATATATTAGAAAAAATGAAAGTGTTTAATTGGATATTCTTCTGGCTTCGTAGGGTGATATTTACCTCCCTTTAGCGGAAAGATGTGACACAAGGTGGACAATGGCAGACAATCCTAATGTGCATGGAAAGTGTCACAACAATCACTGATTGCTTCCTCTTAGTATGTTCTCTAGTTAGTGGAGCAGATGGCTGAAACAATCTTTTACTTGGTGCTTGTATCACTAAGTAAAAGATTCTCATGAAATATTGCGATTACCAGCCCCACTATAAAACATAGCTTCGTCTTTAACGGTAAAAAAACAACAAAAAACCCCGGCAAAATTGATTTTTGTAAAAAACAAAAACAAAACCCTACTTGATCAATTTCTGTGATTTTTGGGGATATAAAATCTTTATTCCGTGACAATATAAAAGTTTGTCGTTATGAGTGCCATTCTGAATAAGCACCGTTGTTCTACTGGAAGAATTTTCGTAATTTTTGAATATATTACTATTGTCGACATGACAATTAAGTAATATTGTTTTTGCTTAAAGGACATATTAAAAAAAAAATCAATCTGTCACCTGTCTTTGTTAAAACATCGGATTTATTTAGTGCAAATTCTAATCCCTACTGTATATAAATGTCGATTAAAGAAATTACTAAATAAAAATAAAAAAAATACTTTTTCTCAACGTATCTCCCTAGTGACGCAGTTTTTGCAATTAATGGCTTTACAATGAACGTTTCAAGATTGATTCTTACCAAGGGACCACTCCCGATATGTTTGCCAAACAGGGACGTGTTGTGGGCGTCAGTTTTCAATTTTGCACTACGTTTTATATACAGTTACATTGCGAGATTGAACAAAAATATTTCTATTTTTAAAATGCGTCATCGTATATCTATAAAAGGATCTGTCTGTCGGTCTCTCCGTCGCACTTCAATCTGAAATATCATTTCCATCGTGACCAGAACAACAAGGGACCTTTGAACCACCAACTGGAGGTTAGATCATTTTAATCAGGAAAAAGCGAGTTTGCAAAGCCAGTTAAATATTAATGAATAAATAAATAAGAAAAATGCCAAAATGAATACTTGTTCTGTTCGCAATATATATCTCCTTGCAATTTCTATCTATTCCCCCTCTCTCTCTATCTATTTTTTTCTCCCCCCCCCTCTCTCTCTCTCGCTTACCCTTTCTTCTTTCCTCTCTGTCTCTTTCTCCTTCCCTTTTTCCTCGCTTTCTTTCTTTCTCTGCTCTGGATGAAATAGTTTTATGACTCATGGTATTTTTCTGTTTTGCATAAAATGGACTATTCCAATTTCTGTAATTCTTCAAACTTCCGCCTTATTTGCAGGGGAGCAAGCTCAAGTCATATTATAACTAGCAGGCCGTCCGGCGTTGCCCAGTTGTAAAATACGTAGAATATTATATTTTAATTCTCAGTTTCTTCCGTTTCTTTACTTCATTATTTTTAAAAGAATTTAAAATTACGTTTAATACCGGGCAACGCCAGGTATATCTTATAGTAAATAAATAAAATAACAAAATTTAAAAAAAAGAAAAGAAAAATCGTTTTCCACATTATTTTGGATGAGATGGTTTTCCGGTTTCTTTATAACTCTTAACCCGTTGCTCAATATAATCGCCATTTTTTATATATTATGATTTGATTTCCTGGTCTATTTTAGTATACTTATTTGTCTCAGCCATGTTTGTTTAAAGATGGCGGGCTGAGACGCGCATGTCTGTTGCAATAAATAAATAAATAAAAAATAAAATAAAATAATAATGATAAAAATACAAATAAATAAAAAATAAAAGTAAAAAAATGAATAAACGTGCACACACACACATACAAAAAACATAGCGAAGTATAATCAATTATGACGATAATGGTCCTGACACAAAGCATATGTACCTAATAAAATGACAGGAGTTTCTGTCATCAGCGATTCTGTTGTTGTTTTTGTAGCGGACTCTTAAATTGTTCACATATGCCCTACAATTCCTTGGAAGTGTACGGCAAACATTCACAGCTGAACTAAGCAAACAATCTAATGGTAAACGCATTCAAACACAATGAATCGGCCGATCTGTGTGAAATACGTTATATAATAAGCCAAACGTTTTGTTAGGGTTCGTAAAGGAACGTTTTGAAAACAATTGGATGGAAGAAAAAGAATATTTAGGAAAAAAAAAAAAAAAAGGAATGAATAGCAACGTTTTCTTCTTTTTTTTTTTTTTCGTTTCTATTCATACACTTCACGTCAAATATATTCTATCAAGCCACCCCTTCAGTTCTGCCTGGATTTAAACTTTCTGATGAGCGAAAATCTCGACTATTATATAAGAGGAACTTTGTGTGTCTATGAGTTCGTTCCCTACGGACTCGAAAACGGCTGGGCCGATTTGTATGAAATTTCACGCGAAGGTACTGGCAGTGTTCTTAGATAGTTTTTTATCGTAATATCTTCGGTAAGTATTGATAATCAATAATCGATAATTTGTAACCGAAATAATCCGATGAATAAAGGAACAGGCGATTTTGACCAAAGTTAACACCTTACAAAGCTTAAAATTAAAACTACATTTGACAAGTTTTATTACAACACAAGTCGAAAAGTCCGCCATATAAAATAACAGTAGATTCTTTGATATGACAGGGGCGCGTTAAAAATTAGTGTTTCCGTTTTAACTATAATTGAAGCATGACTTTTGCACTTTAAACTTTAATTCAGATATATAAAGTAAGTTTTACGCATAAATTTATACTTTCGTACACTAATTTTATGTGAGTAAATTAAGTGGTTATATATATATATATATATATATATATATATATATATATATATACAAACAGAGAGAGAGAGAGAGAGAAAGAGAGAGAGAGAGACAGACAGAAAATAACAAGTTTGCATAGCATAAAACAATTTTTGTTTGTCCTAATTCATTTTTGAACGCATTTATGATTGAACTTTTATGCTTACTTACCATCAATCATAAAATAATATCGACTCGCAAGTGTTTCAGATTAGCACACCCGGGGTATTGACGAATTATCTGAGGCAGAATATTATTATTATTGTGTAGATTGAATTAAATATTTTTGCTGTGGGGATGAGGTATAAGTTTGTTCAGTTCGAGTAGGCCCATCCTCCCAGGTTTTGTCTTTTATCTAAGAAAAAGTTAATCCATTGCTAATCATCTGTGGCGTCCAAACCGAGGAATACCGACGGCGCTGCTCGGAAATTTTGTAGATCAGAATGCACTTCCCCAGTGCTTTCCGAAACTCGCCCTTATCTTCGGTCTACCTCCCCTGGAGAGAAAGCAAATAGTACATAAGTATTGTTTTCGAATTAATTCTTTAATTCTTTTTCTTTTTCAAGTTAAAAATTTAATATTAAATACTAGTTTCATATGTAATATATTGCTGCTGGACATTCTGTAGACGTTCAGCGTAGATGTATACCCTGCGATATTATTGTAGCCCCTTTTTTATTAAATGTAAAAGTATTTATCTAAGTAATCTTGTTAATTTAGTGTCAAATCATATATGGTTAGTACGGTTTATCTCCAATATCCTTATAGAAGACTGTGATAGACTCCCATTGTATGAACGCCGGCGCAAACGGAGACCCCACAGTATCATTATACCATCTTTAGACAGAACAGACACTAACCTTGAATCCTGCCCAGAAGACCAAGAAGATATATTTCAGTTTCAGGTACGGCTCATAGGCGAAATCATTTTTTAAAATTTTAATTTCTTTTTTTTTTTTTAACATTGTGTCTTCATTGTTCGGGAGATCCCATTTATTACAAAAGAGGATAGAAGGTGATAATATACTATGAACATTAAATTAGCGTATCTATATAATAAGAATTTAGTGTTCGTAGTTTGTTATCAGCTTCTGTCCTCCTTTTTAATAAATAGGATCTCCCGATCGAATAATTTATAATGTGGGAACCGTGACACGCATGTAGGTATGTACATTAAAGATACTAAGGTATCAATATATAGATAATTCAGTTTCAGTATAAATAAACTGCGGTCTTTATTTTTTACTAGTTTGAAATGCAAGTTTTAAAGTTTTCTAAAACTTCTTTTATTAAAACGCCATTACTCGTTGTCGATAGCCTGACTTTCGACATGTCTCTCTTGTCCCAAAGTGTATGACGTCATTTTTGAATGAACCGGCTGTCTTAATGTAGGGCGTGGTTCGACCCTTTGAACTTATTAAAGTTTCGTATATATATATATTCTTATTTGAAACCCTTCCTATGTGGAGTATTTTAGCTAGTAGACACATGAACAGAAACGGTTCTTCTGAAGATTCGCCTATTTAATGCACGCGTTTAACAACGAAAGTGATATTTCAAAGTTAACTGCGACAGACCGACGAAAAATAATTTGGAACTCATGCATGGTAAACCCATTGACAAACCGAGATTCTTGTCGGTAGAGTTGGACACATCTAAGATAATATGCGTCCATTCAACATGAGCGCTTAATTAGGAAAATGCTTTTTAAAACATAATTGACAGAACAAAGAAAATTGTATTTAAAACTTAAGCTTGAGAGACTAATAACGAAAATGTCATTTCAAACTTAAGCATGGTAGACTAACGAAATTATTATTTCGAAGTTATGTGAGACAGACCAACTGAAAATACTATTTCAAACTCATGCGTGACAAATATACAAGTGGATAAATACTTTCATACTTTGTGACGGAAAGACAGACTACTACAGAAACTCTTAAACGCATCTAAAGTTTTTTTTAGAATTTCACCGATGAAAATGAGAAGCGAAAATTCGACTTCGAATTGAAGCGTGAAAAATTAATGAAAATGCCATTTCAAACTTGAACGTGACAGACAAACGAAAATGATATTTTAAACTTAAGTGTGTTAGATCAAAGAAAATGGTATTTCCAACGTAAGCATGATGGAAATCCAAAATGTTATTTCATATTAAAGTTTGACAGATCAATGAAAATGATATTTCAATTTAAAGACCACAAATCAAGTATAATTGTACTTCAAACTTGAGCATTATAGATTAGCGAAAACGCTATTTTCAACTTACGCATTACAGATAAACGAAAACGCTATTTTAAAATTAAACATTACACAATGCTATTTCAAACTTAAGCGTTACAGACCAACGAAAATGTTCTGCCAAACTTAAACGTTACGGACCAACATAAATGCTCCGTCAAACTTAAGCGGTACAGGCACACGAAAATGTTTTGTCAAACTTAAGCGTTACAGACCATCGAAAATGCTATTTCAAATTTAAGTATTACAGACCAACGAAAATTCTCTGTCAAACTTAAGCATAACAGATCAATGAAAACGTTATTTTAAACTTAAGTGTTACAGACCAACGAAACTGTTCTGCCAAACTTAAACGTTACGGACCAACATAAATGCTCCGTCAAACTTAAGCGGTACAGACCCACGAAAATGTTTTGTCAAACTTAAGCGTTACAGACCATCGAAAATGCTATTTCAAATTTAAGTATTACAGACCAACGAAAATTCTCTGTCAAACTTAAGCATAACAGATCAATGAAAACGTTATTTTAAACTTAAGTGTTACAGACCAACGAAACTGTTCTGCCAAACTTAAACGTTACGGACCAACATAAATGCTCCGTCAAACTTAAGCGGTACAGACCTACGAAAATGTTTTGTCAAACTTAAGCGTTACAGACCATCGAAAATGCTATTTCAAATTTAAGTATTACAGACCAACGAAAATTCTCTGTCAAACTTATGCATTACAGATCAATGAAAACGTTATTTTAAACTTAAGTGTTACAGACGTACGGACAAAGAGAGCTTCTCTTATGAATGCGATGACGCATCCCATAAATAAATAAGTCTCGTTACCTTTTAGCCCCATTCAGTGAATTGGACGGTTCTAGCTCCGCGAGGGACCCAAAACAATATATAATTTATGACAGACGTGGACAGCGTTGCATATAAGTGCAACGAGGTTGTAAACCACATGAGTGACACACCCGACAATGATCAAACGAAAAAATAACTTCGTGTGACTTTTAAACGGCACTAACGATTTAAAGGGACGTTATCCCCATTACACACTAAACAATAATAAAAAAATAAAGATACAACATTTTCTCACACGTTTTAAAATATTTTCATTGCGGGACGTTCATGAGTTATATCCGAAATTTTAATTCGCTATAATCTTGAATGAAAACAGTTACGCCCTCTGACGTTCATTCGAAACAAAGCTTAAGTTGAATTTCTATACTTATATAAAAAAGTAAAATTAATAATAATAATAATAATAATAGTGATGATGATGATGATGATTTAAGTACATGCTGCTTGATGTGGAAAACTCAAAAGTCATAGTGTTTGTGAAACGCTAATCCGTAAATTTGAGATAAACCAAAAAGGTTTCAAATGTATAATTGCTGAACGGAAACAGCGTATCACAACGTAAACTGTTAAAGTTTACACTGGCAGACTGAGTAGTATTGCTACAGCAGACGGTTAGAGAATAGCTAGAACTTTTAATGAACTAGAAAGAATTGAAAGAGGGAAGGACTTTATACCTGATGCTGATGAATCTCGTGTATTTTGAGAAATGGAAGTAAAACATTAAGATGATGCAGAATAGATAAAAGATATTGAAATCACTGTCGAGATGCTGAAGGTAAAGGTTGAAAAGCTTTCAAATTGGAAAGCGCCTAGACCTCACAGAGGTCAAGGATGCTGATTCAAAAACCTTACAGCTCCTCTTTTACTACTTAAAACGATGTTAAACAAATGTTTTATAACAGGTAGCTTCCCCGATTGACTGACAAAGGGCACTGCAGTCCTGATCATGAAAGATAAGATAAAAGGACGTCAGGTGACAAACTTTAGACCAATCACTTGCCTCTCAATTATATGGATACGTTTTATTAACATATTAATTGAAAGTATCTAGGATCATTTGAACTGAAACAATTTGTTGCCTGACGAACAGAAAGGCTGTCGAAAAAGATCACGAGGCGGCAAGGATCAGATTCTGATCGAAAAAAATCATGCTAAGGCACTGCAAATAAAGTTCTGCTAACCTTGTAATGGGCTGGGTAGATTATAATAAGGCATTTTATATCGCACGCCATTCATGGTTACTCAAATGGTTGAAAATGTTCAGAATAGCCCCCACCCCCAACATCTGAACAACTATAACTATAAAGAATTGTACGAAAAATTCGGAAACCAATTTAACTTCAGGAAATGTTGCATTTGTCAGAGTGAAAATCAAGAGAAGAATCTTCAAGGCCGACAGTTTTTCCCTTTTGCTCTTGATCATCAGCTAAATCTTATGACACTTCTTTTATGAAAAATGAAAGCAGGTTATGAAATCGGAAAAAAAACTTCCAAAGTCAACCATCTATTATTCATGGATGACCTTAAAGTTTTTTCAAGAATTAGAACCAGCTTGATACCTTAATGAATACGATCAGATTGTTTAGCAATGGCATAAGGATGGAAGTTGGCATCACTAAATGTGCCATTTTTGTGATGAAAAGAGGCAGGCTTTTCCATTCAGTCCACAAGCGAGCACAACAGAAGACTAAGGGTCATTCTTAAATCGCACCTCCACAGACAGAATACAATATATAGCATCAACGCCAGAGCAGTAGCTATCATTCAATATACTGCTGCTATAGGTGACTAGAATGCACATGAATTTAAATGTTTAAACATAAAAATATAAATTGCTTACAATTTATGGGCTTTAGCTAAGAAAGAAGATGTAGATCGATTGTATCTACTTAGAAAAGAAGGTGGTCCAAGCTTATTTAGTGCTGAAGATGTGGGAAATATAGAGAAAGGAAATCTAACAAAGTATATTTGTGAAACTCTTCAAAAAGTGAGAGGGAAAACTATACTAAGCACAGGGGGTAAGTAGAGTCAGATACTGCAAGAGAGAGAGAGAGAGAGAGAGAGAGAGAGAGAGAGAGAGAGAGAGAGGGGGGGGTGAGGAATTATTTGGAAAGAAACTACACATTGTATTCTTTAATAATGTTATATTTAGAGATAATGACAATTGGAATTAGTTGGTCAGGGGTAATCTTAAAAGATTTACCGAGAGAACATTAATTGCAAGCCAGAAACAATCCACCCGCATCAGGTCCATCAAATACTACATTGAAAAAAACTGCAGAAGGACCGATGTGCAGCTTGTGTAATAAAAGGGAAGAAACATTAGCACATATTTTATCAGAATGCTGTATGCTAGCTCAACAGCAATGTAAAACTGGAGACATGACAAAGTCGTTTAGGTCTTACACTGGAATATGTGAAAACTATGAATTATGTGCAAACTCTATGAATTATGTGCAAACTCTATGAATTATGTGCAAACTCTATGAATTATGTGAAAACTATGAATTATGTGCAAACTCTATGAATTATGTGCAAACTCTATGAATTATGTGAAAACTATGAATTATGTGCAAACTCTATGAATTAGACAACAATGATAAGCGGTATGAGCATAAACAAGAAATGCTACAGAAAAACGACGATGTCAAAACTTCTTTCGGACATGTGCATACAAACTGATGTCTTTGAACATTGCAAACCTGACATCATTTTTCTAAACAAAAACTTGCTCAACCAAACAATCGATCAATGACATAGCCTGTCATTTTGATATCATGATGCAAGAGAAAGAACACGAAAGATTAAATAAATATCAGGATCTGATTTATTAAAGTGATTCCCATTGTAGTTAGAACACTTGTGACCATAACGAAAAGCCACAATGAATGGCTTAATCAGATTGATAAGACAATTTCTTTTCCAAAAGTCTTGTCTGTTAGGAACGGCGAAAGTTGTAAGATACAACTTGAATGTCGAAAGTCAAAGGAATTAACCTAATGTCCAAAATCAAATCCAACTAAAACATCCGAAAGTTGAGAGTACTATGAATAATAATAATAATAATAATAATAATAATAATAATAATAATAATAATAATAATAATAATAATAATCTGATAAGAACCAACTACATCAAAGCAAAGACCGATAAAACACACGAAAACAGAAAATGCAGGCTCTTTGGACAAAGGGGCGAAACGGTAAACCATGTAGTAAGTGAATGCAGCAAACTGGCCCAAAAGAAATACAAGAACAGACACGACCAAGTGAGCAGTACAATGGGAATTATGCAAACAACTGCATCTCGAACGCACACACAAGTGGTACAACCATCAGCTTACAACAATACTTGAAAACGAAAATCACAAAATCCTATGGGACATGGGCATACAAACTGATAAGCCGATTCAAGCAAGAAGACCGGATGTAATAATTAGCAAGAAAGAAAAGTCATGTCAAATCGTAGACTTTGCTGTTCCAGCTGACCAAAGGGTGAATAGCAAAGAAAACGAGAAACGGAGTAAATACACAGAGCTAGCCAGAAAGCTGAAAAGGATATGGAAGATGAAGAAAATCAAAATAATACCTATAATAGTAGGAGCACTAGGAACAATCCCCCCCCAAAAATTTTTTAAAAAGAATAGGAGAAATTGGAATCAGAGGAATGCCTGGAAACATACAACGAATAACAATAATGAAAACAGCTGAATTATTAAGGGAAACCTTCGAATGTGGAGACTAACACTCATGAACCACAAGCGCAAGCCAGACAAACTGCTGCAGAGGCAAAACATCAAGCGCTACATGGAACCAAGAACATGTAAGCCGCATATCTATCAGTTCTCTAACCCCACTCCAACACCCTCATTACCACATCACTTCCCCCTCCTCAAAAGAGTGACCGAATAGCCAAGTTAAGTCAACGAGGAAGAAAAGACTGAGGAGAGAGAGCACTGACCAGACCTCCACTGCATAAGTGTAAGAGAACTTAGACCTTGGGGATGCTTATTGCCATTCAAATTCCAGTGAAGACAAATAGCCACTGCCAACGAGAAATCAATGGCAAGCTGCTGTTGCGATAATGCAAATTTATTTGCAAATGTTATCGAAAGAGGTGGAGAGTACTAGAAATCTAGAGAGACTTGTTGTCACTCAGCTTTCAGGGAACACCACAGGCTGTTTTCAAGGAGAGATTTTTGATGACCTGTGTGAAAGCTCCTTGTAAGCCAATAATAATTATAATTATATCATAAGGAGTCATAAAGTGGACAAAAATGAGCTGCAGGAACGAGAAAACTGATGACAATGTATGGGGCACAACACCCAAAAGCTGACGTAGATAGTTTGTACCTGAAAAGACAGGAAAGCGGAAGATGTTTTATCGGAGTCGAAGATTGTGAATATGCGGAAGTTGAAAGTCTTGATAAGTACTTGCGTGCTTCATGGGAGAACATGTTGAAGGAAGTAAACTGCAATAAAGCATTGGAGAACAAAAAGCATGGAAGGAGCAGAGATGATATCAAGAAAAGGCACCAGGAAGGGTACCAGAACAAAGTGTTGCATGAACAGTTCCACAAAGCTACAGAGAAACTGAAGAGCGACAAGTCATGGGATTGGCTCAGAAAGGTTATTTGAAGAGACTGAAAGTATAATAATAGCAGCCCAAGATCAAACCCTATGCACAAGGAATGTGAGAAAAAGAGTATATAGTGAAGATATTAACCCAAGTTCTAGAATATGTGGTGCTGCAGAGGAAACAGTGTCCAACATTGTGTGAGAATGGCCGGAATTAGCACAGAGGGAATCTAAAGAAATAAGAGACGACAATATTGAAAACGTGATCCATTGGAAATTATGCGAAAAATGGGGATTTGAAAGATCTGACAAGTGGTACACACACAATCCTTATACGATTTTACAAACACAGGAAAAATCTCATGCATTCTAAAGCCAAGCCGGGGTCTCTTTTAACTTGTAGGACAGTACCGAGTCCTGCTACCATACCCAGGGTCTGCCAGCGGTCACCTGATTGCACCAGGGAATCACCACATTCATCAGCACATTCAGGTACACTTTGGTGTGGACTTTCAAGCCGACTTCGAAAATGTGAGGTGGCATGATGTGGCCCTCACTTGAAACCACACCCAAAAAAACCATAACCGTAGCCGGAAACTTTGTTTTCATTACCCTGGGCACGTCCCTCTTAATCTCGTGGCAATCCAGCGATGCATTTTGAGGATGCTGGCAATGGTTCTGTTCTCGTAACTTATATTAATAGAGAGCATGCGTTGTACAGCGTCGCATCTCGGATCTCGCTCGTTGAACATTGTATCATTTTCAAACATAATAAAAGGCTCCTATCGCTACACAATTAGCCAACTAGTAAATGGTCTGCAACAAAAGGGAAAACCGGTTTTTATCAAACAGATATGGAATCATGTCGTCTGTTATAGAGTGATAATTTTATAGTTCCACCTTATAACTATTTCTTAAATGGCAGTTTCTTTTGGGACTTTTAATAGAGGATTTAACTGGCATTATGCAGGCACGACCTGCAATTTTCAATTTTGAATATTTTAGATTTCTATCAATTATTTGATGAATCAACTTTATTGACAAAGAACAAATAGCAGACTGAAAAAAGGATGCGTTGAAAAGACAAAAGAATAAACAAACTAAACACAATGATAAATCTTCAAAAACGATAGCATAATCGGTTCCGTTCGGATCAACGAAAGTCGTTTGAAAATATTTGTTGATCCGAACGAAATCAGTAATGTTCTATTTGATGATTTATTCCAGTGTTAAATTTATTTTTGTTTTTGCTTTCACACACACACACACACACACACACACACACACACACACACACACACACACACACACACACACACACACACACACACACACACGCACGCACGTACGCACACACACACACACACACACATATATATATATATATATATATATATATATATATATATATATATATATATATAGAGAGAGAGAGAGAGAGAGAGAGAGATACTTGAAAAAAATCACAATGATTATAGAAAAACTGGCCATTCCGGCGTATTTATCGAGACATTTTATTGTTGCATCATTTTCCCTGTTTTCTAGACGATGATAGATGATTTGGTGTCCCCAACGAGACATTTTCCAACAGCTATTATGTATTATAGTATATGTTATATTATAATATTATTTGTAATTATTTATTATTAACATTTTATATGAAAATAGGTTGAACATTGTGAACAATTCTTACTTTTATTTCTTGTAATTGTTTACCTTCTTTTTTATCTGAAACATTCGGTAAATATATTTTTGGGCGGAAAAGTGTCATTCTTACGTCAAACTTCTTATACTACTACTACTACTACTACTACTACTACTACTACTACTACTACTACTACTACTACTACTACTACTACTAATAATAATAATAATAATAATAATAATTTAAATATTAACTTGTTCGTACGTCAAGTTTAAAAAAAAACATCATCATTTCAAACATTAATTAATAAGAAACGAATTACCTTCATTTATAGTCGCTTTTTATCAGTTAAAAATCATTAAAACCATTTCCTCTCAAAAATCTTTAAAAAAAAAAAAATTAAAAAACATATCTGTCTGTTTACGTTTTCAACTTAGCCTGAGCTCTTGGGGAGGCTTACTATAGATTATGGTTCAGTCGAATACTTGCCATGAAAATAACGATAGAGCAGATACAGGCTCACAACATCTCTTCTGTGGGAAAGAAGTTAGAGAGAAAAAAAAAAAGGATCATCTACTAGATTGCTCAATCTTTAATTGCTCTTTCCTTTTCTCTTTCTATCTCTCTCTCTCTCTTGTTATTATTTTCTCTCTCTATTTATATTTCCCCCTTTTCCATCTATTTCACTTATCTCGATCATATGACAGAATGGCGTACACTAATCATATAGGATCAAATTATATTGAGTAGCAATTTGATTGCTGTTATACCTACCAAACCGCAAGGAACACACAAAAAATGCTTGACGAAGGGCACTGAGACCAGTAAACCCTTGCGAAACAAGTTTCTTCCCTGCATCCGATTGAAATGTCAAATATCACTTTTAAATAGACCTCTTTTGACGTCACTTGACGGATTGTCGTCGACGAATGTTTTTATATACGTACATTCCTCATTCCTGGATGATGATGCTTATAGATATTTGATTTCGGGTTACTGAGTTCAAAACAATTTTCGTCTGTATTGGGGTCAATAGGGGTCACGAGTTCTCTTTTCAGATGCATCCTCGCATATCTTTCTGAAGTTTTGTCTGTCTGTCTGTCTATCATCTACTTCCGATTGGAACATTATTCTCATTGCTACACGTGAATATTGCATGGGCGCATCATGTCACATGCGTCCAAGTATCTTAAGACGCCTACCAACGACAAAAGCTTAAAAGCGCACTGTCTGTCATTCTTCAGCCTCTGTCACATCGACGTGGTACTGCATCTCCTTTACAAATATTTCCATAGAATATGCTCTGATGAACTTACTGCGCTTTTAGATAGACGGCGAGCCAACACTGTGATGGTCAGAAATGGGGGGGGGGACTAAGGACTGAAGCAATTATTTATATTAGACTTGAAAATGTTTTAATCAACTGGGAAACAGCTCCACGATATTGTCTTCCACAGTCTATATTGCTGGGGAAAATAAACTTTGTTCATGGAATTTTCGTTCAGTTTTAGGCACAGATATAGAGTAAGATAAGTTGTTGACAGTTATTGTAGCTAGGCGAGTATTTGTAACTTTTTACAGGGGAGGGAACATCATTTGTAGCTAAATCGAGCCTCTGCCATAAAATATTCCTGACCTACACGATTCACCGTAGAGGTCTCTAGATGTTGGAATATTTTCTGTTCTGTTAGCTTTCTTTTTCGGACCACTTGTTTTGGAATTTACCAACACGCAGAATTGCAAATGCAATGTGAACAAACATCTTGATTCAGCGATGTTTTGTTTACATTGTGCTGTACATCATAGTTTGCTGTGATTATCGTTTTTTTTTTTTGTTTACAAGAACCCAAGTTCGCCCAGCTGGGCAAACTTAAGTCCCTGTACCGGAAAAATATCCAGTAAATAAAACGTTTAGTAAATCGTTATTTTTTGCATTTTTGTTTTCATTTCCATACACCAAACATGGATATAAATATCACTAAAATATCGGTACCTTACTTGCATGGGTGGATTGCCTGTAGGCTGAGATAAACCTCGCCACACACAAACACACACCCGCAGACAGACAGATTAGGAAAATTTATAATAAGATTGTAGAGTGATTTGCGATAATAACTTTGTTTATGTTTCAACAGTGTTAAAAAACAGAAACCAACGATTTAAAGGCAGATACAATAAACGAATCGGCTAATAACGTGTCCTGATCCTATTACTGCAACATACGTAGTTTTGTCGACACTGATTGTAGAAAAGATTGCAGACAAATTTATTTCTTCAAAACGAAATAATCAGGTTCCTAAATTTTAAAAACTCACTGATAGGGATTTGACGAATATTAATCGTCGTGTATATATATACATTTGATTTGACGAATATTAATCGTCGTGTATATATATACATTTGATTTGACGAATATTAATCGTCGTACATCTATCTGAGGAGAGGTAGGACCCTGAAACATACATGTTGTAGATTAATCTTTTAAAGATTAAAAATAAATAAATAAAAATATTATTTGCCTACGTTCAAATAAAATATGGACGATTTTCTAAGAAAAACATCTACAAGGTGAATACGCTACTTAACCGTATTATCGCTTAAAAATCAACAAGAAAACTACATAAGTTTATAAACGATAAAAAAATAGCAGTAAAATTATCTAGGATTTTGTAGCGTAACGGTTAACGCACCGAACTGTAATACATATGGTTTGGGGTTCTATTCTTAGAGAGACACAGTCAAGCTACGCTGAGGAGAGGTAGGACCTCGAAATATGAATGTCTGTAGATTTCTGTTTTAAAAAGAAATAAATAAAAATATTATTTGTATATTGTCTAATATATGCTATTTATGCACCCATTTAATTGCCATAGTCTAAAGATCCAACCTCTAGAAGTAAACATATTAACCTATCAAATATATACATATTATAGCATTTGAGAAAGTATCCGAATAATAAATAATGAAAAACCATCGAAATAAGTTTATATATACATATAAATACCTTTGCTAGGATAATTACCCCAAACATCACTATATAGGTTGAATTTTTGTTGTTACAATTACAAGGACGGGTTGTCGTAAACAACGAGGAAATTCGTTGCAACTCTGAGATAAATTTACCCAAATGTCGGAAAGGAGTTACCACACAAGAATGAAATTTCATTGTTTTTCTCTTCCACTTCAAGTTCAGATTTTGGTGCTCCGAGTTACCTAAACTGTCCACCTTTTCTATTTCGTCTGCTAGAAATCTGGCAGCATGCGTGGAATTTTATTTTTGCATGTTTATGTGTGTACAGAATTCCTCAATATTGGAAATGTTTTAAAATTTTCACCGTTACGAAATTCGCATGTCTTTCACCCGCCTTCCTTATTTTTAAAGAATCATTTAAGGTTTTTTTTTTTTTGCTACAACCATAACTCTAGAACGAGGATCCGTTATTTTGTCAACATCGGAAATATTTTCAAATTTTCACCAATTATAGGAAAATAGCTCCACTACCTTGTGGGTACCATGGGAAATGTAAATGTAAAGGGAGTAAACCCCGACAAAAATCCGGTTTGCAGTTCCGTTGGGCGGATGGTGCAGCACTGCAACACATTTCTGGCAACTCTTGCAGCTGCGCTGGCTACAACCACATGTACTTGCCTGTCTGTCGGACTTTGTCTACAATGCCGCGTTGGGGAACCCAAGTAATTGGCCAAACCTAGGTCTCTTTATTACCCACCCAGATCTGCATCAAGAGAGAGACTCCAGCTTCGACTTTATAGTCACAGATGACGCTACAGTGCACCAGACTCGATGAAGAACGCCACTGTCTCATTAGGCAGAAAGTTGCCATCATCAGAATTCACTCCTAATTGACTGATTAACTGATCATTAATAATTTTCGAATACAGCGACCGGTAATAAGATATTCTAATGTGTGTTATTCTTAGTTTAATTTAGTTTTATGCAAAAAAAAAACATAGTATGGAAACAAATCGTAAAAAATTCAGATTCATTCATTTTTAATGAAATTTTCACAAAAAATATTAGACATGAATTAATAAATATTCTCCACATTTCAGTCTCTTTAGAATATTTTAAAGGGTTATAGGAGCACATATTATTGGCACAACTTTTCATTGAAAAATACAATATATTTCAGATTTCTATTGAATTTTATCTGGCTTAATAGGATACTAATTAAGCTAGATTCCTTGAATTGAAATTTCATCTGAAGAATGGTTACTAGGACAACAGCATATTCTTTCTGCTGTTTTGACTCTCAAGTGAGTATCCGTTGATATCTTATATGCTTTTATATAGAGTGATGTGGTTCTCGGTTGATTAACTGTGTCTGATATATACTTGGGAGTCAAAACAATGAAAAGAATATGCTGTTGTCATAGCCCTAGTTATTAGGCTTAAATCTGTTATTTTAAACATTTTCTGGAATATCAATCACGTAATAGATTTCGACTAAAATTGAAATATGAAGTTTTAGCATAAAGTTTCACATCTTAACTTTAATTTTCGTAAAGAGGGCACAAGGATGGTGCAAAATCGGTTTGTTGGTGGAGCTGGAACTGTAAGAAATCCTATAATTCGACGTCTTCCCTAAAGAAAAAAAAAGGGTACGGAAGTTGTCTCGCGTCATACAAAGTAGTCGTGAAGGGTTAAGAAGGATGAAAAGCGCCGATGAGAAATAGCACCATTCAGACCCTTTTCTTATTCTCTGTAACCTCTCTCTCACAGATCTGAAGTTTGCTAGTCTCAGTCTTTTATTTATAAATATCATTTATAGTAGGTGTTCTTCAGAATTGTCTTATCTATTTCTTGTTCCTTTGGTTTTAACTTGTTTAACTTGTTTGTTTAATTATCTCCATCAATTCGTTATTTATATACCTCATTTAATGGAACTTCTTTTCAAGAACTTCAAGTTTGTTAAAAATTTCTTCCCATGTCTGTTTTCTGTCTGCCTTGCTCGTGTCAAGACTAAAGTTAATAGGCATTTTACAACTTTGCAATCACCATCTTTCGTTCATGTACGCTCATTAAATCGAGTGGCTTCACGTATTGTCCGGAACCTTTTTCATTTATAAAAACATTCAAATTTATTTGCAGGCATTTGACTAAAAGCCGCCTTTCTGGCGGATGCTGGTCCATTTTCTAAATAAAAGAACGAAAACAAAGAAAAAACAAAACAATATGACTTTGCAATTATTAGATGTGTGTTGGCGCCTATTTTATGAGTTTTTCTCCCGGGAAGTTTAGACCCTGCCAACGCCCCTTAGATATGTTAGATAATAAAAATGATACGACTATGAATTATGTTTGATAGCAAGACAGATAAACTGGATGATATATAGATATATAGATTATGTAAATGGACAGGTTGAAATGGATAGGTCGTATATGAAATACGTATGATGACATTATTATAAAATATTTGCAACCTAGTTAGAAAAAGGAACACGGACACACACGTATATTTGTCTGTCTCTGGATGACTATATACATGGTAATTTCCTTCAGTCTTGATAGACTATGAATACAAACTGTAAGGGTACTTATGTGTGGAGTTGTTATAATAAGAGTTGCGCAATTACCAACCGCACCTCTCCTGAGTCGGTGCTGTTGTATACCAGTGGCAAGTGGAGGCTCAGGATGACTGGAAAAAATGCCGGACGGACACGCACACACATACACACACATGCACACACACATACACACACACGCACACACACATACACACACGCACACACACAATATATATATATATATATATATATATATATATATATATATATACTGTACGTCATCCGCAAAATATTATTCTGCTTCGCCAGTGTTCGAACTAATATTCATTAAAAAAAAAATCATAGAATTGCGTTAGTAATACATTTTTTAAATATTAACTTTTCCCGCAGAAGATTAGACACAAGGTCAGGTGGGTTTAAAATAGCCTGTGCACTCTGGTTTACAGAAAGTGCCAGAGAAATCCCATCAGTATTCCTCAGTAGAGACACGTCAATTTATTAGCAATAAACTAAATCCTTCTTAGGCGGGAAGTAAAGCTTGGGAGGGTAGATCTAGGACTGTAGAAAATCATACCTCAGCCAGATGGCAAAAATCACTCTCCACAGGACTGAGTGTCCAGGAGGTATCGTCGAACATACACTCCAGCAGTGTCAATTTATATGTATTTTGTCTGTAAATTACTATATACCTACTAATTTACACACTCTCTCCAAAATGGCGAAAATAATTATGCTTCGCCATTGACTTATATAGAGTGAAGGATTTTATTAGGGGCAGAGGTTTGTCTGATTTTTTGCTTCCTTTTAACACTTTAAATAGTTTCATCCGAATGCTAGAAAAAAGACCCGATTATACTCGCCAATTTTTGTCTGAAAGCCGAATTAATCAATGATTGTTTCTAAGTTTTAGTCGCACGAGGGGAAAACAAATGAACACATATCTAACGAAATGTCAGAAAATCAAGATGAATCCCTCCAATCTGTAGCAGAATGGGGACAAACATTTAATGCTGCCAAGACTAAGCTTGTTTCCTTCAATAATTACAAAAAAACCTTCTCAACCACCAATAGTAATAGTTAAAGATACATTACCTGAAAGTACTTCTTTCATACTCTTCAGCTTAACGTTTACATGGAACATGGGTTGGAACAGATACATTGAGATCATTGCCAGGGTTGTTGCGAGGAAGGTGGGCTCTCTCTTCCGTGCTAGAAAGTTACTTACGCCTGAAAGTATCCTGTACCATCATTTGCCCATGTATGGAGTATTGTTGTTACATTTATGCTGGTGCATCTGCTACTAATCTCTCACTCCTGGACAGGGTTCAAATGAGAGTCACCAACCTGATAGATTGTGAACTGTCATCTAGGCTTCAGTCTCTGTCCCAACGTATATATATATATATATATATATATATATATATATATATATATATATATATATATAGAGAGAGAGAGAGAGAGAGAGAGAGAGAGAGGAATAATTGTAAGTGTATATGTTGCGTAGATATTTATATGATGAAAACATTATATGCTTGCTTTGTCTTTGAATTTATATTTTCCCCCTTAATTATATTAAACTGGAATTGAATTAAAGTCACAGCTGAAACATGTATGCAAACATACACCTTTTATATATATATATATATATGTATATATATATATATATATATATATATATATATATATATATATATATATATATATATGAACGTTGTCTTAAGGAGAACCCTGGAAAACCCTTCAGTCTGCCCAGTATTTAAAAATTCAAGCGATCGGTCATATCTTTCTTAGTACAGAAAAAGTCTGTGCATCATGAGTAAATTTCTGGAATCTGTGTTAAACATAGAAGTAATCAACTACCTCAACAGAAACAACCTTCTCAGTGACATGCAATATGGTTTCCGCTCGTCAAGATCTACAGCAGATGTGTTAACAGTAATATCTCAAAGGATAATTTAATCTCTCGATGAGGGCTTCATTTCTAGGGCAAATGATCTTGAGATATCAAAGGCTTTCAATAGAGTGTTATATAAAGACCTGCTACACGAGATCTCCATCTACGGTATAGCTGGAAATGTATTCTCAATTATTAAATTATTCCTCTCTGATAGATTTATACGAATAGTGGTTGATGAGCAGAAATCGGTAGCTTTACAGTATTAATGCCGGCGTGCATATAGGTTCCACTCTTCTTGATCTTCATTGATGATTCCCAAATCACATTCTAAGATCATTTATGCTGACGGCACTACTATCTATGACGACACTTCTAAGACGAGAAATGGTCAAGTTTTCTCTGATTCTCTCTCCTCTGATCAGAAAAATCACTATCAATATATTCTCCCATCCTATCAGTGCCTAAATGTAAACATGGATACCATGAACACAGCTTCTTCCCTATGAAACTCTATTCCACTGGTCTGCTTTCCAGTTTACTACCATATCTTTATCTTCAAGTCCAACATATACAAGTTTTTGTTCAGCCGTCTTCGTAAATAATCCCATTATACCAAACTAGCAGGACTTGTGGAAATTCCATAGGGGACTCATTCATAGATAATATAATGATGTTGGCATTCTGTAGATGTTCAGCGTGGATGGAGACGCTCTATTATTATTGTATCTCTTTTGTTAAAACTGCAAAAGTATTTATCTAAGCTAGCAGGGACGCCTGGCGTAGCCTGATCGTAAAATACACTTAAATATGATATTTTAATTCTTACATTATAGAGTTAGTGTTCTATCGATTTTTATATATTATAAAGTTGCGATTTCAAAAATAAAAAAAATATTTCCATGTGAGTTGGGTGCATCAGCTTGAATCGAAACCTAAACAAAAAGTCATAATATATATATATATATATATATATATATATATATATATATATATATATATATATATATATAACTACTTCATTTATTCACATAAATTTAATATACGAAAGTATAGATTTATGCGTAAACTTTAAGTATTTACTTCAAAAGTGCTCAATACGTAGGTAGAGCTTGTTAGTAATTTATAAAATATATATTGCGATTAAGCTACACTGAATATTCTACGTTTCATCCAACTATAGGATTCGTCAGGCTTATGCTTATATAACTGGACATCTGACCAACAACAACTATTGGGCGCCATAATATGCAAAATGCCAGCTGAAATAAAAAAGACCACTCGGCGAATTGAAAAGTTATCCAAGAAAATCGGAAAAAAGAACTCAGTCGTGTTCAATCAGACGTGCAGGAATAATGACTTGCTGCCAAAATTTACAAATATATATATATATATATATATATATATATATATATATATATATAGTCACCCAAAGACTATAGTTTTGCAATATCACGGCTCTAGAGTTTTGCTGCACATAGTTAATGTTTTATACTGGGATTCGAAACATGATTAGTGGATCACATAAAACTGCAAGCAACAGATGAGCATTTCATTTCTAGTATTACGCACGCAAAGGAAGTTGTGGCAATTATGGGGATTTTGTTTTTTTTATCTTACATACGTGCTACCAGTTTCTAAGTGAACTTTATTCTTATTACAAAGAATATATGCAGGTAGATTTTAACTGACCCAGATAGATTGATAAATATTCAGAATGTTATGAATAGATTCAGATAGATATTTCGACAGTCGTCACAGTTCAGCTTACGTGTGCGTTTTTTTTTGTATACTTTTTTGCTTCGTCGTGCATGTGTTTATGCCTGTGCACACATGTGTGTAGGTTGGATAATATTTATTTTCTGTTGGGTAAACTAGGCCAGGTGCCGTTACCCGTTGCAAATATCCCAAATTGAGCATCGCCAAATAGGGTGGTGAGGGGGAGAAGGAAACCAAACAACAAAAGGCTATAAGACGGACGAGACAAGAGACAACCAGAAAAAAAAAATGTTTATGGGGCCGTAAAATAAGCTGCCAGCCATTTTGCTTGATGATTAGATAAGACAGAAATAAACATAACAAAAGCCTTGAAATAATAAAAAATACTAACACTACTACAACTACTACGAGTATTATTATTAATAATAATAATAATAATAATAATAATAATAATAATAATAATAATAATAATAGTAATAATAATAATGAAGAAGAATAAAAAAATCACTAATATTAAGAGCGTTATGAATATTACCGAAAAAAAATTTGAAAAGAGAATGGGAGAGATTGGAATCAGAGGTATGGCTGAGGTAATACAACAGTTGACAAGAACGAAAACGGCTTAAATATTAAGAAAAAACCTTTGCATGCGGAGCTTAATACACATGTCCTACAGAAACAAACTGGATACACAGAAGCTGCCACAGATGTAAAACAAAAAGCAACACCACATGGAATCGTGAAAACTGAAACGGTATAACTGTTGTCATCAATTGAAATGAATGGCTCTCGTCTTCAGGAGGCCGCAAGTTTTGACAAGCTTCTGGGCTTGACCATTACTCCTGATCTTAAATGGAACACGTATATCAAATCTGTTGTCAAGGCCGCTGGAAAAATGGTGGGATCTTTCTATCGATCCAGTAGATATCTCACTGCTGATGCTATTCTCTACCTATATAAGAGCCAGGTACGTCCAAGGATGGAATACTGTTGCCACATCTGGGCAGGAGCTGCTAGAAAGGACTTGTCCTGCCTTGATAGAGTTCAAAATAGACTTCGTAGCCTCGTAGGAGATGTCCTTTTCTCCTCCTTGCAACCTCTATCTCACAGAAGAGATGTTGCGAGTTTGTCTCTGATGTATCGTTATTTTCATGGAAAGTGTTCAACTGAGCTTCAATCTATGGTCCCCCCCTCGCCAAACTTTCACAAGAAACACTCGTCTAGCTGTAAACACTATCAATAATTTCCCCCACTCTTTATCTGTGCCTAAACCTAAACGTAGATTCCATGAACAAAGCTTCTTTCTTAGAACTGCACGCCTGTGGAATTGTCTTCCGTTTTCCTGCTTTCCGGCTGACTACAATATGGTTGTGTTCAAGTCTAAAGTAAATAAGTTCTTGATGAGCCGTTCCATATAAGTTATTAAATTTACCAAATTTTCAT
This sequence comes from Euprymna scolopes, assembly GCF_053919585.1. Classification (NCBI taxonomy): domain Eukaryota; kingdom Metazoa; phylum Mollusca; class Cephalopoda; order Sepiida; family Sepiolidae; genus Euprymna; species Euprymna scolopes. The sequence continues at coordinate 88,162,016 of NC_136518.1, forward strand.
TACTAATGATTACTATATTGACCAATTTCTACTGTACACTCTTTAACCCTTATCCTTGAGTGGCCTCTGGGCCTTGATAATGTGGTGATGCCTTTGTAAAAAAAAAAAAAAAAAAAAAAAAAAAAACTGTAAGTTGACTTCCCTGCGCCCCTGCCTCCTCCCTTTTCCTTCGTGTATCGCTATAAACAGGCGACACACCAAATGTGAGGGTCAAGGAGGATAGAAAGATCGAGGAGAGAGAGCACTAACAAGACCTCTGCTTGATAAGTCCAAAGATTATTATTGCCACCTAAATCCCCGTGAATCAATGGTAAGCGGCTGTTGCGATAACGCAAATCATTTTGCAAAGGTTATCGGAAGGTGAAGATCTGCAAATCTAAAGGAGACTTATTGTCAGTCAGATTCCAGAGAACACCGCAAGTTTTTCTCCAAGAGAAATCTGATGATTGCTCCTACTGGGGAAATAATTAAAAAAAAAATTGTCTACATTTAATTATATGGAAACATGTAATTATTTGCATGTTTTATTTCGGTTGTGGTGAATTCAATCAACCCATTTTAACGTCTTTTGTTCGTGACGCTTTCATATGTGTTTCGGAGACACGCTTCATTCCCAAGAGTCACACGACAATAACGGTTTTTGAAATCATATTGACTGCCAACCAAAAGACGAACACAATAAGAAAACCAAAGTTCGCCAATTCTTTAAATTTCTTATTTATAGGACAAAATTTGTTAATATTGGATTTAACAACGACCAAGTTATAATCAATAGGGAAACATCCCCGCGGTAATATGTTCTACAGTTGGGAAGAACTTGTACAGAAACACTTTCCATGGAAAGTTTGCCTGGCGCTAGCCATATGGACGGATGAAAAATGTTTCTTTCGTTGTGATTGACGCACGAGTTATTCCTGCAAATGTCTTACGACATTGGAGCTCAGTCGAGTACCTTCCACATAGAAATAACGATAGAGTAGAGGGAGAAGCTCTAGTTCTTTCTTGCAAAACATTTTTTCACAGACAATACGTTAAGAGCCTAACTATCCTAATCGACTCTTACAATTCTGCCAAAACAGTAGCCAAGTCGTTAAGAACACGCACTGTATACCTGAGTGCGTCAAGTTTGAATCCAGTGTGATGTCCATCAAAGAAGCAAGCGGTCATGCGTTTGTGTTTTATGTGGCTGTACAAACGATAAATAAATAATCATCACTCACATCGGAGTAGTTCTTCTGTTCTTCGGGCTGAGAAGAAAGAAAAATCAAATGATCCAAGATGGCGTCCGTGGTCTTTTAAAGCCCTCGATCTCGCACAGTTCTCGCATGGTTACATGAAACACCTGGTTATATGGCATGCCCGGGCACTATAAAAGCAGGTCGCTGAGAGGAGTCGGGAGAGCGCTCAGATCTGCATACCGCGAACAGTGCTCTGCGTCTCAGACTTTTTGATACAACCCGTGTAGTAAAATTTGCTTTGCGTCTCGTTAGACCTTTTCTTTTTTGTTTTGCTACATCCAGTTCATTCCACAAAGATGCATTCATCAAACCGACACATTAGACTTTATGTCTAACGTTCTGGAGAGGAGAAAAATAATTTTTTTCAAGCTTATCTTTCCTGGAAATAACGGTAGACTAGAAAGAAACAAACGTCACTTCAGTCAGAAAAGAGCTGCATAGAAGAAGAGGTCACCCACCACTGGATTTCGAATTGATTTTGTGCTCTATCCACGCAGGAAAAATTGCTGTCAGTGACATCTCCCCATATGTAGCAGTTATTATTTATTTTTTACAAAGGGGTATCAAAGCGTAGAGACAACTCGAGAATAATGGTTAATGTGTGTATTGTAATCATTCTGACAGTTGTGTAGTAATCGTTTGTGGTGGAAATTTAGTATAATCAGATTATTTATGTGGACAGTTCAATAAGAACTTGTTTATATTGGACTTGAAAACGACAATATTGTAGTTAGCTGAAAAGCAGACCAGCTAAACAGTTCCACAGACAGGAAGTTCCAGGAAAGGAACTTTGTTGATGAAATGCACATTTAGGTTTAGGCACCGATAGAGAGTGGGGGAATTTATTGCTAGCGTTTTTGGCTAGACGAGTGTTTTTTTTTGTGAAATAATGGCAAAGGGGATCATAGATTGGAGTTCAGTTAAACATTTGCCATGAAAATAGCGATAGAGTAGAGACAGGCTCACAACGTCACTTCTGTAGGAAAAGGTTTCAGCTGTTTTAATATTCTCATTGTTAACTCGTATGATGTTCATGCTCTATCCGGCATAAGGCAAGGCCTTATGTCACACCCGAAAAGTTGGTAAATACGAGTACATATTCCTATAAAATTGCTCGAGCATTTTCTGAAAACAAACAATTCTTTTAAACGGGTTGGTGCACCTCGTAGATTCGAAATCGGATACGCCCTCCCACTCCTAACGGCCCGGGAATCATAATTATCAGCTTCCTGGATGGATGTTATCCTCATCACCTTTTTTTTTCTCTGCTGATTACTTTGTCATTTTTGTTTATCTTTTCTTTGTGAGCTGTTCCCGTTCGGGACGCTGACCCGCCAAATTGTCAATCATCCTGTTTATCCGTCAACCGAGGACGCCCTCTACCGGCAAAGGTCAATCTTCGGATAAAGGATGTTATGATTATTAGTGTGAAAAGAAAATCAAGTGAAAACGATTTAATTCTCCGTTTTTTTTTTCGGGGGTAGGGGGGCAGAGTTAGAGAAATCACAACAAAACTAAAAACGATGAATAAAAATGCACTTTGTGAACTCGTGACAATTTGTTGGCCGACCCCATTTCCGAAGTGACCCAATTCCAGTTAGTTGTGTGGCATTCCTTAACTCTTTTTAAGCCATTTAAAAATGTATTTTATTTTTGGGGTCATCACTTCAACAACGATGCGAGGATAAAGACAATATTAATGAGTTGCATAAACATATACCGCGCTCAAGCTATATAATTAATTATTTTAAAACTTTATTCAATAAATCAATTCAGGTAACTTTATTACATAGTAGAGCTGACATCTATTCAATGTATCCGCCTTCAGCCTCAATCACCGCCTTGGTACATGTCCGGAACTGAAAGTATGCTTTTTCCACAAGCGCCGACAGGAGTTCAGCGTATACTCGGTGGATGGTGGCGATCAGGCTGGCTTTGGTGTTGTTGGGCGTCATATTGGTGATGTTCTTGACCAAACAAAATGGTCAAGCAGGTTCAGGTTGGAGGGAGTAAGAGAATGGTATAAAGTCGAAGCACTCCTGGAGCCAAGCCCGGGTCTCTTTGTACTTGTGGGCGGGCGAAGACTTCTGCTGCCACACCCAGAGTCTGCTAGTTGCCACCCGATTGCACCAGTGGATAACCACACTGTTCAGCACATCTAGATATGAGATGTGGCTCTCACTTAAAACCACACCAAAGACCATAACCGTGGCCGGAAACTTTTTCATCACGCTGTGCACGTCCCTGTTATTCGTGGCAATCCAGCGATGTACTTCGAGGTTGCTGGAATGATCCTGTTGTCATAACATGGATCCATAGAGAGCATCTCCGATCTCGGTCGTTGAACATTGTATCACTTTCAGACGTGATA
>NC_136518.1:88170624-88203124 GCF_053919585.1 Euprymna scolopes
TTAACCCCGTATATAGTCTTATATCCAAGGCTCAACATTTTGTTCTACCTCTCTCCCACATTTCTTTTCCAGGGCACTGAGAAGTCTACAATTTCTCACTTTTTGGAGACCTTGTTAATGGACAATTATGTTCTAATTTCTTGCTCATCATGGCACTTTTTTCCACTTCTACATTGCCATCCTCACTTGTTCTCACTTCATTAGACACCTCCTCGAACCACCTTTTAGCACACTTCACCCCAAACTTCATACAAATCTCCCAATATATCCAAAGCCCAATGCGACCGTCTTTTGCAGTACTTTCTCTGAGCCAATCCGCTACACCCTGCTGCAAGATGTGCACTTGACTGAAACCTTTCCACAAACACGGCATTCTACAGCAACATCTCCTAGAACCACTTTTTTGAACAGTTGTGTTCCAAATGCCTGCTTTTTTGTTGCACAAACAAAAGCGTCATATACCCAGCTCTAAGCCATTAACATGATCTTTCATCAGCCACATTTGCTGCATCCTTTCGTGCATTTTCTTCCCAGCCAATTCCGCTATTTTTTCTCTGTTCATACGTTTCATATGCTGAGCATTGGTCTCACATAATTCCACGTCATTGGCTACAACCTTGAACATCCACTCCTCACTTCTAACCACATGCTTCTTCAACGACATCTCAACTCTAACACAATATTTCACACATCAATCCTCTCCCTCTTCTGATACAACCTAGCTACGCTACTTCTAATGTGAAATATACCAAACATTGCTAACACTTTTCTTGTTTTGATATCTATGGCATGCAACTCCTTGTCAGACCATTCTAAAATTCCCGCATTGTACCTTAGATTTTCTCCGTAGAATTTCGACTCGCAATTAGCTTCACCCTTCTAAGATACTCCTTCCTGACTTTCTCTTTCATATCTGTCCATTATGCCTACACCCTGCAGCACTCCTAAATGTTTATTCCTGTTTCTTCTATTTCTTTCCAAACTTCTCCATTTGGCAACACTATTCCATTTGATGGACCTTTACTCCCCTTTTTATCACAAACACCGCACCCTTACTAATCCCAAATTCTATCCCGATGTCTTCCGAGTATATCCCGACGATCTCTACCAGCTTCTGCATTTCCTTCTCATTTCTACCAAATATCTTCAAATGATCCATAAACAGTAGATGGTCGAGGCGTCTACATCCAGATCCAAAGTTATACCCAAGCTTCTCTCTCTTCAAGAGGATGCTCAGTGGCATCATCACCACTACAAAAAGAAGCGGGGATAACAAATCTCCTTGGAATATTCCAAGTCTAATGCACCCCACCAGTATCTCTGTCTTTGATGTCAGAACGGTTTTCCACTGAGCCATACTTGTCTATAAAAGCCCTATAACATTTCCAGCAACCTTTATAATCAATAGTGCTTCACGGATCCATGAGTGAGGAACTATGTCATGTGCCTTCCTGTAATCGATCCATGCTACACTCAAACTCCCCTTCTTCCTCTTTGCATCCTGCATTACTGCATTTTGGTACCCCTCAAGCTGCGCCGGCACCCTTTCTGTTCATCAGGTAGAAACTCATTATTCAAAATATGATCATAAACTTTGTCTGCGAAGTAGCAGACGTGCAATAGGTTTTTAATTGCTAGCAGCTATTCCTTTTGTAGGCTCCTTCCAAATCAATGTCGAGCTTCCCATAACAAGCCAATCAGGGACATCCCTCGACTTTACGACCCCTTAAAGAGCAGCAGCTATTGGTGAATGATAACATTGGACCAGAAGTCCCGCCTGAACCGAAAGCCCCTCACCTCGTCTCAACCAGCTCCTTTTCAGTTCATTATCTTTCGAATGCTAGACTTCACATCGTCAAGTGTTATCAGAACGTTCTCCATCTGCTGCACTCCTGAGAACCTTGCTCTAACCTCTCATAACCAGCTAGCCTTCTCATTGTGTCTCCCTTCGACTGATCAAATCCCACTCCAGAACTTCCTAGTATTACCTGCATTTGGAGTAAAGTTACTTCCCGTCTGCTTGCTGCCACTCAATTTTTTTTATACAGCTGAGATTGATTGTTCTGAAAAAAGTTGTTCTGCCGAAAAGCAACACTTTTCCCAACAAAGTTCCTAATTTTCACAACACCAGCGCGAACCTTTTCTTTCAACTGTAATCGTCCCCTTTTCCAGCAAAGTATACCTCCTTTCAAGCTCGTCCTTGGCTTTCAGTACTCGTTTAACTCCCTTTCTTATCTCTTACATTTTTACCAATATTTTTCCGCCACCGTTTAATACTTTCCGCAAGCCGCGTCTGTCAGTGTGGCCTTCCGTCCTTCATTTCCCTCTTTTTTTATTGTATCAAACCAAGACGATCCGCAACAGCGTATGACGCCGCGTACAGAAGCCTGTTAAGTTCCGTAATAATAATAATAATAATAACACTACTACTACTACTACTACTACTACTACTACTACTACTACTACTACTACTACTACTAACGATGATAATAATAATAATAATAATAATAATAATAATGTCCATTAAAGAGTGTTTTCTTTGCGACGCCTTCAATATTTATTTCTAGGGCAATACTAGGGTGATGGGAGAGGATAAAATTTTCTTCAGAATTTCCAAAGTAAAAAAGCAGGACAAAAATGGGTGGGTGTGAATCTTTTTGAGGCAAGTGATAGTGATATGTTGTGATATAACGCATTCGTGTTTGGATTTGGGTTATTGTGATTCAAAATGGGCGATTATTGAAACAAGCCTGCTTAAAGAGAATGGTTTTAGGCCAACAGGTCCGCAAAATCAGCTCTCCACCCAGAACCCGTGGGTTGAACACGATGACACGCCGAAGAGTAGAGTGGGTCAGCTTTTTGTACCGAGAGGGCTGTCTGTTTGTTCAATGTTTTTGTTTACCAGGTGTGTATGTGTGTGTGTGTGTATGTGTGTGTGTGTATGTGTGTGTGTGTATGTGTGTGTGTGTATGTGTGTGTGTATGTGTGTGTATGTGTGTGTGTATGTGTGTGTGTGTGTATGTGTGTGTGTGAACGAGCAATCAGGAGAGAAGGGGGAGTGGGGGGGCTAATCTTTGTGAATGGTATTGGAGACGTTTATTTTTGTACCTAATATATTGCGTGAATGTAAAAAAAATTTTGAAAAAAAAAAATGATAGAAATGGGAAACAAGGCGTGAGAGGAGACGAAAGTTAAACGATTTAATTGGAACGGAAGAAAGAGTATGAAGAAAATAAAGAAAAAAGAAAGAAAAAAGAAAGAAAAAAAGAAAAGAGGTGTTTGTCCAGAATTACCCTATATTAAAAAGCAAAAGAAATCCAGAAAAAATCTGGTGTATGTGCCGTGACGGTAAGTAAATATGTATGCCTAAAATCTCTAAAATTGATCAAGTAGTTTTATTTCTGAATAAGAAAATCAAATTTTGTGGCTAAACTAAAAGCGATGATATCACGACGACATCTTGAAAACAGGCCGAAGGAATAAGGGAGAGAACTGAACATAATTCTAAACTTGTGAAATTTTGGACAACCATTCTTAAAATGGGGATATTATAAAAACGTGATATCGCTTTAAAATGATTTTCTTTATAAAAATAAAACTACTTGAGCAATTTAAATGATGCTTGGTGCACAATATTTTCTTTGCGCGATCGTACATCATACATAAATTATTTATTTTTTATATTCAATATGGAGTGAATTCTGGACGAGCACCAGAAAAGTGAGAAAGAAAAAGATTAACAAAGGAAGATGGCGAAAGGAAAGAAGAAATAAGAGTAAAAAGGAAAAAGGAAGAAAAATTGCTGTGGTGCCCACCTTACGCTTAGTTTAAGTACCGGAAGAATATGTCTCTCGGAGTTATACATCACTTATGCATACTTGCCAGTTAGACTGAAGTGTAAACACTCTCTTATTAGACATATTTGCTTTTCTTTTCAATATAATTTATTTCCACTAAATATCGAGTTGTTAATCTGAATGGGAACAAATACATCGAATGTTAAATAGAGGAGTTTGAACGCAGAGCTTTCAGATCGTGTATTAGTCATCGCAAGCATTGGTTGAGATTTCTTGTAATTGTCAAAGGGACGAAGCTTAGTCTTGGCGGCATTTAACAATTCGCTGTTATTTTTGTACAACGATTTATGCTTAGCCTCAAATTAAGTTATTTGTTTATAACGAATATTTGTTTATAACGAATATTTGTTTATAACGAATATTTGTTTATGTTTGCTTATAACGAATATTTGTTTATGTTTGTTTATAACGAATATATGCATTTAACAATTCGCTGTTATTTTTGTACAACGATTTATGTTTAGCCCCAAATTGCACTTCAGTTTTCGATTTCACTTCTTCATTGAAACAAAATCTCCTTCGCTGGAACATTCTTTGGTGTTGAAAACCGCATGTAGTCACTGAGGCATATCTCAAGAATAAAGTGGACACGAAAACATTTCGTAGTGCAACATATGTAATTTTGCCATAGTTGCGATACACTTGTGACACGGTATATTGTCTTGATGGAAGAGCACATTTTTATTCATCATTTGTTAACAATTTCTTCCGTCATACGCCCCAAATATGCTAAATAAGAATCGATTATTTTCATAGCTCTTCCTTTTTCAGTGTTATCAATGAAATAATACCTTGCGCATTCTAAAATACGAAGGTCAAAACCTTGCCTGCTAATGTTTGCGTCTTCGGTTACTTAGAACAATTTGTTGTTCATCGAGCTGACTGCCGATTTGACAATGAAAAGAAATGTCGGATCCATGTTTTATTCATTGTCACATATTGACACAAAAGTTGCGTTGAAACAGTTTAAAACGATGCTCTAAATCGTTTTGTTTCTGACCAACTGTGAACAAACGTAGCACCTACTTTAAACAAAGGCGTTTTCATTGACAAATGTTCATGTAAAATGGCGAATCTTCAAATCCTCTTCTATCTCACTCACTTTCAATTTACACTTGGCTAAAACGAATGGGAACAAATACATGAAGATATTGCCAAGGTTGCTGCAAAGAAGGTGGGTTCTCTCCACCGTGCCAGAAAATTATTCACATCTGAGAATATTCTATATTTCTACAAAGCCACAATTTGCCAAGGCATGGAATATTGTTGTCACATCTGGGGCGATACATAAACATCTACTCTCTCACTCGTAAACAGAGTCCAAAAAATAAGTATTCAATCTAATAGGTCCCGCACTATCAACCAAACCCTGTCCCATCACCGCAATGTTGCATCCATCGCTTCTTTTACAAATATTTTAACGGAATATGCTCAGATGAACTCGCCGTAACACGCAGCAAAATCCCACCTCTTTCTTCATAGAAATCCTCAGATTCCGTAGAACCTCCTACTCTAACAATTTCTTTTCTTGAACTGTTAGACTTTCAAATTTACTTCTGGACTCCTGATACTCTGACTGTACTGACATGCAGAATGCACGTGTAATGCTTAAACTCCCTACATAATGTACATGTAGACATGGTCACAAATAATATCTTCTTACACCCAGGTGGCACCGTGCCTTGTTTGAGGTGAAACATTAGTAAGAAAAAAATAACAAAAACAAACAAAACAATATTTGTTGTTTTATTTGTTAGGCAGGAACTTATTGATAAATTTGTTATTTGAATTGCATTAAAACAATAAATGTTTATGGACATTATGAAATATGTCTGTGTTCATCGAGACGTGATTGGTTGACAAAAAAGAGAAAAGTACGCCTTTTCTCTAAGGCACATCGACTATTTCCCTTACCATAGGAATGGGTAGGTATATGTACATCTATATAGTTTTAAAACGATTCTGTATTTTGGGGTTTTGTTTATACGCCAGTTTGGTAGTATAAACATATACATATGGCAAGTAAGCTACACAGAAATGACTGTATTTCATTCTCGATAGCAAATCATCGCACTAAATATATAACTTTACATTCTAATTCCAATTTATCGTTAAACGGTGCTCATTCCCGCTCCAAACTACTCAGAGCCATTGATATTATTATTATTATTATTATTATTATTATTATTATTATTATTATTATTATTATTATTATTATTATTATTATTAACTCACTAGGAGTATTCATACAAGCCATTATCAAAGATTGTTCTTTGAGAACAACTTGCGGTGTTCACTGGAGTCTGAGTGACAACCAGTCTCCCCAAATACTTAGTACTCACCACCTCTTTCAATAACTTTCGCAAAATATTTTGCATTATCACAACAGCCGCTTACCATTGATTTCTCGTCTTCACTAGAATTTGGGTGGCAATAAGCCTCCCCAAGGTCCCTGTCTTCTTTGCACATCTCTAGCGGAGGTCTGATTAGTACTTTCGCTCCTCTGCCTTCCCCTCCTCCTTGACTTTCATTATTTGGTGTGGTGCCTGTTTATAGTGACACTCACAAAAAAGTGGGCGGAATTTTATTATTATTATTATTATTATTATTATTATTATTATTATTATTATTATTATTATTATTGTTTTTATTGTTATTATTATTATTATTATTATTATTATTATTATTATTATTATTTACTCACGAGGAGTAGTCACACAAGCCATCATCGAAGATTCCTTTTTGAGAACAACTTGTGGTGTTCCCTGGAGGGACAACAAGTCTCCTCAGACTTCCAGTACTCTCCACCGATTTGATAACCTTTACAAAAGAATTTGCGTTTTCGCAACAGCCGCTTACCATTGATTTCTCATTGGCGTGGACCATTGGTCTTCACTGGAATTTGAGTGGCAATAAGGTCTCAGTCCTCTTTGCACTCAGCCATCTATTACATATCAGATACGTCCTAAGTTGCCAGATCTGAGAAATTCCATTAACATAGCAACTTACCTATAACATAGTTACTTAACTTCGCAATCTAGGAAATTTCTCCACAACTCATTTCATATAGAAGAAACAGAGTTAGTCTTTCTCAACTCTGTCGTTATTTTTCCGATTATTTGCTTTTCTTAGTAAGAAAATCAACGCACGGATTTGCTACTAAAACGGTACGCAGTTTTTCTTTCTTCCTCGTGTATTGGTGCCAGGAGAAATTTCCATTAACAGAGTTTATCCAAGAATTTTTGCCCGTGGAACACATTACGGAATAACTGTTTATTTGAAGACTACAACATAATCGACTTCAAAATTAGTTTTGCTAATATTCGTTATAAACAAATATTCGTTATAAACAAATATAAACAAATATTCGTTATAAACAAATATTCGTTATACACAAATATTCGTTATAAACAAATATAAACAAATATTCCTCATAAACAAATATCCGTTATAAACAAACATAAACAAATATTCGTAATAAACAAATATTCGTTATAAATAAATATTCGTTATAAACAAATATAAACAAATATAAACAAATATTCGTTATAAACAAATATAAACAAATATTCGTTATAAACAAATATAAACAAATATTCGTTATAAACAAATATTCGTTATAAACAAATATAAACAAATATTCGTTATAAACAAATATTCGTTATAAGCAAATATTCGTTATAAACAAATATTCCTTATAAACAAATATAAACAAATATTCGTTATAAACAAATATTCGTTATAAAAGTCTCTGCAAACTTTGTTCATTCCATTCATCATTTTTAATTTTCTTATAATTATTCTTCATTGTTCACTGTAAAATCCATATATCTCATCAATATTTGTTTTCTAGTGGCTTTTGGACTTAATAATTGCCAACTTCATTAGTAAAAATACAAGAAAAAAACGCACTACACTAAACGGATGATACAGAGCAACTATTTTAAAAGGGAAGAAGCGGAATAGGACTGGTATACATTGTATACGATGCGATAAAATGACTATAAAATACACAAACTACAGCCGCCAATGTGAGGAACATGAAGAAAACACAACGGGAAATTTAAATGTGAAAATGCCGAATGAGGAGGCAAAGTTGCTATATTGACAATTTATAAAGCTAGCCAAAGAACAAGCGCACAAAAAACAATCAAAATGAACTACGTGAACGCTAACATCGACACTAACTAGGAAAACGGTAAAGATAGAAAGAGATTAAATATTTTGCTACATTGTAAATGAATTCAGTAAACTTGACTCTTTTTAAGAATACAAAAAAAACAAAACAAAAAAACAGAATCAGTTGAGATAGTGAGTTACAGAAAACTATGTAAACAATTAAACTTTTTACATAGAGACAAATAGTGTAGGTATTAATTGAAGTTAACATTGGAAAATGTAAGGAATAAAATCTTTTGGAACAAGCAAACTAAGAAATATGGAAACTTTCTAGAGCGCTGCAAGCAATACCAAATTTGAAATAACTAGTGTAATACCAGCAATTATAAGAGCGCTATGAAAAATCCTAATAAATCTGTAAAAAAGTAGAGAAAATTGACATAAAGAGCGATAAAAGATTTGATATCATACAAAGCGTGCCATTGATTTACACATGTGAAATATTAAGAAAAGTCACCGCGCGCGGAAACCAACTAACATAGTTTGGTGCCACCGACACACTATCGGTAAGTTAAAATAGCATAAAACTGCCTGAACACAACTAGAAATAAAGGAAAAATATCATTAAATCAAGGGAACAGAAAAAATCAGGATAGATATGTTAAAAAAAGTCCATAATCTGAAAGACTCCTCCTCACCAAAAAACAAAACAAATAAACTTAAACAAAACATGGTGACACATCAGTTGGTGCCAGAAAAATAGTTGTAAAAGGTCAGAGGGATAGAAAGGACAATTCAGAACCTTATTTGAATGATACAGGGAGTACCGGAATTGCAAGGCAGCTTGTTGTCATTAAAATTTCAGAGAAAGCCAACGACCGACATCAACATTGACAGCAGTGATAGAAACGGATAGTATTGAGATATATAAGGAGACTTGTTGTCACTCAGATTCTAGGGAAAATCATGTTTTTACCAGTGAGAGTTCACTAGTAATAAGAATAATGAGAATAACAAGAGCGTAAAAAATGAACATTTCTAAATCGGAATAGAGCCGAATCAAGACAGCATAACTTCCACACGATACTCAACATATCCTTTATACAAAGCGTTTGAAAAATGAAATGACAAAACTTCAATACATGTGAAGGATCCTCTTTATCAGGAAATTATTTTGTAATAATAATTGGTTATTGATTGAATTTCCTTTGTATGATGACGTTCGGATCCGCGATATTGACATTCAACGGCGTCACGGCCGATTATAAAGTTTCAATTTATTTTTCCAAATCCTTCAGAATATATATTTATTTGGTATCATGTTTTCATTGTTCTGTTGGTGGGTATGAGAAGCCCTGTACAGGCTTTTGCTCCAAATGTTCACATCTGCGTTGCAAGCGCACATGGATACCACTGATGCGCGGTCGATTGCTTAAGCATCCACGTATATCACTGAACTGACACTCGGTGGACAAGACAGGCATAGATCGAAGTTTATTTGCATGAAATATTATTCAAATTACGGATATGATTTTGAATGCTATTTACAAGCAGGCATAAAAAATGTGGAAAATTTATCGATAGATAAATAGATAGATAGATACAGAGAGATGGATCGAGTGATGGATAGATAGAGATAAATACACACACACACAGACACACACACACGCACACATATATATATATATATAGATATTGACAGATAGATAGATAAGCCGATATATAGAGAAATGGATCAAGAAATACTATGATGGATATATATATATATATATATATATATATATATATATATATATATATATATATATAAAATGGGTTTAGAAATTCCAACGAAAGAAAGATGTATATTTAAATAAGGGAGTAGTCACCAACAATGTGTATATTTTAACATTATTTTATTATTCCGTGTCTTAGTTTTTCATTGAGAATTATGTAGTGATCATTGTAATAATGTTTTTAAGTCATTGAAATCGTTTTTACGCGCGTTTCAGACGTTCTGTGAAGCGTCCTCGTCAGAAATTATTTTCAAATGTGTTGGAGATGTAAAAATGGCAATTTTCGTAGTTCATTTGAAGTGTTTCCAAGGGGTGGAGGCTTGTAAGTGTTTATTATTCATTGGCATGTTCAATTTTTATTACTCTTTTATTGGGCTTGTCGATTTCAATGACTTAAAAACATTATTATAATGACCCAAACATAATTCTCAATGAAAAACCAAGACACGGAATAATAAAATAATGTTAAAAAATACACATTGTTGGTGACTACTCCCTTATTTAAATATATATATATATATATATATATATATTTAACATTATATGTGTGTATATATAAATTAACGAAAGACACTAGAATCTGCAGTAAGCGTTTAAAAAATACATAAACGCGCGCGCGTATGTGTGTGTGTGGGGTGGGTGGGTGTGGGTGTGTGCTACGTGCGTGTAGACAATCCAGACAAACAGGGTGCCTTTGACCCGTCTCGCACCCAGAACCATAATAAATCTATAAGTCTAAGCTTTCGGCGAGGAGATTCCACTTAGATTATCACTTACATCTGCATATCAATCTCCAGGTTTATATGTACGCACGTCTATAAACGTGTGTGCGCGTATCCTGTGTATGTATGGATACGTGAAGAAGCATATGTGGTAGTGCGCGAGTGTATATGCATGTATGTTCACATATGCGAGGACGTTCGTGGGATGCGTGGGTGTCCACTTCAAAGTTTTATGAAAGACTTGGTTTTGAATGGAGGCCACATAAGTTGTTGACCATTCCAAGTCAAAAATGCTGGAAGGGTCACATTCAAATAGATCTTAACCTTATTGGCTATACACGTGCTCCTCTTGCTGCTAACCCTGCTAGCCCTACACTCATGTTTCCATCATTCATATCGAGGAAGATCGAAGGATCCATCAAAAATTATGTGCTTCTGAAAGAAACATTCTTGTTTTTCTCAGAAGACTCTTTGTATTCCTACACGTCAACACATAGGAAATAAATACAGAAAAGATATAAACATTTATATATTTTTCGTATTGATTTTTTATTCATACATATTTAAATATATATATATATATATATATATATATATATACAGAGAGAGAGAGAGAGAGAGAGAGAGAGAGAAAGAGAAAGAGAGATATACATATGAATATATACATGTATATTATAGATACAGTAGAACCACGGGATACGGTGACCCTAGGATACGTTTTTTCCAGGTAACGATGTGGAATACAGTGTTTTCCGGACCCCTTTGTTACGGTATATTTTCCCCGTTTTACGGTGTTATTTATAATGTTATTTGATTATATACATGTGCATTATATACTGTACTGTATTTTGTTACTAAGTTTTAATGCCGTATTCCAGGGTTCTAGGGTCCTGGATATGACCTTAAACTATATCTGATGGTGAGGCCCCAGCTTGCGAGCTTGAGGGAGTGAGGAGCCACCCTTTAATTACCATTTCTCCTAGGTCCACTCTGACGGGGAGTGGCAGTACCTGTTAGAGTCCCAACTATGGGTTAAATAGAAACCAATTGAAGTAAACAAATATATTCGATTAAAAAGTTTTTCTTCAAAAATCACTGGCTTCGGCATTAAATAACCTGAAAAGAGTTGATATGCCGTAAAACAGAACCAACCAACCAAGAAGGGTTCTACTGTATATTATTTGTTCACATATATACGTTCATGTATATATATATATATATATATATATATATATATATATATATATATATATAAAGAGAGAGAGAGAGCGAGAGAGAGAGAGAGAGAGAGAGAGAGAGAGAGAGAGAGAGAGAGAGAGAGAGAGAGAGAGAGAGAGAAATGCATGAATGCATGCAGAGATAGATTGACAAATGAGCATATAGCGAGAAGCGGGATGATGCATATCCCCCCCATATATATATATATATATATATATATATATATATATATATATATATATATATATATATATATATATATATATATATATATATTTATATATATATATATATGAACGGAGAAATATATATTAAATAAAGTATCAAATATCCTTATTATATTTTCCGTAAATACATGAAGTAATGAGCATAATATATATATATATATATATATATATATATATATATATATATATATGTATGTATATATATATATATGTGTGTGTGTGTGTGTGTGTGTGTGTGTGAACAAAAAGAAAGATAGAGATAGCTAGATATATATCTCTTTCAATCTCCAGATGACATTAATAGATGTAAAATGCAAACCCATAAGCGAAAAAGAAGAACAAAAAAGAAAGAAAAACAAACAAATAAAGAATTAACCAAAACATAGAGAACGCAAGCTAAAGAAAAAGTCATTAGTTTTGAAAGCATAAGGGTGTCTGTAACCATTGTGCATGATGACAATGACTTACTGTCCAAGTCGTTTATAGACGTAACGACCAACCAATAATAAAAAAAAAGAACAGAAAAGAAAGTAGGCAAAAATACTAACCAAATATTTTTCTTCAAGATTAATGCATGTGCCATTCGCCATAGAAAATGTTTTTTGCGTCTGGGATTTGTCCCTGTGATGTCAGTGCGAAGTAACGTCTTTTGCGTCTGTTCGGACAGAATTTTGTTGACGAGATTCAAGCCTTTGAATTCACGGATTCAAACGGGTAGATTTCAAATCACCCCAATGTTTGTTTTGCGCGTATTATTATTCCAAAAAACACATGTTAAGTTAAACGAAATTATGCGGCGGCCATTAGTCAGAGGTGGTTCTTACGGCAAAACAGAGAAGACAGTTTTCACCAGCGAACACTAATGGTTCGCTGTCTAAAACGCTCCTTGTTTTAAAACAACATTAGCGCAAATCATTACGATTTTGGCTTAAGAAAGAAATGACACAAACGGATTTTTATAAGATACGACCACTAAACATACACGTTTAACCGTGAATATCTCATCAAAGTCAAGTGTGACAGATGGCAAGTGCTCGACTGAACGTAAGTCGATTCCCCTTGCCAAACTTTCACAAAAATACTCGACTAACTACAACCAGTATATATGATTTTCCCCACTCTCTATCTGTGTCTAAATGTAAACGCAGATTCCATGAGCAAAGCTTCTTTCACAGATCTGCTCGCCTTTCGAACACTGTTCCGTTGGCATGCTTCACGGTTGAATACAACATAGTAGCGATCAAATCGAAAGTAAACCAGTTCCCGTGAAGACGTCTTCATAAATAATCAAAATTGATTACGACACCACCACGTTAAATTCATTACCCTTATCCTCTAGTGGCTTTTGCGTCTTGATAAGTGGTGACTTTCAAATAAAATAAGTTAAGAATGAAATTAATATATATTTCAAAATTAACCGTTACAGATTGACGTTCATGCTATAAGGTTCCTTCAATAAGTTTCCAGACTTTTTTCGTATGAACACTTTTGTTTATAGTACACAATGAAGCTCTAGTCTCTTTCAGAGTAATCTCCCCCGACTGCAATGCACCTTTTTTACCGTTCCAACAACTTCTGGAAAGCCCCCTGGAAGTTCTCTTGTGGGAGCGTGTCAATGACCCTCGTCACAGCCTTTTTCATCTCCTCAATTGTCTAATGACTACAGTCTCTAAGATTTTCTTTTAGCTTAGAGAATAAGCAAAAGTATCTGGAAGCAAGGTCTAGACTAGCGGAAGGATGAGGAACTGTCTTGATGCCCATCTTGGTCAAATAGTTCGTGACAAGGATAGAGCACCCCTGGGAAAACTTCGCGCAAATCCTCTTCATTTTCCGTACCTCGCTAATAATGGTGTGTACAGTTCCCACACTGACATCAAACTGCGCACCTGTTGTCTATAGAAACACAAGGGTTCTTATCCATGAAATTCTTTATTTGGCCAATCAACTCTGATGTTCTGACTTTCTTACTCCTTACACACCTCTCATCATTCCTCACAAACTCCCTGCCTTCCTTAGAACTCTTATATCATTCAAAAATCGATTCACAATTCATGCAAGATGGTCCAACAGCAATCTGAAGCATTCCATATGTTTCTGTGGCTTTCGTTTAAGTTTAAAACAGAATGTTATTGCATATCATTCTACTAAATTTTCCCCATGTCTACACTGCATTTTAAAAATTTACCAGCTTTGGCAATCAGGCTTTAGTAAGGTGTATTCTAATTTCTGCTGTAGTTGTTCATTTGAACCTGAAATCAGAAAAATTGGTAGGTCATGTCATAAAATATATAGCAATAACATACTGAATTTTAAAAAAATCTACGACAATTTAAAATGTTTGTACAAAAGAGTCTGGAAACTTATTGAAGGCACCTCGTATTTTAAACTTAAAGGCGCTGAAAATATTATTTCTAATTTAAACGTGACAAACAAAGACAGGAGAATGCTATGCTATTTCTAAGTTAACTAAAAATATTATTTTCTTTTTCTCCCTTACTTTCCATCTCTGTCCTGCTCTAACCAACTCTACCAACCTCTTCTACATATCTCCATATTCGATTCTCAAATGTCCCCCAAAACAATAACATAATAAACCAAGAACTCCAACTTCCAACGTAGATCTCCACGACCAGCTCTCCTCCAACATCAGTGGTCTACATTCCAACCTTCCAGAGGGTTGAAATTCGATAACAGAACTCCAAACCAGACCTAATGTCCCTGTGCGAAAGTTTAATGGGACCGACATTTTCCCCAAGTGACTTCACGATTAAAGAATACTCGAATATTACATCAAAATCTGACCCCAAAGATCGCCATGGGCACAGAATATGTGCCTACATTTGAGATGGCTTTCCATGCAGGAACATCTCCAAAGAAGACCCAGATTGGCCATGTATGTACTGCCGAGTAGCACTTCCTCACAGCACCGCGTTCATATTTACCATTGCTCCCACAACAGCAGAGTTACCATTTTCAAGAGCATCTCTGAGAAAATTGACTACATCCTGCCTGCTCATTCTTCGGCTAACATTCACGTCTGTGGTGACTTCAATGTTCACAATGTTGAATGGTGAGCCCACCTAAACAAAGTGGATGATGAGAGTGGGGTTCTGTCATGATTTCTCCATCGCCTATGACCTAACTTAGCCGAAAATGTCGTTTCAAAGTTAAATGTTATAGACAAACGAAAATGATATTTAAAACTTAGTCATTTTTTTATTTGTTATTTATTTTTTTAAATTTTTACAGCATATCAACTTTCTGGATTATTTAATGCTGAATCCAGTAATTTTTGTAAAAAAACGTTTATGCTTTAAACTGTTTATATCTTCAAATTCATGATGTTTGATTTAGTTGTTTCGTTTTACGGCATATCAACCCTTTTCGGGTTCAGTTATTTTGGTAAATAGTTTTATGCTACAAGTTAATTAATATCTTCAAATATTTTTTCATGGTGTTTGGTTTATTTGTTTTGTAGAGTAAAACTTGTTTTTGTTTTTGGCTTTGCAAAACATGACTGAGGTTTGCAAAAAGAAAACAAAATAACATCAATGATTGGTGTATTTTAGACCAGGATGCATACGAAAATACGAAAGGACATAACTGTAAGGCAAAAGACTATAAAATCTTCGGTGATCAAACCGTAATCAGTTTATCAACATGAATATGATGCATATAGTTAACGTTTAACATAAATCGATTTTTTACAAAGCGCTTACACACCGTTTTTATCCTCTTGCATGCCACAAAATTAAACTTAATTAGAACCCATGTTTCAGACCCTTATGCTTAGCAGGTATGTTTTAAAATTCATAATGATCAGTTAATTAATTTAGGAGTCAATCTCTTACATACAAATATATAAACATATGCACATACATAACGTTATATAGAGATGTAGAACCCTTCCTGTTAACAACAACAGGACGTTAAACGTACTTAATGGTCTAGATATGCGTGCGTATATGTGCGATTCTTTGTGTCTCTTAGTGTGCATATGTGTGCGTATGCATGTGTGTGCGTGTCTTTGTGTCTGCGTGTGTGCATATTTGTGTATGTATAAATATATGGACGAATGTTTAGTTAAAATAAAACGTGACATTCACCTTAGGCTGAATGAAAAGGCTTCCTTCGAATGAGGAAGTTTCTAGGAAATAGAAGATGCCGTAAATGTCAAGGTATCTGTAAGATTTAGCGGGGGGGGGGGGCTGTGTCTGTTGCATGTATATCTCATTACGTGTGTCTCTTTGTATCTTTTTTTTTTTACACAGTGATCACCACTTATCAAGGCCCGGAAGCCACTCAGGGATAAGGGTTATTGCAAGTACATTACGTTAGTGTGGAGATTTGATGGAGTGTTTACTTAAGGGGGCGGTTCATTAGGAATTTGTTAACATTAGACTTGAAGACATCCAAGTTGTAGTCCGGAGGGAAGCAGGCAGACGGAACAGAGTTCCACAGGCGTGCAGTTCTAAGAAAGAAGCTTTGTTCATGGGATCCGCGTTTTGATTTAGGCACAGATATAGAGTGGGGGAAATTTTTCACAGTGGATTCAGCTAGACGGGTGTTTTTCATGAAAGATTGGCGAGAGGGGACCAGGGATTGGAGTTCAGACGAGCACCTGCCATGAAAATAACGATAAAACAAGGATAGGCTCGCAACGTCTCTTCTGTGGGAGAGGGGTTGCAGGGTAGAGAAAAGGCATCCCCCACTAAGCCACGAAGTCTATTTTGTACTCTGTCAAGGCGTGATAGGCTGTTTTTGGCAGCTCCTGCCCAGATATGGCAACAGTATTCCATCCTTGGACGTACTATGTATGTAGTCGGGATATGTCTAGTGTTTATATATGGCCGTGTTCAAAATGTCTTATATATGTGTATAATCAAACGTTGATATCCATTTTTCCTACCTCTTCGCTTCCTCGTTCGTAAATGTAAAGGGAATCGCATGAACAAAATAAAAAGTCGGAGGCTTTTTTTTTATATTAATGTTCGCTTTATTTCTTTCTCAGTCTTGGCGGTTCAACATTCTTTCTTATCGGGCGTTCGTAACTCGTTTTGCATTTCTTTCTTTGACGCATCCTTTCGCTAATCTCGACGCGTCTGTTCCGTCTAAAATCAGAAACCAGACTGACTTATATGCGAAAGAAAAATATATTCCTCTCTTTCTTTCATGCTCTCTTTCTTTTTTCTACATACTCTTTCACACGTACCCGAATGACCTATTTCAGGTACTATCGTCATCCCCAGATACAGAGTTTGAATACGTTAGCAACTACCTCTTAAACCCTTCTTGCACTAACCAAACTTCACAGAAAATCACAAGTTTCAATATGCTGGCGTAAACCGGGTTAGATTACATATGTGCAGGTGAGAGAATTCTGACACGTCCACCATAAAGCAGACCGTTCACTTCAGTCACGTGACCTGCTGACGTACTAGAATTAGTTATGAGGCGATAAACAAATATTACGGAAGATGGTAATTTTTTTTTTTTCAATCCTCTAAGAAATTGTCGAGAGATTAATAGAATTCATTCAAAAGTGAATGTATTTTCTTTCGCGAAAGATAAATAAGTATTTTACATTTGGACATGTGCAATTAAACGGAGTATTTTTTGCCCGGAAAATACCGTGAATTTTTATATTTTTTAAATATTTTATTAATTATTCATTCATACGTGACTTTAGTTTTACATCTTTTAAATGTGTTATTAATATTTAATTCATACGTGAACGTAGTTTTATATCTTTTAAATGTGTTATTAAGTATTAATTAATACGTGACTTTAATTTAATATTTTTAAAATGTTTTAATCATTAATTCATACGTGATATTAGTTTTAGGTTAAAAATGTACTCGTTTTCTGATAGTTTTGAAACAAGTCTTTACAATTATTTCTTGGTAATTCAGTAAACTTACGTGGAATTATTTTTATTTAACTGTATATCTTAATGATTATAAACCTTTGTGGATGGACCGGGCGGCATTGCTTGCTTATCTGAATCGTGTCTTCGACGATCGGGCGATACCATCCTTTAAAAAAAGATGAGAGGTGTATATATATATATATATATATATATATATATATATATATATATATATATATATATATATATATATATAAAACCAAACTCCTATCCTTACATCATCAACGCTCTGATCCCCAGCTGGCATCAATTGTGATGGATGGCTCTAGTCTGGGTGAGGCCCCGTGTTTTGACAAGCTTCTGGGTTTGACCTTTACTCCTGATCTGAAATGGAACACGTACATCAAGTCTGTTGCCAAGGTCGCTGGAAAGATGGTGGGATCCTTCTACCGCTCCAGAAGATATCTCACTACTGATGCAATTCTCTATCTATATAAAAGCCAAGTACGGCCAAGGATGGAATACTGTTGCCATATCTGGGCAGGAGCTGCCAAAAACAGCCTATCATGCCTTGACAGAGTACAAAATAGACTTCGTGGTTTAGTGGGGGATGCCCTTTTCTCTACCCTGCAACCCCTCTCCCACAGAAGAGACGTTGCGAGCCTATCCTTGTTTTATCGTTATTTTCATGGCAGGTGCTCGTCTGAACTCCAATCCCTGGTCCCCCTCGCCAATCTTTCACAAAAAACACCCGTCTAGCTGAATCCACTGTGAAAATTTTCCCCCACTCTATATCTGTGCCTAAATCAAAACACGGATTTCATGAACAAAGCTTCTTTCTTAGAACTGCACGCCTGTGGAACTCTGTTCCGTCTGCCTGCTTCCCTCCTGACTACAACTTGGATGTCTTCAAGTCTAATGTTAACAAATTCCTAATGAACCGCCCCCTTAAGTAAACACTTCATCAAATCTCCTCACTAACGTAATGTACTTGCAATAACCCTTATCCCTGAGTGGCTTCCGGGCCTTGATAAGTGGTGATCACTGTGTAATTAAAAGGAAACCCGGAAGATATTTGAAAAATAAGAGTGTATTTATATTTTGTATTTTGTGTACAGAAAGTTGTTAGATGAGATAAATCATTGGTACCGTCGGTTCAAGCCCGATGATTAGGACCGTTTTAGATATTCATACAAGCTCTCTTCGGCCGATACTCATCTACCTTTTTTTTTTCTAAAAGCAATGATTTTTCTAGAATTTCCTTAGTAATTGAGGGGTACAAATTGAGGAGATTGGTATTGGCTGAAGAGAGCTTGATATGGATATCTAAAACGGTCCTAATTATCGGACTTGAAACCGACGGTACCAATGATTTATCACATCTAACAACTTTCTGTACACAAAATACAATATACATATATATATATATATATATATATATATATATATATATATATATATATTTGTGTGTATCCGTTAGAAGCGTTGAGTGAAATTTGAAGAATGAAACATGCATAAATACATTTGAAGCCAAAACTGCAACGCGAAATTTTTTTATAAAATAAACAGGTGTTTATTTTTAAAGAAATATATTTCGGAGTAAGACTCCTTTATCAATCTTTTTTTTGTTCCTCACATAAAAATAACTACCCAGATTTTCAAAATGAGCGACCACGCGTCACCTATCCGGCTTCATAAAAACCCCGCAGTTAACAACATCACGTGGACTCTTCATCGAACTATCTTCAACTACATCATGTCGAGGAAGAAGAGGGGGGAAAAAGATTGATAAATGAGTCTTACTCCGAAATATTTCTTTAAAAATAAACACCCGTTTATTTTATAAAATATTTCGCGTTGCAGTTTTGGCTTCAAATGTACTTATACATGTTTTATTCTTCATATATATATATATATATATATATATATATATATATATATATATATATATATATAATCGAGATAAGACTCAGATTAGAAATCAGATGAAAGATCCTGATAGATATTACTTGAAGTAATTCTTTCAAGGCGATCCTAGCTAAAAAGGAGAAGCTCAATATTTAAGCATAGTATATAAGTTTATATATAGTATAAGCATATAACATTAGTGGTTATATTTAAATTCTGAAAAAAAAACAACGTATAGACATATATATTCGAATTAAGAATTTCTTGTTTGACAAAAGGAATATATAGAAGGGATGATATGAGCCTTTATTGAAAATCTATGGATTAAGGAAATCAAGATAATCCCTTCTATGTATTCCTTTTGTCAAACAATAAATTCTTAATTCGAATACATATGTCTATATGTTGTTTTTTTCAGAATTTATACATAACCACTAAACTTATTATTATTATTATTATTATTATTATTATTATTATTATTATTATTATTATTATTATTATTTGTACGCACTAGATCTTCTCAGACGGATCATCATCAAAGATCTGTCACTGGCAAGAACTGACGGTGTTCCTTAGAGTCTATGTGAGAACAAGTTTACCAAGGTTTTTAGTACTCGCTACCTCTTTCTATAACTTTAGCTAATGAATTTGCGTTATCGCAATAGCCCCTTGGCATTGACTACTAGCTGGCCATAACTATATATATATATATATATATATAACTATTTCATTTATTCACATAGATTTACTATACGAAAATATAGATTTATGCGTAAACTTTAAGTATTTACTTCAAAAGTGCTCAATACGTAGGTAGAGCTAGTTAGTAATTTATAAAATATATATGGCGATTAAGCTACACTGAATATTCTGCGTTTCATCCAACTATAGGATTCGTCAGGCTTATGCGCGAATTCTGTCGTTGCTTCTTGTTTTTATACATGTTGAGGATTACTAGTTGGCCAATCAGCTTTCTAGTATCCACCGCGCCCCTTCCTACCAGCCAATGGGCATGCATTTTATCAAACAAAGGATCTGTTTTAGAGCTAGGTTAGTGGTTTTTGGTGGCCGTTCTACTTCTTTTTTATATATACATATAAATATACCTATGTGTACACAATAATGCACATATATATACATATATATATATATATATATATATTTATATATATATACATATATGCGTGTGATCGTTTATGTATATTCATGTTTATTTAATTTATTTATTTGTTTGTTTTCTATTGTTATTGTTAGTTTTAAAGCTATTTTGTATCGCTATCCTAGAGTAAGTTTTATTTTGTGAACACAGTTGTTTGCTATTTCCCGCCTACAGTTTAATAGATTTTGAGGTTCTTTAAAGTACAGGATAGAAAATTTTTCATGGAGGCATAATTTACATGGGTCGTCTAAATGTCTGCATGTGGTAGCTTGTCTTATTATTTTCCATTCGACTACCGGCGAATGTCCGCTTTCTTTGAGTTCCCAGTATTTATTCGCTAGTGTTGTTTTTATACGGTGTTTTTTATTTTTGAATGTGTTTTTGTGGTCATAGTATCGGGTTTTGAAATCTAAGGAAGTCATGCCTATGTAATATTTTTTGTTATTCGGGTTTTCTTTTGCAAATATTGTTGCTTGATAGACTACGCTTTTTGTTAGACATTTGTTTTGGACTGGGCAAAGTGTACGGTATTCTAGCTATAATAAAAAACTCCAACAAAGTCAAGGGAGAAAACTTTAAGAAAATCATACACAAAGAAATGAAAAAATTAGGCCTAAAAGCGGACATATCAGCTAACATAAAAATAACAAACTTCCTGGACGTCACGTTAAACTTAGATAAAAACACATGAACCATACTTAAAAGATAACGCTACTCCAATTTACGTAAACCCTAAGTCCAACCACCCACCATCAATTATAAAACATATTCCTAACTCGATCGTAAGTAGACTCAGTAATAACTCAAGCGATGAAAATGCATTTAACAGGTCATCCAATATTTACGAAACAGCCCTAAAAAACAGTGGATACAAAAATATAGATATCAAATATAAACAACAAAACACCAACAACTATAATAAAATTAAAAACAGAAGAAAAAGAACTATAATTTGGTATACGGCCCCATACAATCAAATGTTAAAAACAAAACTTGGCAAGAAATTTCTAGATCTTATTGAAAAACACTTTCCCGCAACCAACCCCTTACACAAAATCTTCAAATAAAATACCTTGAAGTTATTTTACAGTTGTTGCGAAAATTTAGAGATGATAATTAAGGCACATAATAACAAAATACTAAATGAAAACAATGTAAACAACAACAAAATAAACAATAAAAAAAGTAGACACCAGGACAGAAATAAAAACAACACTAGCAGAAATAATAATAATAATAATAATAATAATAATAATAATAATAATAATAATAATAACAAACCAACCCCGGACAAGTACAACCATACCATAAATAAAAATACTAATAACGAACAAGATAAATGCAATTGTAGACACCGCACACTTTGCCCAGTCCAAAACAAATGTCTAACAAAAAGCGTAGTCTATCAAGCAACAATATTTGCAAAATAAAACCCGAATAACAAAAAATATTACATAGGCATGACTTCCTTAGATTTCAAAACCCGATACTATGACCACAAAAGCACATTCAAAAATAAAAAAAACACCGTATAAAAACAACACTAGCGAATAAATACTGGGAACTCAAAGAAAGCGGACATTCGCCGGTAGTCGAATGGAAAATAATAAGACAAGCTACCACATGCAGACATTTAGACGACCCATGTAAATTATGCCTCCATGAAAAATTTTCTATCCTGTACTTTAAAGAACCTCAAAATCTATTAAACTGTAGGCGGGAAATAGCAAACAACTGTGTTCACAAAATAACACTTACTCTAGGATAGCGATACAAAATAGCTTTAAAACTAACAATAACAATAGAAAACAAACAAATAAATAAATTAAATAAACATGAATATACATAAACGATCACACGCATATATGTATGTATATATATATATATATAAATGTATATATATATTTGCATTATTGTGTACACATAGGTATATTTATATGTATATATAAAAAAAAAGAAGTAGAACGGCCACCAAAAACCACTAACCTAGCTCTAAAACAGATCCTTTGTTTGATAAAATGCATGCCTATTGGCTGGTAGGAAGGGGCGCGGTGGATACTAGAAAGCTGATTGGCCAACTAGTAATCCTCAACATGTATAAAAACAAGAAGCAACGACAGAATTCGCGCATAAGCCTGACGAATCCTATAGTTGGATGAAACGCAGAATATTCAGTGTAGCTTAATCGCCATATATATTTTATAAATTACTAACTAGCTCTACCTACGTATTGAGCACTTTTGAAGTAAATACTTAAAGTTTACGCATAAATCTATACTTTCGTATAGTAAATCTATGTGAATAAATGAAATAGTTATATATATATATATATATATATATAGTTATGGCCAGCTAGTAGTCAATGCCAAGGGGCTATTGCGATAACGCAAATTCATTAGCTAAAGTTATAGAAAGAGGTAGCGAGTACTAAAAACCTTGGTAAACTTGTTCTCACATAGACTCTAAGGAACACCGTCAGTTCTTGCCAGTGACAGATCTTTGATGATGATCCGTCTGAGAAGATCTAGTGCGTGCAAATAATAATAATAATAATAATAATAATAATAATAATAATAATAATAATAATAATAATAATAACAATAATAATAATAATAATAATAATAATAAAAATAATAATAATAATAATAAAAATAATAATAATAATAATAATAATAATAACAATAATAATAATAATAATAATAACAATAACAATAATAATAATAATAACAATAATAATAATAATAATAATAATAATAATAATAATAATAACAATAACAATAATAACAATAACAATAATAATAATAATAATAAAAATAATAATAATAATAATAATAATAACAATAATAATAATAATAATAATAATAACAATAACAATAATAATAATAATAATAATAACAATAATAATAATAATAATAATAATAATAATAACAATAACAATAATAACAATAACAATAATAATAATAATAATAATAATAATAATAATAATAATAATAACAATAATAATAATAATAATAACAATAACAATAATAATAATAATAATAATAATAATAACAATAATAATAATAATAATAATAATAACAATAACAATAATAACAATAACAATAATAATAATAACAATAATAATAATAATAAAAATAATAATAATAATAATAATAATAATAATAATAACAATAATAATAATAATAATAATAATAATAACAATAACAATAATAATAATAATAATAATAATAATAACAATAATAATAATAATAATAATAATAATAATAACAATAACAATAATAACAATAACAATAATAATAATAATAATAACAATAATAA
Organism: Euprymna scolopes; assembly: GCF_053919585.1. NCBI lineage: Eukaryota > Metazoa > Mollusca > Cephalopoda > Sepiida > Sepiolidae > Euprymna > Euprymna scolopes. The sequence goes on from NC_136518.1 coordinate 88,194,797, forward strand.
TAATAATAAAAATAATAATAACAATAACAATAATAATAATAATAATAATAATAACAATAACAATAACAATAACAATAACAATAATAATAATAATAACAATAACAATAATAATAATAATAATAATAATAATAATAATAAAAATAATAATAATAATAATAATAACAATAATAATAATAATAATAATAATAATAATAATAACAATAACAATAATAATAATAATAATAATAATAATAATAATAATAATAATAATAATAATAAAAATAATAATAATAATAATAATAATAACAATAACAATAACAATAACAATAATAATAATAATAATAATAACAATAACAATAACAATAATAATAATAATAATAATAATAATAATAATAATAATAACAATAATAACAATAATAATAATAATAATAATAATAATAATAATAATAATAATAATAATAATAATAATAAAAATAAATGGATATTATAGAATATACAGAACGTTTCCATTGGCTACGCAAGTGCAATCATATTTCCTCCCATGATTTTTTACGACACCCAAAGTTGAAAGATATCAGTAATTGTGTAGCCACTTAACAAACGTTGCTTCAAGATAGTAAAAACAGTTGATGTAACTCCAGTCTTTGTCAATTTTCATTCATTTATGTTAATTAAATACGACTTCAAATGTGTTTATGCAAGTGCGCGCGCGTGTGTATGTGTGTGTGTGTGCGTGTGTATGTGCCCTCCTCGTTATTTATACATTATTATATGTTCTTTATTTAGTTAATCGATTAACATCAAATACAAAATCAAACTTTTTATTTCTATTCCAAAAATGATTTTATTATGACATTAAATTATCAAAATACTTTTTTTTCATGGAAATCGCTCCAGACAAAGCCGGAAGCCACCTTATGCAAGGAGCTAAATAGAAAGATAGAAGAAATATTACTTTAAAATAGAAAATAAAAAAATAGCTAACGCTAAGATTCCGACTTAGAAAACAGCATTTGTCCCCTTTTGTTAGAAACATCACTCAAAGACTAAAACGGTCCTGGATATGACCTTAAACTATATCCAGTGGTGAGGCCCCAGCTTCGGGCTTTGGGGAGTGTGGAGCCCCCCCTTAATTGCCATTGCTCCCAGGTCCACTCTGACCCGGAATGGTAATACCTGTTAGGGCTCCAACTATGAGTTAAATAGAAACCGACTTGAAAAAAACAAATATATTCTATCGAAACATTTTTCTTCAAAATCACTGGATTCGGCATTAAATAACCTGAAAAGGGTTGATATGCCGTAAAACAAAAACAACTAACCAACCAAAGACTAAAGAGGACGAATAAACGTAAGTGATAGTTAAAAAGCTACTACTGTAATTACTTACATTTTCTTCGCAAAAAAAAGCTAATCATTTTTCTTTACCTTCCGGGCAACGCCGTGTAGGTACAGATAGATTGGATGCTTGAGAAGGTATTACGTTAACTTTTCTCATTTCAATTTACTTTCTATGATGGACTAGATGAATGACGAGAGATAACATGTTTCAAAAGAAATAATTGACACGAATAATTGTAACGTTTTGCCGCTTTCAGTTGCTTGTTAGTGTGCTGGGTGGATTTTTCTGTTTTTTTGTGAGGTGGACACGGTTGGTTGATGACACTCCATGAGTCATGGGTAATGATTAATCATGAACCTTAGTACAGAAGAATCTAAAAAGTAAAGAGGAGCAATACAAAATAGTGTAATTTTCATGTCAGATAGATGTACGTCAATTAACGCATTGGAAGATGTTTGGGGGGGGGTTAGACAATTTCTCATACATTTATTGTGGCCGTTGGATATAAACGCATGAAACTAGCCCTAATGCATAATTTGCATCTGCTAAATGTTCGATTGCATGGTAGACTTAATCGTGGAATTAAGGCTTGATTAGTTATGATACGTATGCAGATATACACGGTGGGGCAGAAAATAAAGTAAAAAAAAATAACTTGCAATATAAGATTTTATTGAATACTAGCCTAGGTGTCCGGCGTTGCCCGGGTGTTTAGAGGTGTGTGTTGAGCAAAAAAAAAAAAAGTTGTAGTAGGGAGGCAAGCTCGAACCCGTGACGCGGAGGCGGAAAAGAAATGGGAGGTATGGGTAAGGGCGTTGGTTGAGCAAAAAAAAAAAAAGAAAAAAAAGAAGCAAAAGGAAAATTGCGAGCACACACACAAATAAAATAGGAACAGTAAGCAGGCTCGAACCCGTAACGTTTCAAGGAAAAAAGGGGTGAAAAAAAAACTGTCTTACCGATGTGCCTACCGTAGTTGTGACGTCACGAGCGGTCGAAATAACTCCTTTTAAAGGACGTCGTGAACACGAGTATTGAATGACTTGCAAAAAATTGTCAGCGAAAGAATCGGCCTCCCTGTAGAAAACTGGCAAGTTGAGGGTGAAGAAATTAATGTTTTTGGCCAATTTTTCGATATTTGTCGTCCGAAGAGTCGCCCTTCAAAACGATACCAATTCCGTTAAAATCTGGTGAAATTTGTCGAAAGTTTTAGTAATACATACATACATACATACATACATACATACATACGAGGGGGTGCAATAAATAATGCACCTGACTCACTTCCAGTTGTCTGATCTAGCTTAAATTTTGCATGTGCAATGATTTATATCGCTACGGGTTATATGGCAATTACAGCTCTGATCTAATTGTGGTTTCTGTTTTGCAGATGTTTGAACTGAGACAAGTGTGAAATGAAGCCTGTTGAATATGGAGTAGTGATCCGGTTTTTGAATTTGAAAGGAGACTTTTGATAAAAATGAAAGAAACATTGTGATAATGCCCCATCATATGACCTTGTAAAACGCTTGCATCGTGAATTCAAACATGGCCGGAAGTCTGTGGAAACAGCTTCCAGACCTGGTCGCCCCCTTCTGCCATTGATGAGGCATCTGTCCGTCAAGTTGAGGCTGCCATTTTGGAAGATCGGCGCATTACTATTTGCCAAATACCCAAGATGTCAAGATTAGTACAGAGTCTGTGGAAACTATCATTCATGACCATTTGCATATGCATAAGGTGTCACACCATTCCAGAAGTGAGAACGCATCGAGTGCTCGAGGATGAATTTGGAGATATACCAAGAGATGAGTCAAAGTTTTTCAAAAGACTGATTACATAGGATGAAACCTGGGTCCATCATTATGATCCAGAGACCAAAGCCCAGTCAATGCAGTGGAAGCACTTGGACTCACCACCTCCAAAGAAAGCAAAGGTGCAGCCCTCCGCTGGCAAGGTAATGCTCACAGGACGGAGTAGTGATGACAGACAGATTTCCTCGCATGTCGCCAGATCAGAAGCATGGGCGCATGGTTATGAAAAACTCCCATCCTCCATACTCTCCTGACCTTGCACCCTCTGACTTTCATCTCTTCCCAGCCATGAAGTTGTTTTTGAAACGAAAGCGTTTCCCAGATGAGGCAGCCTTGATTTCTGAAGTCACGTCATGGTTGGAGGACCAACCTGGGGTATTCTACAAAAACGGTCTCCAGAGCTGCATCAAAAGATGGAAGAAATGCATAACTCTGGATGGTTCCTATGTAGAGAAAGAATAATAACTGTGCCAAGTTTCGTTGCTCTACTCCTATGGGAAGTGGGTCAAGGGCATTACTTATTGCATACCCCTCCTATGTACATACACACATACATACAGTCGAGTATTTTTAGATCTATGTAAACAGTTTTATCTTATTTCCTGTCGCTTGTTTATAAAGCACCTGCCATGGAAATAACGATAAAACAAAGACAAGCTCGCAACGTCTCTTCTGTGGGAGAGAGGTTGCAGGGAAGAGAAAAGGGCATCCCCCACTAAGTCACGAAGTCTATTTTGTACTCTGTCAAGGTAGGATAAGCTGTTTTTAGCAGCTCCTGCCCAGATATGGCAGCAGTATTCCATCCTTGGACGTACTTGGCTTTTATATAGATAGAGAATTGCATCAGTAGTGAGATATCTTCAGGAGCGGTATAAGGATCCCACCATCTTTCCAGCGACCTTGGCAACATACTTGATGTACGTGTTCCATTTCAGATCAGGAGTAAAGGTGAAGCCCAGAAGCTTGTCAAAACATAGGGCTTCTCTTAGACTAGAGTCATCCATTTCAATTGATGCCAGATGGGGATCAGAGCGTTGATGATGTAAAGATAGGAGCTTGGTTTTAGATGCATTAAAGGTAACCAGCCACATCTTCCCCACTGAACCACGCGCTCAAGATCAGAGGAGAGATAATCAGAGAGAACTTTGTCATTTACCATTACCTTTGATGTGTCGTCGTAGATGGCCGTGTCATCAGCATAAATGTCAACGAATGTTTAAGTATGTGTTTAGGGAGATCATTGATGTAGATCAAGAAGAGAGTTGAGCCCAGGATGGACCGTTGAGGAACTCCAGCATTAATACTGCGGGCCTCTGATTTTTGTCAATCGACCACTACTCTTATGAGCCTATCAGAGAGAAATGATTTAATGATTGAGAAAACATTTCCAGTTATACCGTAGTTGGAAATCTTGTGAAGTAGGACTTTATGCCATACCTTGTCGAAGACCTTTGATATGTCAAGAGAAATTGCCCTAGAAAGGAAGTCTTTGTCAAGAGATTCGCTAATCCTATGAGATATAACCGTTAGCACATTTGCGGTAGATCTTGCAGAACGAAAACCGTATTGCGTGTCACTAAGATGGTCATTTCTGCTGAGGTGGTTGACTATTTCTCTATTTAATATGGATTCCAGCAACTTACTCATGACACACAGGAGACCTATTGGTCTGTACTGAGAGGGAGATGACTTATCACTTGGATTCTTAAATACACCGCATACTGATGAGGTTTTCCATGGTGTTGGAAAACACTTCTCCTTAAGGCGACGCTTAAACAGTTTCATAAGTATGAGAGCAAGTTCTGGTTGAAGCTTCAACCACCTAATACTTTATTATAATTCTTTCTTGTCATTAAATATATGTTCATTACGAGATAATCCGGGTATTCTTTTTGATATACTGGATATAATGGCTTTCTCCATTGAGATTGAATTGTTCGATTTATAATCAATATAATATAGTGTTTGATTAAGTTTATGGTATAGTTACTACGTATTGTTAATTAAGTTAAGGGTGACATCTAAACTATTTACTATTTAATGATTTTTATCCATGGTTATTTTTAAGTCACTATCTTTAAAGAAATTGTCTTGCAATTGAATATCTTTTTCTAAATTTCTGTTTCCGAAGTTGATAAAGATGCATCATTTCTATAGAGCCATCTCTTATACTTGGCCGCTTTCTAGTTAACTCATTAAGAATGTAGAGATCTACTAAGTCAATTACCTGCGCAGATCCCGGGGCATCCATCGTAATATCAAAGTTTATCTCTGTTTTTTTTCTAGTCTAGTATTTATTATTCTATGTAATTAATGTTCGTCTTGGTAATTTTACTATGTCAATTTCTAGTTTTATGATATTAGTTCCAGCTTTCGCAAGTTTTAATGCTTTATCTCTAAATGTTGGAGAAATTGATGAGTAATATGAATGAATGTAAAACATTATAAACTTACTATTCGCACATTTGGATAATGGACTAAACCAACTTTGAACTTCATCCGTTGAATACCATAGATTTTGAGTTAATTGGATTTTATTGTTGGCAATATTCTATCTAAAATCTTTTTCTAATCTTACCTATATTTGAAATACGAGGAGAGATCAATCTAATTGTAGGAGTATTTTCAAAGTAGGATTATGGTCCTTTAAAGCAAATCTCTGCATTTCGGAGTGTATATTAATTTGGGAGCAAAGAACGATTTATACACTTACCAAAAACTAAACAAAATAAGGCCGACCCCGAAAACAACAGACATTCTGGTGTTTATTTTTCAGAATAACGAGGCCGTTATTTATCACGCTTACTTTGATACGAGCAAGGATTCTTTACATTAAGGTATAGAAATGTTTAATTATTCTTCAAACATACGCTTTAGTGCTATAAATAAATTTTGCTTACATAGTAAAGAGAGAGAGAGAGAGAGAGAGAGAGAGAGAGAGAGAGAGAGAGAGAGAGAGAGAGAGAGTTTCTTTCCATTTTATTTCTTGATCGGGAAGCACGCCATTTTTGTCGTTATGCACATTTTCTTAGCATAAACTAACGTGATTTTTAACATTTCTTTTTATTATCGAGGCTTCAATTGTTTACGTTTCTTTTCATTGCTTTCCTTTCCGTTACTTTTTCCTTACTTTCCTTTTGGCGAGGGGATTTTTATTCTTATTGCTGATGGAAACTATTATCATAATACTTACATAATATTCCTTCCTTCATAGCTTAGGACATTCCAGAATAACAGAATTCATTCGTGTGCATTCTTTTATTACTTTCCTTTTTGGTGAAGTGGGGGGGGGTAATAATTTTGAACCGCTATGCACATTTTTAAAAAAATATTAAATCACATGTTTTTAAACATCCCTTTTTATTAGCAGGACCTCATTTTTTAAACTTATCGACAACAACATAAAAACCCGACAAATATAACTCAGTACAGAAGAACTGCTTCTTCATTGGGAGACACCAAGAACCAATGGTTTTAAGATTAATTAACGTGCTTTTTAACATTTTTATTGGTGAGATTTAATTTCTTAACTTATCAGCCACTTCATAAAAATACAATAAAAATACTTCAGTCTAGAAGGATTCCCCCTTCATTAATATACACCAGATCCGATTGTTTTAAAATTGCTAAACGTGGTTTTTCACATTTCAATTTATTAGTGTGATTGTATTACTTAACATATCGACCAATTCATAAAAGCACAACAAAATACTTCAGTCTGGAAGGATTTCTCTTTCATTAAAATGCATTAGAACTTTTAGGATTGATTATATTTCTTCATAAACACTTTTGTTCATTACTTTAATATACTAAGGGGTCCATGCACATTTTTAACCGATTAAAAACCTTAAATAAGCGGCCTTTCTGTTTAAAACCGTTAATAAATCTGCTTTTTTGACATTTCTTTTTATATATCTTTTCATCCTCACACAAGCGACCAACCCGGTTGTGTGAGTTTCCATTAAACATCATTACCAATGATTTCATAAAAATTAAGCGAAATAACCCCAGTCTGTGAGGATTTTTCTTTCACCACACACACAAAAAAACAAAACAAAAAAACAAACAAACATCAGAAATAATGGTTTTAAGATTGCTTGAAATATGTCTTCGTAAATATTTTTTATTCATTAGTGGAGGTTATACATATATGCACACTTTTAAATACGATACCTAATGTGCTTTTTAACAGTTATTTTCATTATTTCATGATTGCTTAAAATATTTCTTCGTAAAGATTTTTATTCTTTACTTTCCATTAATGCGAATGGAGGCATATTTTTTATACATTATTTAACGTGCGTTTTAATATTGCTTTTTATTGGTTGAGATCTCAATTCTTAACTTACCGACCGCTTCATAAAACAAAACAAAGCAAAACAAAACAAAATTAGCAAAATAAAATTAGCTCACTCTAATATAATGCTCTCTATATAACTACAGTCCAATTAGATGTTGAATCTGTTCTGGCTTTGTTCAATCTTTCACCGGACAATACCGGTACACGGGTCCTGCTAGTATAAAATTTTTTTCTCCATTCGTAATCATTAATTCATTGCTACAAAGATCCCAGCTATTAAGAAGAGAAATGTCACTGAGCACATAACAAACAGCCGGATTAATCCATTTAAGTTTTAAAATGTAGAACGTTTTTTCGTGGTCTGTTGGAGTGTCTCTTCACTTTAGGGGTCTTTAACTTCATGTGTTAGTTTTCTGTCGCATTTGTACTTCAAAGTCAATTGACAAATGTTCCCAGACACTTCATATTATACCTCCCCTCCCTGGAACTGATCTGCTGCTCAAAATTGCAGATGATGACAGATGGAAAGCGCATTTCACTAGTAAACGTTTGATTAGCGATTATTATTTTAAAAAAAAATTAGACATTTCTGCATTTTTCTCCATCATTTTCTTCTTATTGGTTTTCTTCTTCTACGCATGTTTGTGCCCTTTTTTTTCATAAATTGTGACATTTTATTCATCTCTTCTCTATTCTTCATTACTTCTCCTTCCCCTCCTGCATATTTTTTATCCCCATTATTTTCCATTGCTTTATTTTGCTTCTATTTCTCTTGTTTCTTTCTTCTTCGTCATCATCGCTTTTTTCTTCCTCATCACCATAACTTTTCTGTTTCTGCTTTTTTTTCTTCTCATTTTCCTCTTCCTTCTTTTTCTACTTCTTCTTTATCATCATTC
>NC_136518.1:88208124-88218124 GCF_053919585.1 Euprymna scolopes
CTTATTCCATTCCTCTTGCCACCTGTTTTCTAGATATTCATTAATTTTTCTTTTCAGCTATAATCGGCGTAAATGGCAGACAGTATATTGGAAAATGGTTTCGTTTTCATTTCCGACTCTGCATCATCGATATTTGCACATTGGATAAATGGTTTCTAGAAATCAATCAAATAAGTTTTGGGATTAAAAATCTGAACGTTTATTTATTTTTTTTTTTTTTAATTTATTATTTCCTTTCTTTCTTTTTGTCTGAATGTCATACTTTCCTTCCTTTCTTCCGTATTTGGTTGTTTCAATTTTTCAGCTTTTCTGTTATTTTTCTTTCACTTTTTCTTCCATTGTTTTCGTGTTGTCTTTTTTTTCCTTCCTCCATTTTTCTGTTGGTTTGTCTTTTTTTAATCATTATTTCCTCTTTCTTTACTTCTTTTTCTTTCTTCAACCTTTTTCTTTAGCCCTTCTATTTGTATATCAAAGATCGCTGACAGTAATCGACGTTTTTTTTTCATCCGACACCAAAACAACAGAACCGATGCTATTGTTGAGATCGCTTGTTTAGTTATTGGAATTTGGAGTATAGACTTAGTCCTGTGCAGTTCAAGGCAGTCCGCCCTTCCAGATTTTGGATTCTAATTCTGAGAAGAGGTTAGTTTATTTCTAATCACCTAAGGGGCACCTATCGGGAAATACAGGTGATGTAACTTGGCATTTTTTGAGGCCAGAGTACTCTTCCTCTAGAGCGTCGACTTTTCAAATCCAATTTTTCGACTCTTGTGTCACATCTTTCCGCCGTGGGAGGGAAATAAATAACTTATCGTTCAACATTGTTATTTTTATTTATTTGTTTCATATTTTCTTTTCGTTTCTTTCTTTTTTCTTTTTTTTCTCTTTCTTTTCTGTTTTCATCATTTTTTTTCCTCATTTCTTTCTGTTTCTTTCCATTTAGAATCTATTTTTCTTATTTTATATTTTCGCAATTTTTATTTCTTTGCATCGTTCTTTCGTTATTACTCCTGGATATCAATAGAAAAGTATATGTGGTTGTCAAATTCAATAGTCGGTTATTCTGTCACTCCGTTATTCCATCATTCTATTATTCTGTTAGTCTTCTCATTTTCTTAAAATTGGTTTATTAGTTTTTCTCGAAGTTTGAATAAAGTCAGATGATAATTAATACAAAAATCTGACTTAGCTAATTTTTTTCTGGAGACCTGTAGTGTCTATAATAATATAACGCGAACAACGATCAAGGCATGCTAGAAACACGGACAGAGTTATCTCAACATGAAGCCACATATAAATAATAATCTCTAACTCTGTTCTAGTATTATATAAAAGTCATCTTGTGTGTGCGTGCGTGTGAGTTTCTTCCTTATAGGTTCCGAAACGGCTGAGCCTATTTTTTGCAAATTTCACACAAAGATAATTTATATGTCTGGCAGTATTCTTAGATATGTTTTGTACAGAAATTCATCCGATAAGTATCGAAAATCGAAAAAAAAATCTGATCTTAAAAATAGCTTTTCAATCTTATAGATGGAAAAGATTAATTTTTACAGGGTAATATTTTACGTTACACCGGCCAAGGAAGATAATAAAACGTTAGTAAATCATTACGTCTTAAGAAAAACGGATTTATTAAATCTGGAGGCATAACTTAGTGGTAGAGCATTTGATTACAGATCGAATGATCCCTTATTTAAGCTCGGATGTACCTCACTATTTTATTTTAATTTGTTCTTATTAATGAGTTCAACTTATAATAAAAGAATAGATACCGCCGCAAACTATTTTTTCGTTTGCATATTTTAAAACTAAACATTAATCAAAAGTGACTTTTCCAGGGCATTCATCGTCAAGCCTAGATATCAGCTGACATGATATTGTAAACAAACACAGACGGAATTTGATGAATGACATTTAAAATTTTTTTGCGAATTAGTCCATCGGGCAAATTATTCCTCATAATATATAATACTCAGTAGATGATTGATTCTATAATAATATATACGCAATCTGCATAAATCAAAATATCATGTTTAAGCGTATTATGCGAACGGGCAAAGTCGAATTGCCAGCTAGTATTAAAATAAAGAAAAAAAAACTTATTTTTGGAGAGAGATTGGATATCAGAATCTTCCTTTATCCATACCATCTATAAGGCATTATATGATCTGAAAAACAAAACAACCAAACCAAACACCACGAATAAATATTTAAAGATATAAAGAGAACTTGAAGCTTAAATTTTTTTTCCAAAACTAACGGATTCGGCATTACATAATCCGGAAAGGGTTGATATGCCGTAATACAAAATAAACTTCTGTTTTCTAACTTTTTCCATTTTACTCTTTCTTCTTTATTTCTTACTTTTTTCCTCTACCACATTCCTCGTCTACTTTTCTTTTTCTCGCCTTTCTCTGCTTTCCAATCCGCATAATGCAATCCCAATAAATCTGCCGATCAATTCATTCGACAGATCATTTCCCTTTCGTTTTTTTTCGTTTTTTTTTCGTTTTTTTATTAATTTCCGTTAAAGATTACGTCCGCAATTGCAATTCTTTGCACGTCAAAATCTCATGGTTCTTTTATTTGCTTCAATTTGTTTCCGAGTTCGACATTTTCCTCATTTTACGATGTCGCATTTATTAGATGCGTCCAGGATGCGTCCAGACAATTCTATACAAGCTTTGTCCATCTGGTATGGTCGGTCTGTCACGTTTAAGTTTGAAATAATATTCCAGTCCATCAAATACTGTGTAATAATAAAGAACAAGTACATACGTCATAAAGCTTCATGTCTTTGCCTGACAACGTAAGGATAGGCCAAAGTATTATTTTAGCTTTACTTCTCCATATTGTATGGGTGATTCCTGAAGTTATACAGTGGAAACGTTAATAACTAAAAATGATTTATGGCTAGACTGAAATTTTGCCTGGTGGTAAGCCTGATCAAAATGCATCAGATCTATACATCAAATTTGAAAAGTTGTAATTCCGTCAAAATTTCGACTGACTTTGCAAAGCAAATCTCATAGGTCAAGGTTACGATCAAGGTCACAATCAAGGTCACGATCATATTAGAGACTCAATTGGTTACAAGGAGCGAGACTCTACGATGATTAGAGCCAAGTTCATTGTCAAAAGTACAACTTTCACCATTGCAGTAACTTTTGCTTTGACCTTTGGCTTAAATAACATAAAAGTAAATAAGATTTTAGTTAGACTGCGACCGCTATTTAAAATAGTTTTGTGTTGTTTAGTACGCAAATACATATAGTAAAAACCAACAAATTCAACCCAAAACATTAGATCATTGGCGGAGATAATACAGCTAAAAAACTGAGACAAACACATGGTTGAAATAGTAACAGGTTTAGCTATATGATCAAAAATAGTTATAGCCAAGATTGGCTGCTCGTTCTGACTTCCGTTTTCTGCTGACTATTTGGCTGGATAATTATTCATGGTCAAGCGGATACGAAAGCCATTCTTTACATGAGCAAAAAGGGAAAAGGAATTGTTATCTTAGAGGAAGATTAATGAGAAAAAAAAACATATTTTGCTACGCATGGTCGTCTCGTCTACAAAATAAGAATTCAGAACCTTTCAGGGGTTAAAAAGGGAAACAATCGCGACTATAACAAAAAAATATAGGAAAAAGTTACTTTCCTGTATTTAATATTAGTAGGACCTGTTTCTCGCCGTTGCTCGATGGGGATTAAAAGACTGTTTAGTAGGAAAATATTAAATATTCTTTTTGAAATTACTTACTACCTGTAGTTTCTTAGGTAGTTATTAATCAGATCATGTAATGACGAAACACCTAAAATCAAATGAAAGGGATGATGGGATGTATTAACCAAAGAGGGACACTTGAAATATGATTTACTGCTGATGAATCCCTGAAACAATATCTCATTAAATTTGTTCTCGGTGTCCATGGGTGACAGGAAGAGGACTTTGCCTATGGAAGCATTGTCTCACCTTTTATTTATGACTAACATGGCTGCACGACGTAGTTCACTGGCCTGGACGACGCAATAGAAGACAAAAAAGTTTTGGCTAAGACATTTCATGTAAAACTGCTCTCTGTCTATGCTCTCTTCTATCTATCCCTCTATATTCCCTTCTTTTCTCTCCTCGGTTTCTCCCTTTCCAACTTTTTCCAATACTTCCACTTACCCCCTCCTCTTTTCCTCCTCTAACATTCCCCTATTCCCATTCCCCGTCTCATTTTCTCTGCTCTATCCCATCCGTTCTCTCTTATCCCTCCTTCCCTCCTGCATCCCGTTTCATACCCCCTCTACTCCCGCTGTCTCCTCACCTTTTATCATCCTTCCCTCATCGCAAGACTTACTCTCCTCCGGCAGACGACAGAACAAATACTACATTTGGCAAATATATTTATGTTCAAGTTTCAGACTAAATGTCGATGGAAATAAAACTAAAATTTAAACTGTTGGTTAATTTTGTTTCCAGTGATTTCCCCCAAAATGAATATTACAAAAAGATGTGTGATATGCTGGCATAGCAAGGCCGAAAATGAATATATCAGCCTTGATTGATTTCCTAGTCCATTATCAGGCTTGTCTTGTGAAGGTTCTGAGTTTGACTTGGGCACACACTGTTAATAGATAATTGGAAAGAACTTGGATGCCTACTAGACACTATCCTACTGTGTCTAAGGTCTCGCTGTACAATGCGAGCGAAGGTTACCAGAACACGGAATAACCTGCACAAGTGGGGCTATATAGGTAATGCTCTTCTGAGCAGACAATCTTGACTATAAACGCGTGCACAATGTAGATGAGTGTAACAAGACATGTTTTCCGTCTATTTATTTATATGCCTGTCTTTTTCTCTCTCCGTGCACACACGAGTAATTCGTAACTTTTAAACAACATTCCCCCTTTCTCTCTCTCTCTCTCTCTCTCTCTCTCTGGTTTTCTATGTAACTGATTAATTTTTGATTAATAAGCGTTCTAGTGAGTTTGGTTACAAACGATCAAGAACTTTGACCGCCGACGACGAGGTTAGTGTGCATAATGCTTTTATATACGCCCCACAAATAATCGGAACCGGTACACTAACCCTTATCATAAAGCTAGAAACAGTACAGACAAAAGGAGGGAATTCGAAAGTCTAGAAATTCGAAGAAATAAATTTTTACAGTGAAGACATGAGATGTTGATGCCTGCCCGGTTAATCAGGGTTATCTACGTTGAACCGACATCAGCACATCTATCTATCTATCTATCTATCTATCTATCTATCTATCTATCTATCTATCTATCTATCTATCGACATACAACATACAAGGACAGCTGTCTGTCTATCTTTATATTTCCGTGTAATATTATATAAACATGACTGGGCAACGCCGAGTCACCTTGTCGATTATTATTAGAAAAATAAAACAATTGGAAAAATGTGAATTTAAAGCTTTTTATGTTCCGATGCTTCTCGATTGAAAAGGGCACGCCAATCTTCAGTTATACATCTTAATTATCGACCTCCCACCCCCACTTGAGGCCATCACGATTCGTTTAACGTCTCCCTCGGCATATTATTGCCAACTTGTTAGTTTGATCTCTGCTAACTAACTGTTACATCAACAAAACCTCAACCACATGTCCAAGAACACAAACAAGCGACCTCTCACGTAGCCCAAATCTATTTACTTGCTACCAAATTCCAAAACTACTCAGAAAATTCCTAAATCGACTTTTAAAAATTATTTTTCTAAGTTAAAATCTTGGCCACACATTTCTTGCTGTAAATCCATATTTTACAATTGTTTTATTTTTTTTCTGATAATAATGATCGATCAGGTTACGCGACGTTGCCTCGGCATGCTACACTCGAATTCCGCAGGCTCATAATTTCTTGCTATCAACAGGTGAAGCAGAAAGTCTGACTCAGAATCTCAACAAATCCCCGTCCTCAACTGAACATTCGTCTTTCTCTCGTCTAAGTTGGTCTTCATTTTCATCAACCATCTTTTTTTCTCCAAGCTGCTCTCGCGTCCAATAATTATTATTACACCAATTTAGGGTGAAAGACTGCCCCACACCACCCACATCATTGACACGGACAGGATACGTTATGAGATTAAACAGAGCTCCTGTCGCAAATTGATCCTGGAAAATGCCGGGCATCTCGGTGAAACTGATCATACTGTGTAAACATTCTCACACCTCCCACTTTCCGAAATTTTGACGCAACTTGACACCCTTACCTCTTTACAGAACCTCGCACATCCATACCGCGTTAGTTTTCCACTTGAAAGATCAGCAGCGGGCAGCCTTGGGCGGAGCGCGAAGCCATATGTCGGTAGCCATTAATGAAACAACAACGTTGGTCAAGAGATGCTCTCTCACCATCTCTATTTCTGGCCTCCTGCTCGTTTCTACACACAATATGTACGTACGTGCGTACATACATACATACATACATACATACATACATACATACTGCATACATACATACATACATACATACATACATACATATACATGCATATATATATATATGTACATAAAAGGGCTCATTCAGTCTTTGACAGACTATGGATACCCACGAAGGGGTGCCTGCGCATGAAATTTTTGTGGCAGGAGGTGTGAAATCTCCAACTACATCTCTCTTGAGTCGACATTGTTAAATACCAGTGCCAAGTGAAGTGTATGTACAAGACGACTGGAAACCAATGCCGAGATAAGCGGAGAGCATATACAGCGCCTATAATTCCCAAATGGTCACCCATCTGGTACTAACCAGGCGCAACGTCGGTGTGTCAACGCGATTATGCCGTATATATGTACGCACATAGATGCATACATACATGGTAGTTTCCTTCAGTTTTACAGACTACAGATACCCACTGTAAGAGCCCCTGCATGTGCATTTTTGGTGCCAAGAGTTGCGCAATCACCAACCACACCTTTTTTTGAGTAGGAATTGTTAAATACCGGTGACAAGTGGAGGTTCAGGACGACTGGAAACAAACAAGATAAGCGGAGAGCACATACAGCGCCTAGAATTCCCAAATGATCACCAATCTGGTCCTATCCAGGCTCAGCGTTACTTAACTTTGCTTATCTGACGAGCACCGGTGTGTTAATACATACATACATACATACATACATACATACATACATACACACTATTTTGTGACATCTCTCTCTCTTTAGGAAATCTTCCTTTTCACCTTGTCTCTTGCCCCTCTCTCTATGCCACTGTCTGTCTTTCTTTGTAACCAACACGTTTTCACAGTCTCCCTTTCTTCCTCACACACTATTACTCTCTATCTAATCCCTCTCTTTCACGTAGACTTTCGATCTCACTCTCTTTTCATTCTGATCTCACATGTATCACACACGCGCATAAATATTCTTAATTCCCCCTCTGTCTCTATTTTCTTCTTGACCATCTGTAACACACACACACACACACACACACACACACACACACACACACACACACACACACACACACACACACACACACACACACACACACACACACACACCTCCTCTTTCGTTTTCTCTCTGTTTCTACAGACACATAAATTGGTTTCTGCATACGTATACATTTGATATAGAGTTGAATTACCTACTAGACATCATCCTCGAGTGTCTTCAATCTCTACACAAGGGTTGATCTAAAAAATCAGACACACGGATACTTTATAAGTAAACCCGGACCAAACATTTAAAATAACAGAGTATTCGAAACCCAAATAAGATTCCCTCGATATGTCTATACATTAGCTCATACGAGGAATGGTGCACCTTCTCATATCTATGTTACCTCAAGTAGCAGTACTTAAATACTCTACCAGACCAGATGAATCCTCGTTCTGGAATCGGGTAACACTAAGAGACAATAAGAAGTAGGTGATGCGCTTTTGTCTTCCCTGCAACCTCTTTTCCACAGAAGAAACGTTGCAAGCCTGTCTCTGCTTTATTGTTATATTCATGGAACGTGCTCGCCTATGGTCCCCGCTTGCCAAACTTGCTGAAACCACTTTCAATAAGTTCGCTCACTCTTTATATGTGCCTCAACCTAAACGTGAATTCCATGAACAAAGCACTTTCTTAGAACTGCACATCTGTGGAACTCTCTTTCGTTTTCCTGCTTTTCAGCTGATTACAATATGGTCGGCTTTAAGTTCAACGCGAACACGTTTGATGAGCCATCCACTTAAGTAATCCAATTTACCAAATTTCCACTACTAACGATTACTACGATATTGTCCCATTGACTACCGTACACGAATTAACTCTTATCGTCGAGTAGATTCTGGGCCTTGATAAATGGGGGATCGTTTGTAAAAAGAAAAAAAGGTATAAAAAAGCATAGTTAATTGGGCATTTTTGGAGAAGAAAATTAATGTGGTTCACTGCTTTGCTTAATCTACGTTTACGAAGTAAAAGAGAACTTTAGACTGTGACAACAACTGTGAAAGGTTGTTAATTACTGGTGATAGTTACAAGACTCAGTATTTCTATCCCGTCGCGGTTAACCATCTGAAGATAAGCAGGGGATGAATTAGTCTAAAACGTGGTGCAACAACAACAAATACAACAACTATGAAAATGGGGATAACAGTCAGCAAAAAAGAAAAAAAAATATGAATCCACGAATTATGATCAGCGGCTTGGTTCCCACCAGTTTTGGCAAATGACAAATAGGATTCTGAACAGAAGCGTGCGTTCTATCCCAACCATTATCAATGGACCATCAGGCAAGGCCAAACTATTTGCCAAGAACTTTGCAGCTAATTCTACCTATGCGACAAAGGCCATCAACTCCCCATATTTTCTTTAAATCCATAGTAGCTGATCAGCGGCTTGGTTCCCACCAGTTTTGGCAAATAACAAATAGGATCCTGAACAGAAGCGTGCATTCTATTCCAACCATTATCAATCGACCAGAGGTCATCTCGTCAGCATCAAGCAAGGCCAAACTATTTGGCAAGGACTTTGCAGCTAATTTTACCCTATGCGACGAAGGCCATAAACTCACTATATTTCCTTTAAATCCAAAGTAACTGATCAGCGGCTTGGTTCCCACAAATTTTATGCAAATAACAAATAGGACCCTGAACAGAAGCGTGCGTTCTATTCCAACCATTATCAATGGACCAGAGGTGTTCTCGTCAGCGTCAGACAAGGCCAGACTATTTGCCAAGAACTTTGCAGCTAATTCTACCCTATGCGACGAAGGCCATCAACTACCCGCATTTCCTCCTATAACAAACAATACGCTAGGTAAAATACAAATATATGTACGTGAGGTCGCCAAGCTAATCAAGAACCTTGATTCCAGTAAAGCAACTGCTCCTGACGGCATTCCAAATATAATGTTAAAAAAGCTTTAACCAGAAGTTGCCCCCATACTTACAAAACTATTTAAGCGTTGCCTTAAGGAGAAGTGCTTTCCAACACCTTGGAAAACCTCATCAGTTTGCCCTGTATTTAAGAATTCAGGTGATGTCGTCTCCCTCTCGGTACAGACCAATAAGTCTCCTGTGTGTCATGAGTAAGTTGCTGGAATCCATATTAAATAGACAAGTAGTCAACTACCTCAGCAGAAATAACTTTCTTAGTGACACGCAATATGGTTTCTGTTCTACAAGATCTACAGCAGATGTCCTAACGGATATATCTCATAGGATTAGCGAATCCCTCGACAAAGGCTTCCTTTCTAGGGCAATTGCTATGACATATCAAAGGCCTTCGATAAGGTATGGCATAGAGGCCTACTTCACAAGATTTCCAGCTACGGTACGAGGGGCATGCAATAAGTAATGCCTCTGACCTACTTCCCATAGCAGTAGAGCAACGAAACTTGGCACAGTTATTAGTCTTTCTCTGCATAGGAACCACCCAGAGTTATGCATTTCTTCCATCGTTTGATGCAGCTCTGGAGATCATTTTTGTAGAACACCACAGGTTGGTCCCCCAACCACAACGTGACTTAAGAAATCAAGGCTGCA
>NC_136518.1:88223124-88383124 GCF_053919585.1 Euprymna scolopes
CTTTTCATATGTTTGATTATTCATTGAGCGTGTATGTCCATAGAATCTATTTTTGAAAGTCATTTGGGTACTACCTATGTAGAATCTTTCGTCCCTAGGGTTCTGTACTGGGAATATCCTAGCCTGGTATACCACTGATGAGGCCAGACATTCATTTTTTATTGGGCATTCCTCAGGCTTTTGGCAGTTGCATTTATTCACAGCCGTGTTAGCACTAGTATTGACACCTTCTCTATTAGTCATTATTAAGATTCTTCCATTATGCTTTTTTATAATCCTTTCTAAGTTATCACTACAGCTATAACTTAATTTTAATGTATTTTTATTAAATATTTCATTTAATATATTATATATATTGTATATATATATTATATATATATATTGTTTTAACAAAATCAAAACATCAAGGAATAGATTGATAGCAACAAATAGTGTATTTCATCGTTAGTTACAATTGTTTCAAGACTATTTGGACAAATTCAAACATTATGTCATTTGAAAATTTTCACAAGAAAAGCCTTTCGTCAGACGTATAGAATAAAAAACACTTTAACAGTGAACAGAATGGAATCCATTTTCCTAATGTCGAAAAAACATGTGAAAATATTTTACCTGCATCTCATCCTTCCAAAGGTTTTTTAAAGATTAAGATTATATATATATATATATATATATATATATATATATATATATATATATATATATATATATATATATATATATATATATGTGTGTGTGTGTGTGTGTGTTTGTGTGTGTATGTCAAAGTTTCCTTGTATCTATCTATTAATCTATCTTAGCTTCTTCATAACAGTCCATCTAAAGTAGTTCACATACCCACCCATATACCCACTTACAAACCCACATTTCAATTAATCTATCTATCTATCTATCTATCTATCTATCTATCTATCTTCGCCATTAAAAATCACTCAATTTCCAGCTTTGAACAGTTTTTGCCCTTAGAATCCTCGATGGCACGTCTTATTTTTGGCAGAATGTCGATACTCGACGAACATACTTGAAAACCTTTCAAACAGAATAGCAATAATCGGGATCGATTAAGAAAAATACATTATTGATTAACAGGTACTTTTTAAAGATATCGTTCTACAGTTTTGCACCACTTTTATGGTTATTTCCGAATACTAAGATAAAAACGATATGCTATTAGCTCTTTATGTCTTTATTTCAGTTTTGATCCAAATTCAAATGCCTAATATTAAAGTTTTAAGAGGCCTTAAGAAGAAATTAAAATCCCCGGAATCTTGCTTAAGTGATTTCTAATGCAAAGGTTTCAATCTTGCAAACTAAAAGTTATTTCAATATCATTTATATTTATATCGCTTAAAACCATTTAAAATACACTAAGGAAATTGAAATTTGGAGAATATTTATTAATTTGTGCTTAATCAATATTGTTGAAATTAAAAAAAAAACATCGGAGGTATATGAATTTCCATGAAGCGGTTGCACTCCCTCTTTATTCCTTTTCGTGCAACTAAATCAAATTAAATATAGCTTATTTTATCCACCCCATACGCGTAGAATCTGTTTCAATGGTAAGTTAATTAGTTTAGGAATGAATTGTATACGCAAACATCGAAAACACTTGTTTAATTACTAGAACACTTTACTTATCTGTTAAGTCCAGGGAGATTAACGTTTAACTCGATGGACGTAACTGTTAACAAGAAAACGCTGTTGTTTTGTCTAGAATAACAAATCGAAAATCGCTAAGTTTACACAAATTCAGACGAAGAGATTGACGGGTGCGTGTGTATTTACAGAGAATGGCGACCCGTCCAAATAACGTTAGTTACTGGGCAATTTCGGGTCACGAAAAATCTACGGGTTATATTGACTGTGCCAATGACATCCGGTAATATATAGCACCTCCTATGGCCCATAGATTGTTTAATCATGAAAATAGTTGATCTGGGGGAGGGCAGCGATATTGACGGTGGAAATCCACTTCCTGCTGTTATAGAGACTTCGAAAATATAGGTTAAGACACACACACACACACACACACACTCTCTCTCTCTCTCCCTCTCCCTCTCTCCCTCTCTCTCTCTCACTCACACACACCCACCCACGCGCGTGCACACACACATACACATACACACACACACACATATATATAACAAAAAACCTAGCCATTAGCATTTAAAGTGTATATAGAGTTCATGACATATAGCGTTTAGAATTTAAAAAGATATGATGATGTTCTATTCTTTTTTGGAATGAATATAGTCGTTAGAATACAAAATGTTGTGTGTATATATGAAACGAAATTAATATTTCTTTGTTTTTATTTATTTATTGATTGATTCATTATTTTATTATCGGTATTTTTTGTGGTGTGAGTTAATTAACCTATATCTAAATTTAAGTTATGTTCTTTTAATATAAGTTTACTGATTAAATGAGGCAAATTGTAGAAGCCGTTACGCTGTTTTATTGTGTTTGAGTTTGTAATAACGCTGATAAAAGAAGTCTTCGCCAAGATTTATTTATAACGAATTTAACGAGTTTAGCTTGTTTAAAGTTACAAGAATGATCAGGTTCTTATGAATGAGCGAATAATGAATTCAAGAAATTACTATTTTTATATATCTATTTTATGTTCACCAAGAATTTTCTTTAGATTACGTTGAGTTTCACCAACGTATATTTGATAACAATTATGACATTGATCAGTATATAAACCATGCATCAGATATGAGTTCGTTCTAGAAATGTTTTTAATGTTTGTTTATATTTTGTTTATATAGTTTGTCTTATTGAAATTGTTACATTTCTACTCACACCATAAAACAATATCAAAACAGGCATGATAAGTAGTTTCTACCTACGTGCATTCAAAATTTGTAGAAGAATTAAAATACATCACAAACTATTTTAAAAGATTGCAATAGTTCATA
Source organism: Euprymna scolopes (assembly GCF_053919585.1). Taxonomy (NCBI): domain Eukaryota; kingdom Metazoa; phylum Mollusca; class Cephalopoda; order Sepiida; family Sepiolidae; genus Euprymna; species Euprymna scolopes. Next base: position 88,226,052 of record NC_136518.1, read on the forward strand.
TAGTTTATATTAATTGCAAAGAAAAACACACAAATATTTTTCAGAAACAATGAACAAAAATGGTATACACTTCGCTGATAAAAAGACATCTTCTTTTATCTACCCACACCAATAATACAATAATTTGCAACACTCTAAACTAACTGGAATTCCAAGTGAACATAAAAAACTATACTATTTGTTCTGTCATGCTTATATTTAAATACGTATTTTGTCGGTATGTCAAATATAGTATGTTTTTGGTCTGTCACACATTTGAATAGTATATTCTGTGGGCTGTCACATATTTGAGTGACATGTATTTTGGTCTGTCACGCATTTGAATGGGATGCTATTTGGTCTGTCAAAATTAAGTTTGAATATTGATTCAACACATCTCTAGAACATGATATATTTCTTATTAAATTGTTCGAAAAAAAATGATCGGTGTAAGAAACGAGTCCTTGATTTCATGTGAGAAACCTTCTATTACACCTTCTCACCTTACTTAATTGTTTCAGTTGGTCGTTCACTGTTGAAATGCGTTAACTATCTCTGATTTTTTAGATGATAACCCGTGGCGCAACAGATAAAGTATTTAAGTTCTAAGTGACACTCTTCTGGGGTTTGAAGGTTCAGTCTTCAGTGCTGGTAATACTAATAATACAACCACAAATTACTTAAGGCATGCTAACCCCATGGATTAAATAAAAGGGTTCCGTTCGAAATTTCGTATAGATTTCAGTGTTCAAAAAAACTCCTGAGTTTGACAAAATACAAACGAGACTTTTTCGTATGCGCACTTCCATTGATAACACAGATAAAACTCTAGTCCCCTGCGAAGTAATCTCCTCCGGCTGCAATGCACTTGTTGTACTATTCCAACAACTTCTGGAAGGCCCCATGAAAGTACTCTCGTGTGAGCGTGTCAATGGCCTTTGTCACAGCCTCTTCCATCTCCTCAATGGTTTCATATCGACAGCCCTTAAGGTTTTCCTTGGACTTAGGGAATAACCAAGAGTCACAGAAGCAAGTACTGTAGGGAGGTTGAGGAATTGTCTTAATGCCCATTATGGTAAAATAGTGTGTGACAAGGATGGGCTTGTGGACTAATATATTGTCCTGGTGGAAATGCCACTTACCCGATTTGAAGGTTTTTGGTCTCTTCCGGCGTAATTTTTCCTGAACTTCCTTAAAACCTCAACATAGTATTTATTGTTGACAGTCTGTCCTGTAGGAACCCAGTACATGTACATCATGCCCATGCTGTAAAAAAGGGATCGACCATCTCCTTGCTTCATGACAACATCTTTCTTTCTGGTCTTCTCTGAGTACCTTTGGGATAAACTTTGCACAAATTTTCTGCATCTTGAGTTGCTCGGTAAAAAATTGTGTGTATCCATTACACAATGACATCAAACTGTGCACTTATTGTCTCTATAGACACATCACGGTCCTTATTCATGAAATTCTTTATTTGGCCAATCAACTCCGATGTTCTGACTTCCTTACTTCTCCCACACATTTCATCATCCCTCACAGACTCCATACCTTTCTTGAATCTCTTATACTAATCGAAAACTGATGCTCGATTCATGCAAGATGGTCCAAAAGCTTTCTGAAGCATTCCTTACGTGCTTGTTGTATTTTTTCAAGTTTAAAATTTTATTGCATATCGTTCTTCTAAAGTATGTTCAGGTCAAGATTGCATTTTTAAAATTCACCAGCTGTGACAATCAGACTTTAGTAGAGTATATTAATTCTGATGTATTTGTTTATTTGAACCTTTTGAATTGTAAGGATTCTTTACCATTTAGTTCTGTTGGTTGCCGTGTTCTCCCAGAACTCTGTGTTGATATCCAAATTGTCTTTATTGCGATCCACAACATCGCGGTACTACAGATGTAGCCGCACGACGGGCCTTTTTCAAACGGCTAGCTCTCCAGTAGATCTTTCAGCATTCGGTTATATGGCATATGATGAACGTGTTCCAGCCAACGGAGCTTGCCCTGTCTAAATAGTGTGAATAAGCTTTGACTGTAAGTCACTTAGCGAGTCAAATAGCACAAGTTAGTTAAGCGGATTGCTCAGTAGATATTTGTTAATATAGAACTTTTAAATATCATGCTGTTGTCAGCTGGGAAACATCACTGTTATTCCACAAAAGTTTAGTTCTTGGAAATAAACTTTGCTTATGGAAGTTTCGTTAATGTCAAGAGATACAGAGCAAAGGAATGAACATTATTTTGAAAAGATTGTAGATAGACGAAGTGTTGCTGTGGATGTTTTATAGGGAGACCAGAGGTTGGAACTCAATCGAGCATCTACCATGAAAATAACAATAGAATAGAACAAAACTAGCAATGTCATTCGTACTATTTGGATTCAGCGGACTACTGTGCTCATTTTGAGTGCCATTTTCACAACATTTCGGTCGATGTAACCTCCAACCTTCTTCAGGTATATCTTGTCGAACTTGGGAATATTTCTGTCGAACTCGAGGACTGGACAGAATTTCTTACGGAACCTTTTATTTACTTTACGGGGGGAAGCATGCTCTTGTTCCTTCAGCCATAGATAAAAGTTCTAAGTATTTTTCCAAGTACTTTAACCACAGGTTCTTGCGGACAGTTCTAGTACGAAATTTGGGAGCCTTAAACCTATTTATTTCTAGTTGTAAATATCACTATTTTATAACTAATTATATATATATATATATATATATATATATATATATATATATATATATATATATATATATATATATATATATATAAAATGAGACAATAGCATTATAGATAAATGACACCAAACATTAATTTATAAAGAAAATAAAGGGCCCGTCAAAAAATGTGTTTAATTTCTCGAGTTCGACAATATACATCTGAAGAAGGTTGGAGATTATATTGATTGAAACGTAAAAATCACATTAAAGATGAGAACAGTAGTTCGATGAATCCAAATAATACGACTAACTAATCCTTATATCAAAAATTCAGAAACTAGCAATGTATCATCTGTGAGAAACAAGCGGTAGGAGAGAGAAGAGGACAACCCCTACTAGATTTCGAAGTCGATTTTGTATTGTCAAGCGCCACCTCCTCGTGTGTGACAAAAGTACACTTTCATAAAACTTTGGATAAAACACTACAAAAATATTAACCTAGATCAACTTTGTACAAATTACGCCAAAAACTTGATTTCTATTAAAAAAACATTTTTAATGTTCAGCTTTGGCGGAGGCATGCGCTATAGCGAGTGCTATTATAGTTTCTGTGCTTTTTTTTTTTTTTAATTTTCTTTCTTTAGTTTTCATTGATTTTGTTGATCCGCCGGCTGTTCGCGAATCTCTTGAGCTCAAATCTTGGGTCGTTAATACGTCTTAATCCCGTGACAGGCTGGTTGTGTATTGTCGCACGACTTTGGCCTTAAGTCGTTGCAATCTGTCAGGTTTATGTGTGTTTAAGAAGGTGGCAAACAGTCGATACTAAAAGTATGGGTTTGTTGAAAGTGTGAAGGATGAAGGGGGATGCGGAAAGGTTTTACAGTGCAATAACAAGAAGATACGCGTAGGGGCGACAGATAGAAGAGAAAGGTTCGATGGGGACGGTCAATGGAAGTAAAAGAGGCGTGGCCAACAAAAAGAAGAAAGAAAAATAGGCAGAAGGAAAATGGAGAAAGTATGCTCCGAGAATGAGGATTGGATAAACAATGAAAATAAAACTGAACAAATAAATAAAGGCCAGAAAAACATTCTAAAAGTTAAGAACTACCAAAGAAAGAAAGAAAACAGGAATCAACAAATCTAAACGAATCGATGCAGAAGATTATTTTTCGTTTATCACAATTAAATGATCATTAAAAACAAGTGACTGTTATTTACATCTATAATACGACAAAATATTTTGAAATACTGAATCTTTAAATAAAATAAACTCTGTTGTCCGTACAAAACGGAATTAAACTAAATATAGCCCACATTACGACTCATCATATTCTTTGAAATACTATGAGTATAGTAGAGATAAAAGATCACCAAACAGCAAGGTGCGGACAAAGTTGCATGATTATTTTTAAATTAATGTTTGTTGTTATCTATTTTTCATATTTTTTTTTCATGGAAGTCACCACTTATCAAGGCTCGGAAGCCACTCGGGGATAAGGGTTATTGCGCGTGCAGTAATCAATGGGATATTATCGTAGTAATCGTTAGTATTGGAGATTTGATAAAGTGTCTTACTTAAGGGGGTGGTTAATCAGGAATTTGTTTATATTGGACTTGAAGAAACCCAAATTGTAGGCAGGTGGGAAACAGGCAGACGGAAGAGAGTTCCATTGGCGTGAACTTCTAAGAAAGAAGATTTGTTCATGGAGATGTCCAAATTGTCCTTATTGCGATTCGCAACTTCGCGGTACTCCAGATGTAGCCGCACGACGGGCCTTTTTAAAACGGCTAGCTCTCCAGTAGACCTTTCAGCATTCGATTATATGGCATATATATATATATATATATATATATATGTGTGTGTGTGTGTGTGTGTGTGTGTGTGTAACATGGCCTTTACTCTTTACTTTAGTAATTCATAAATATAAAACTGGAAATACATAAATAAAATCTGGGTCGGCGTTTTTTTCTTTTTTTTTTTTTTAACAAAACTTAAAGTCTCTCGCTGCCGTCTGCCCATTTTAGACTGATACGCGTTTCTCTTTCTTCCGACTGCATATTTGTTGATTCAGTGTATTTCTCATTCCATGGAATTTCCACGGGTGCTGCTACTTTTTATTATTTGAATTATTAGGACTACTGTTTTTAATTTGAGGTCTGTTCTCACGGCGTTTCAGCAAATGTAGCTTCCGACCTCTTTCAGTTGTATCTTGTCAAGCTCGGGGATATTTCTGTTGAGCGAGAATGTATACGAAATTTCGAACGGAACCTTTTATTTAATCCAGGGAGTAGCATGCTCCGTTTTATTAGTCATGACCGGGTGGAAATCTTAGACGATTAAAAAGTATATTCTGAGTATCGCCCGCACTGAGGATTAAACCTTAAACGTTCAGAAAAGTGCCACTTAGAATTAAAGTTACCTAGTACTCTACCCGTTACGTCACGTGTTCATCCATTCGAAATTTCGTCCAGATCCCCGCGTTCGACGACTCCCAATTCCGACAAGATATACATAATCACGCTAAGGATAACAGGAGTTCGAATAATCCAAATAATACAAAAAGTTTAATATTTCAAAATATCATTTTTATGTGGTTGTTAGAGCCCTGTTCAAAGGGTAGAAAGAAAACAACACGGGGATAAAGAAACAACATGCATTACAGAATCATACAAAAACGTTGGCAGTTCGTCTAATCGATGGACGACCTAAGTTGGTCCACCGGATATCGACTTCCACCTTCCGGTATTTATGTAGTGTGGAATAGTCCATGGGTAGGTAACACAGGTTAGTTCTGCCACAAAAGTAATGCTCTTTTTATCTTGCATTAATTTCTTTAAATTTATAAAATAAAACGTATCTAGTAACAAATCCTTTATACTTCCGTGAGATTTGAACTTGAGTATTGCTATTGTAAAGCCAACTATCTTGATAATGCGTATTCTGCCTATTCGTTTTCTTTTTGTCAACGAATCACATTGTTTCAATTTGCATACAAACATCCAAACTCTTAAAACACTATATCATTATAATAGTATATCGATAGCTTGAAAACTACTTTGATTATAGCCAGACTAAATGAAATTTTGTGGGCAACTGTTACCGGCCATGTACCGTCTGGTAATAAATACATTCCAAACTAAGCCCGGACTTGTATTCAGACCTTGTCGGGAGACAAGTATATAACAACTATGTATTATTACGATTGAGAAAGCTGTGTAGTCACAATCACTCAGATCTATGTGTAAAATAATGAATTGTGTTCAACTAATCTTATACAATCAATCGTTTATAATAATATACCGTGTTATGCCATTAAATAACCTCACTAGAAGTTGATATGCTGAAAAAAAGAAAAAAACTAGATCAATCCAATGCGTTTAGTAAGACACACAGATGCATGGCGAGTATGTGTTTATGATACATCGATATATTTACGATATATCGATATATTTACGATATATCGATTGAATGCACGCGTAAACTCACGAATGGCTTAAATTGTCTTGGAGAATCCTACTTTATCCAAAATCGAAGAACCGAAACCTTTAAGCCGAGCTCAGCCTGGCTTATGTGTAAGCCGGTCGGAGAAATGAACTACTCAAAACCTGGATGAATTATGACAAAAAGATGGCGGAGGCAAAATCCAATACGAAGAGGTCTGAACGAATGTAAATAGTCTCTCTTTATTCTTTCTTTCTCTCTCTCTATTTCACACTCTCTCTCTTTCTCTCTCTCTCTCTCTCTCTCACACACACATACACACACAGACAGACAGATGATTCATAGAATTTGTCGGTTGTAATCCGAATACAGTAATTCCACACGGGAAAGGAGGAATTGGGTTTTTCTGACAAGTTCCGGGGCTTTACCATGAACGCGCGACTATCCTGCTTCATCTTCGACGCGCTCGGACGGCCCACGTCTAGGTGACCTCCTCGCTGTCTCCGGTAACAACTCGCATCCCGACCTATGTCTCTTTAACCATCCGTCTAATCTTCCTTCTACATCATCTGCACCTCCTCCATCCTAACCCCACCCGGAAACCAGTCCTTTATCCCAACTACAGGGTCACCGCTCTCTTTTCCCCTTTCCTTCCCCCTTTCTTCCATAATTCCTTTACGTATGCGTTCTTTCTTTCCCTTCTTTATGCACTCTTTTGTAATTCCGAGATTTTTTCTCTATAAAATTCTGGTCCATCAGTCGGACAATCTGTCTAAAGTTTTAAATATAATTAAAATTTAAAAAAAAAAAATATATTTTCACCCCAAACAAGGCACATTGCCACTTTGATGTAGGGGGCTACTATTAGGGACACAGGCTACAGGGGTACTAGGTGGGGAGTTGGGCAGCAAGATATCGGTTCACGTTACACTTGAACTTCTGCATGTCAGTACAGTTGGGGAAGCAGGAACCTGGCAGGGAGTTCCAAAGTCTAGCGGTTCTGGGAAAGAAACTACTGGCTCTCTTCCATCTAGGGATCTCTACTGTGAAAGGGTGGGATTGTACTGCTTGTCGAGTTTATCGGGGGTATTTAAGTAGAGGGGATACAAGTGCTTGCAGCTCGTCGGAACATACACCATTAAAGTACTTGTAGAACAGGCAGAGGGATGCTACACTGCGTCAATGCAACAGAAGCAGAAGCTTGGATGATAGTTCAGGACCTATTAGGTTGGCGACTCTTTTTTGAACCTTGTCTAGGAGTGAGAGACTAGTAGCAGATGCACCGGCCCAAATATGAAAACAATACTCCATACATGGGCGAATGGTGGCCTTATAGAGGTACAGGAGCACGGTAGAGAGAATCTACCTTCTTTGAAGCGGTCCTGGCAATGCTCTCAATGTAATTGTTCCAACTCATGTTTCCTGTGAACGTTAGGCCAAGGAGTTTAAAAGATGTACTTTAAGATAAAGAGTCTTTGGCCATTGCTATTGGTGGTAGAGAAGGTTTATTGTGGTTATTGAAGGAAACAAGTTTAGTCTTGGCAGCATTGAATGTGACCATCCATTTTTGTCCCCATTCCACTACAGATTGAAAGTCATTCTCTATTGTTTCTGCCATTTCTTTAGATATGTGTTCATTTGTTTTCCTGTCGTTTCTGTTATAGAGCGAGCGTGGTGTCATCAGTATATATACCCATCTCACAGACAATTTTGTCAGGGAGGTCATTTATGAATATCAGGAACAATAGAGGCCCAAGGATAGACCCCTGAGGCACTTCCGCATTTATATCCTTTTGTTTAGATGTACGGCCATCGAGGACAACCTCGATTTTTCTCTTATCTAAGAAGGGTTTAATTATGTTAAGTATTCTACCAGTGATACTGTATGATATGATTTTCCTGAGAGGAGCTTCATGCCATACCCTGTCAAAAGCCTTAGATATATCTAGGAATACCGCTCTACCCTCCCCTACTTTGTCAAGTGAATGGTATATACGCTCAGAGATTACAGTTAGAATGTCTGCTGTGGAACGGGCTTGCCTAAGTTCATATTGTTGGTCGGTAAGAAGTTTAGCATCTGTAAGGTGATGGACTAGAGCTTGGTTAATTATGGACTCAAATATTTCGGCAAAAAGTGGGAGAAGGCTAATGGGGCCGTAATTTGCTGAGTCAGTTCTTTCGCCAGAATTCTTGAAAACTGGTACCACAGAATCAGTTTTCCAGCAGACAGGAAAGCAAGATTCACATTTCTAACCATTAAGTTTAAAATAATATTTTTCGAGTAGAGAGGTAGTTTGCTTTAAGCATTATTGGTAAGCAAATACAGAGTGCAAGGATAAAATTGTCGCCCTAGAAAAATGGCACGATTCCATTTCCGTTTGATGAAAACCGGTTTTCGTTTCTTGTTGAAGACCATATATTAGTAAGCCAGTTGTGCACAAATTCCAAGAACGATAGGAACGTTCTATCATGTCTGTAAGTGACACAATGTTCGACGAACGAGATTGGAGATGCGCCGCTGTACAACTCATGCTCTCAAGCCACGGTTAAGATCTTTGATGTGGTTTCAAGTGACGACCACATCATGCCACCTCATATCTTTGAAGTCATCTTGTAAATAAAGACCAAAGTCTTTCTGGATATACCGAAGAGTGTGGTGATCCCTGGTGTAATCAGGTATCCGCTAGCAGATCCTGAATGTGAGAGCAAAACTCGGCGTCGGCCCACAAGTCCAAATAACTACCCGTCTAGCAGAAACCACTGTCCAAAGATTTCCCTCCTCTTTAGCTGTGCCAAAACCAAAACGTAGATTTCATGAACAAAGCTTCTTTCTTAGAAGTGCACGCATGTGGAACTCTCTTCCGTTTGCCAGTTTCCCATCTGACTACAAACTGGATGTCTTCAAGTGCAACATAAACAAATTCCTGATGAACCGCCCCCTTAAGTAAGACACTTTATCAAATCTCCAATACAAACGATTACTATGATACTATCCAATTGATTAATGCACACGCAATAACACTTATCCATGAGTGGCTTCCGGGCCTGGAAAAGTGGTTACTGGAAGTGTGAACACATGGTTAAAGGAAGTATGAAAACATGAAAAGGAAGTATAAATACATGAATAGGAAGTATGAATACATGGTTAAAGAAAGTATGACTACATGAAAAGAAAGTATGAACACATGAAAAGGAAGTATGAACACATGGTTAAAGTAAATATGAAAACATGGTTAAAGAAAGTATGAACACATAAAAAGGAAGTATGAACACATGGTTAAAGGAAGTATGAACACATGAAAAGGAAGTATGAACACATGTAAAGGAAGTATGAACACATGGTAAAAGGAAGTATGAACACATGAATATAAAGTATAAACACATGAAAAGGAGGTATGAAAACATGTAATGGAAGTATGAACACATGTAAATGAAGTATGAACACATGGTAAAAGGAAGTATAAACACATGAAAAGGAAGTATGAAAACATGAAAAGGAAGTATGAACACATGAACAGGAAGTATGAACACATGGTTAAAGGAAGTATGAACAGATGGGTAAAGAAAGTATAGAACACATAAAAAGGAAGCATGAACACAAAAAAAGGAGGTATGACCACGCGAAAAGAAAGTATTAACACATGAAAAGGAAGTATGACCACATGAAAAGGAAGTATGAACACATGGTTAAAGGAAGTATGAACACATGGTTTAAGGAAGTATGAACACATGAAAAGGAAGTATGAACACATGTAAAGGAATTATGAACACATGATAAAAGTATGAACACATGAATAGGAAGTATGAACACATGAATAGGAAGTATGAACACATAAAAAGGAAGAACAAACAATTGAAAAGGAATTATGAACACAGAAAATGAAGTATGAACACATGAAAAGAAAGTGTGAACACATTAAAAGGAAGTATTAACACATGGTTAAAGGAATTATGAACACATAGTTAAAGGAAGTATAAAAACATGAATAGAAAGTATGAACACATGAAAAGGGAGTATGACCACATGTAAAGGAAGTATGAACACATGAAAAGGAAGTATGCACACATGAAAAGGAAGTATGTACACATGGTTAAATGAAGTATAAACACATGAAAAGGAAGTATGAACACGTGGTAAAAGGAATTATGAACACATGAAATGGTAGTATATCAACATGAAAAGGAAGTATGAACACATGGTACAAGGGAGTATGAACACATTAAAAGGAAGTATGAATACATGGTAAAAGGATGTATGAACATATGGCTAAAGGAAGTATTAACACATGAAAAGGAAGTATGAACACATGAAAAGGAAGTATTAACACATGGAAATAAAGTATGAACATATGAAGAGGAAGTATGAACACATAAAAAGGAAGTATGAACACATGAAAAGGATGTATGAACACATGAAAAGAAAGTATGAACAAATGTAAAATAAGTATGAATACATGACAATGAAGCATGAACACATGTAAAGGAAGTATGAACACATGAAAAGGAAGTATGAACACATGAAAAGGAAGTATTAACACATGGAAATAAAGTATGAACATATGAAGAGGAAGTATGAACACATAAAAAGGAAGTATGAACACATAGAAAGGAAGTATAAACACATGGTAAAAGGAAGTATGAACACATGGCTAAAGGAAGTATGAACACATGAAAAGGAAGTATGAACACATGAAAAGGAAGTATGACACCATGGTTAAAAGGAAGTATGACCACATGAAAAGGAAGTATGAACACATGAAAAGGAAGTATGAACACATGGTTAAAGAAAGTATGACCACATGAAAAGAAAGTATGAACACATGAAAATGAAGTATGAACACCTGGTTAAAAGAAAATATGACCACATGGTTAAACAAAGTATGAACACATAAAAAGGAAGTATGAACACATGGCTAAAGGAATTATGAACACATAGTTAAAGGAAGTATAAAAACATGAAGAGAAAGTATGAACACATTAAAAAGAAATTTTGACCACATGTAAAGGAAGTATTAACACATGAAAAGGAAGTATGAACACATGAAAAGGATGTATGAACACATGGTTAAAGGAAGTATAAGCACATGAAAAGGAAGTATGAAAACATGTAAAATACGTATGACAACATATAAAGGAAGCATGAACACATGTAAAGGAAGTATGAAAACATGGAAATAAAGTATGAACACATGGTAAAAGGATGTATGAACACATGAAAAGGAAGTATGAACAAATGAAAGGAATTATGAACAAATGTAAAATAAGTATGAATACATGAAAATGAAGCATGAACACATGAAAAGGAAGTATAAACACATAGAAATAAAGTATGAACATATGAAGAGGAAGTATGAACCCATAAAAAGGAAGTATGAACACATAAAAAGGAAGTATGAACACATGGAAAAAGGAAGTATGAACAAATGGCTAAAGGAAGTATTAACACATAAAACGGAAGTATGAACACATGCAAATGAAGTATGAACACATGATTAAAGGAAGTGTGAACACATGAAAAGGAAGTATAAACATGACAAGGAAGTATAAACACATGGTAAAAGGAAGTATGAACACATTAAAAGGAAGTATGAAAAAATGGCCAAAAGGAAGTATAAACACATGAATAGGAAGTATAAACACATGAAAAGGAAGTATGAACACATGGCTGAAGGAAGTATAAACACATGAATAGGAAGTATTAACACATAAAAAGGAAGTATAAATACATGTACAATAAGTATGACAACATGAAAAGGAAGTATGAACACATGTAAAGGAAGTATGAACACATGGAAAGAAAGTATGAACACATGGTAAAAGGATGTATGAACACATGAAAAGGGAGTATGAACAAATGAATAGGAAGTATGAACACATGTAAAATAAGTATGAATACATGAAAATGACGTATGAACACATGTAAAGGAAGTATGAACACATGGTTTTAAGGAATATTAACACATGAAAAGGAAGTATGAACACATGGAAATAAAGTATGAACATATGAAGACGAAGTATGAACACATAAAAAGGAAGTATGAGCACATGAAAAGGAAGTATAAACACATGGTAATAGGAAATATGAACACATGGCAAAAGGAAGTATAAACAGATTAAAAGGAAGTATGGACACATGAAAAGGAAGTATTAACACATGGTTAAAGGAAGTATGAACACATAGTTAAAGGAAGTATAAAAACATGAATAGAAAGTATGAACACATGAAAAGGAAGTATAAACACATGAAAAGGAAGTATGTACACGTTGTTAAAGGAAGTATAACTACATGAAACGGAAGTATGAACACGTGGTAAAAGGAATTATGAACACATGAAATGGTAGTACAAACACATGAAAAGGATGTATGAACACATGGTTTAAGGACGTATGAACACATTAAAAGGAAGTATGAACACATGGTTAAAGGATGTATTAAAACATGAAAAGGAAGTATGAACACATGGTTAAAGGAAGTATGAACACATGGCTAAAGGAAGTATTAACACATGAAAAGGAAGTATGAACACATGGTAAAAGGAAGTATAAACACATGGCTAAAGGAAGTATTAACACATGAAAAGGAAGTATGAACACATAAAAAGGAAGTATGAACACATGGTTAAAGGAAGTATTAACACATGAAAAGGAAGTATGAAAACATGGAAATAAAGTATGAACACATGGTAAAAGGAAGTATGAACACATGAAAAGGAAGTATGAACACATGGTTAAAGGTAGTATAAACACATGAATAGGAAGTATGAACACATTTAAAATAAGTATGAACACATAAAAAGGAAGTATAAACACATGTAAAATTAGTATGACAACCTAAAAAGGAAGTATGAACACAGGTAAAGGAAGTATGAACACATTAAAAGGAAGTGTGAACACATTGTAAAAGGATGTATGAACACATGAATAGGAAGTATGAACAAATGAATAGGAAGTATGAACAAATGTAAAATAAGTATGAATACATGAAAATGAAGCATGAACACATAAAAAGGAAGTATGAACACATGGTTTTAAGGAAGTATGAACACATGAAAAGGAAGTATGAACACATGGAAATAAAGTATGAACATATGAAGAGGAAGTATGAACACATAAAAAGGAAGTATGAACACATGAAAAGGAAGTATGAATACATGGCTAAAGGAAGTATTAACACATAAAAAGAAAGTATGAACACATGAAAAGGAAGTATGAACACATGGTTAAAGGAAGTATGACCAGATGAAAAGGCAGTATTAACACATGAAAAGGAAGTATGAACACATGGTAAAATTATGTATGAACACATGAAAACGAAATATTAACACATGGTTAAAGGAAGTATAAACACATGAATAGGAAGTATGAACATATGTAAAATAAGTATGAACACATAAAAAGGAAGTATGAACACATGTAAAAAAAGTATGGCAACATGAAAAGGAAGTATGAACACATGTAAAGAAAGTATGAACACATTAAAAGGAAGTATGAACCCATGGTAAAAGGATGTATGAAAACCTGAAAAGGAAGTATGAACAAATGAAAAGGAAGTATGAACAAATGAAAAATAGTATGAATACATGAAAATGAAGCATGAACACAGGTAAAGGAACTATGACCACATGGTTTTAAGGAAGTATTAACACATGAAAAGGAAGTATGAACACATGGAAATAAAGTATGAACATATGAAGAGGAAGTATGAACACATAAACAGGAAGTATGAACACATTAAAAGGAAGTATAAACACATGGCTAAAGGAAGTATTAACACATGAAAATGGAAGTATGAACACATGATAAGGAAGTATGAACACATGGTTAAAGGAAGTATAAACACATGTATAAGGAAATATGAACACAGGTAAATTAAGTATGAACACAGAAAAAGGAAGTATGAACACATGTAAAATAAGTATGACAACATGAAAAAGAAAGTATGAACACATGTAAATGGAGTATGGACACATGAAAAGGAAGTATGAACACGTGGTAAAAGGAAGTATAAACATATGGAAAGAAAGTATGAACACATGTAAAGGAAGTATGAACACATGGTTAAAGGAAGTATTAACACATTAAAAGGAAGTATGAACACATAAAAAGGAAGTATGAACACATGGTGAAAGGAAGTATGAACACATGGCTAAAGGGAGTATGAACACATAAGAAGGAAGTATGAACACATGGTTAAAGAAAGTATGAACACATAAAAAGGAAGTATGCACACATAAAAAGGAAGTATGAACACATGAAAAGGAAGTATACACACATGAAAAGGAAGTATGAACACATGCTTAAAGGTAGTATAAACACATGAATAGGAAGTATGAACACATTTAAAATAAGTATGAACACATAAAAAGGAAGTATAAGCACATGTAAAATTAGTATGACAACCTAAAAAGGAAGTATGAACACAGGTAAAGGAAGTATGAACACATTAAAAGGAAGTGTGAACACATTGTAAAAGGATGTATGAACACATGAATAGGAAGTATGAACAAATGAATAGGAAGTATGAACAAATGTAAAATAAGTATGAATACATGACAATGAAGCATGAACACATGTAAAGGAAGTATGAACACATGAAAAGGAAGTATGAACACATGAAAAGGAAGTATGAACACATGGAAATAAAGTATGAACATATGAAGAGGAAGTATGAACACATAAAAAGGAAGTATTAACACATGAAAAGGAAGTATGAACACATGGCTAAAGGAAGTATTAACACATAAAAAGAAAGTATGAACACATGAAAAGGAAGTATGAACACATGGTTAAAGGAAGTATGAACAGATGAAAAGGCAGTATTAACACATGAAAAGGAAGTATGAACACATGGTAAAATTATGTATGAACACATGAAAACGAAGTATTAACACATGGTTAAAGGAAGTATAAACACATGAATAGGAAGTATGAACATATGTAAAATAAGTATGAACACATAAAAAGGAAGTATGAACACATGTAAAGAAAGTATGAACACATTAAAAGGAAGTATGAACCCATGGTAAAAGGATGTATGAAAACCTGAAAAGGAAGTATGAACAAATGAAAAGGAAGTATGAACAAATGTAAAATAGTATGAATACATGAAAATTATGTATGAACACAGGTAAAGGAACTATGAACACATGGTTTTAAGGAAGTATTAACACATGAAAAGGCAGTATGAACACATGGAAATAAAGTATGAACATATGAAGAGGAAGTATGAACACATAAACAGGAAGTATGAACACATTAAAAGGAAGTATAAACACATGGCTAAAGGAAGTATTAACACATGAAAAGGAAGTATGAACACATGATAAGGAAGTATGAACACATGGTAAAAGGAAGTATAAACACATGTATAAGGAAGTATGAACACAGGTAAATTAAGTATGAACACAGAAAAAGGAAGTATGAACACATGTAAAATAAGGATGACAACATGAAAAAGAAAGTATGAACACATGTAAAGGAAGTATGGACACATGAAAAGGAAGTATCAACACGTGGTAAAAGGAAGTATAAACACATGGAAAGAAAGTATGAACACATGTAAAGGAAGTATGAACACATGGTTTAAGGAAGTATTAACACATTAAAAGGAAGTATGAACACATGAAAAGGAAGTATGAACACATGGTTAAAGGAAGTATGAACACATAGCTAAAGGGAGTATGAACACATAAGAAGGAAGTATGAACACATGGTTAAAGAAAGTATGAACACATAAAAAGGAAGTATGCACACATGAAAAGGAAGTATGAACACATGAAAAGGAAGTATACACACATGAAAAGGAAGTATGAACACATGAAAAGGAAGTATGCACACATGAAAAGGAAGTATGCACACATGAAAAGAAAGTATGAACACATGTAAAGGAAGTATGAACACATGAAAAGAAAGTATGAACACATAAAAAGGAAGTATACACACATGAAAAGGAAGTATACACACATGAAAAGGAAGTATGAACACATAAAAAGGAAGTATACACACATGAAAAGGAAGTATGAACACATAAAAAGGAAGTATACACACATGAAAAGGAAGTATACACACATGAAAAGGAAGTATGAACACATAAAAAGGAAGTATGCACACATGAAAAGAAAGTATGAACAAATAAAAAGGAAGTATGCACACATGAAAAGGAAGTATGAACACATAAAAAGGAAGTATGCACACATGAAAAGGAAGTATGAACACAGGAAAAGGAAGTATGAACACATGAAAAGGAAGTATGAACACATAAAAAGGAAGTATGCACACATGAAAAGGAAGTATGAACACATGAAAAGGAAGTATGAACACATAAAAAGGAAGTATGAACACAGGAAAAGAAAGTATGAACACATAAAAAGGAAGTATGCACACATGAAAAGGAAGTATGAACACATAAAAAGGAAGTATGCACACATGAAAAGGAAGTATGAACACATGAAAAGGAAGTATGAACACAGGAAAAGGAAGTATATACACATGAAAAGGAAGTATGAACACATGGTTAAAGGAAGTATAAACACATGGTTAAAGGAAGCATGAACACACGAAAAGTTAGTATGAAGATATGAAAACAATCGATGACAGTATTTGAGTTACAAAACACAGGCAGCAAGTCTTATATTTACTGGTTTGATATCTCAAAGGTACGTGAAAGATGTTTTGAAAAATAAATAGATTTGGTGAAGATTCGTAACCCAAATCTTCAAGTGTTTGTTTTTGTTGATGCTGTCTTTCACCGTATTGTCTACATTGCTATCACCCTTCATAAATACCCACATAATAACATTTTTACATTCATCCATACCTATACTGCATTGACAGAGTTAAAAACTGACTTTGTAATCTAGTAGGTGTTGCTTTGTCCTCGTTTCTTGTAACATTTTCCACAGAAGAGACGGTGCGAACCTGTTTCTGCTCTATGGTAATTTTCATGACAAGTGTTCGCCTGAGCCTCAATCAATAGTCCCCACTCGCCAATCTTTCACAAAAAAAAACAATCGTCCAGTCAAAATCACTATCAATAATTTCCCCCACCCTCAATCGGTGCCTAAACCTAAACGTGGATTCCCTGAATAAAACTTCTTTCTTAGAACTGCCCGCCTGTGGAACTCTGTTCCGCTGGTCTGTTTTTCAGCTGACCAAAATGCTGTAGTCATCAAGTCTAACCTAAACAAGTTCTTATTGAGCCGTCCTCGTTAATAATCTAATCATACCAAATTTCCACTACAAGCGATAACTACACTTCTAATGAATGAAAGCATGACACAAAAGGAATAATGAAACCAAGAGAAATACTAATGTAACACGGGGACGTGTGCATTGATATTAGAATGGATGAAATCGTAACACAAGAACACATGTATTTGCGAATTAATGTTAGAGTAAATAGAAAGAGATTCCGTTTCTGTGAACATTTGAAAAACTTGAAACTAGACCAGTTGTGTTGTTGGCGCACCATAGTCTGCTGAATGCTATATTTGTCTTCTTTCTATTGTGCCATTTGCTTGACTAAGTTATTCTTAATGCGAACAAACACCCGGAAGTTGTTATTGCCAGGTGTGCAAAAGTTGCTGGCATCGAACCGTTGTTCTCTTATTTACGACTGCCTCTAATTGCCCGTTTGTAGGCAATAAATCCGGATTTTAAGGGGAGAGTTTGTCACTTTTATGCCGTTTCCATCAGAAGGATAAAAAACGGTTCTGGTATAGTTGTCATTCCATAAGTAAAATAAAACGGACCAAAAAAGTAAAGTAATAAAAAAAAGGTTAAAAATAATTGTTGATTCGTAAGTGTTTCTTTATCACTTTTTTCATTTAGATATTCAAGGTATGGTGAGTTTTTGATTACCAGAGGTGAAAGAAAAGCAGAAATAGAGCGAGTCAGGAGCGAAGAAGGAAAGAGGGAGAGAGAGAGAGAGAGAGAGATAGCGAGAGAGAGAGCGAGAGAGAGCGAGCGAGAGAGAGAGGATATATATATATATATATATATATATATATATATATATAGATAGATAGATAGATAGCTTGAGGGAGAGAGGAAGAAAGGGAAAATGGAAAGAGAATGTAGAGATAGAAGCATGGCAGAACAGAAATAGAAGGTATCACAGAGCAGCAGAGAAAACAAACGCGAGAATGATATATTGAGGAAAAGGAGACATAGCAATATATATATATATATATATATATATATATATATATATATATATATATAATCAAAAAGTTAAAATAACGTTTACAAGCTGTATATAATGATATAATGAAGTCATAAAACAATTGAAAACATAAAAATCCGGTGGCTTCCCACATACCAATTTTTCAATGTTGTCCCTTTAGCAATACTTGTTTCCAGATGAAAGCGGATTAAACAGTTTTCCACGTTTCTGAATATCTTATATGCGAAACTTCACATCTGTAGATAAAAAAAAATTCGTTGATTATATAGGCTGAGAAATGTCCTTGATGCACACAACATTCTCACTGATATATAACATATACAGGGTAGCCCAGAAAAATGTCGTAAAAAGTAAGAACATTCTTTTATTGTTTAAATTACACGCAAAAAATCACATGATGAAAGGTCCGGGGAACATGGTGGCTATAACCCTTTGCATATTGTTCTCTCTTCGGTAAACATGTCATGAATTTGTGCCAGTGATCTGTGAGACGTGTGTCATGTAGCGCCTTCTTGTTGGAAAAAGAATTGCATTTTTTCTTGTAGTGTCAGTTGGTTCTTAAGAGAAAGATTAGATTAGATCGGGCTACTTTAAGTGGGTGACCCTGAATATAATGCACGATTTCTTTTTTAATAAAATTAAAATAAAGTTCAAATTTTCGAATCGTAGTAAAATGATTCTTTATCAAGAAACCCTGAAAGTATTTTTCTTCTACCTTTTTTTCCATGCTCGTGGTAAAGCCTGCTACATTTTTAAAGGTTGGAGATTGAGGTTGAATGGTGTTTAAATGTCCAATAACAGTATAAATCGTCGATCGTATGCATGCGTCAAAATGATAATAGAAAATCCGCTGTTTAAGAAACACTTAATATTCAGAATTTAAAATCAACCATTTTAAAAGACCAGTCAAGTGCAATATAGTTTTATTTAATAAAAATATTAATTTGTTAAAACTAAATTCAAATTTTATCTATTTTCAGTATTTACATTGACTATCCGATGCCTCCGTCTAGTCTCGAAAGACAAAGGATACCTCCTGTAGAGGAAACTGAACGTGTAATTTTGAGGCAAGGGTTGCGCAATCTCTTCTCAAACCTGTCCTGAATCGGCACTATTTGGGTCCAGTGGCAAGAAGTCCAAGACGACTAGAAACAATGCCGAGATAAGCGGAAAGCACATACAGCACCTGGAAGTCCCAAATGGTCACTCATTTAGTACTGACCAAGTTCAACGTTGCTTAACTTCAGTGATCCAGCGGGGAACCGTTTTGTCAACGTGAATATGCCGTATTACATTGACAGTGCTCGATACATAAGTAGAGCTATGTAGAAAGTTTTGAAAATATATATGGCAATTAAGCTACGCTTAGAGTAGATCTGTCCTGGATATGACCTTAAACTATATCCTGTGGTGAGGCCCTAGCTTGCGGGCCTTGGGGAGTGCGGAGCCACCCTTTAATTGCCATTACTCCCAGGTCCACTCTGACCCGAAGTGGTAGTACCTGTTAGGGTCCCAACTATGAGTTAAATAGAAACTAACTTGAAAACAACAAGATATATCTAAGGGTTTTACAGGGTATGTCACAATGGTCTTCTCAGGAAAATCAGATCATACATTATCACTGGATGAATACTTAACATAATTAAATCTATCTTAAATAAGAAAAGAATCCAGGTTGTCTTCGACAGTTGAACATCTAAACAATATGACATAAATGTGTGTACCTAAGGGTTATATCCTTGAAGAACCTTTATTATTCCTAATATTAATAAATGACCTCCCTGATAAAATTGCCTCTGTGATGGGTATATTTGCTGATGAACCCCACTCTCTATAACAGGCACAAGGGGAAAACAAATGAACACATATCTAAGAAAATGGCAGAAACACCAGAGGAAGACCTTCAATCTGTAGTGGAATAGGGACGAATATGGATGGTCACATTCAATGCTGCTAAGACTTAGCTTGCTTCCTTCGATAATTACAACAAACCTCTTCAACCACCAACAGCTATGACTAAAGATACATTACCTGAAAGTACTTCTTTCAGACTCCTCGGCTTAACGTTTACATGGAACATGAGTTGGAACAAACACATCGAGAGCAGTGCCAGGGCCGCTCCGAGAAAGGTGAGCTCTCTTTACTGTGTTAGAAAGCTACTTACGCCTGAAAGTATCCTGTACCTCTACAAGTCCATTATTCGCCCAATGTATGGAATACTGTTTTCACATTTTGGCTGGTGCATCTGCTACTAGTCTTTTGCTCCTTGACAGGGTTCAAAAGAAAGTCGCTAATCTGAAAGTCCTGAACTGTCATCTAAACTTCGGCCTCTGTCTTATCGACGAAATATTGCATCCCTTTACGTGTTCTACAAGTATTTTAATGGCGAAGGCTCCGACGAACAACAAGCCCTTGTACCCCCTTTAACGTAAATACCCCACACAAACCCGACAAGCAGCTAAATCCCACCCCTTCACAGTAGAGATACCTAGATGTAAGAAAATCTGCTACTCTAACAGTTTATTACTCATAACTGCTATACTTTGGAATTCCCTTCCGGGATTATGCTTTCCCAACTGCAGAAATTCAAGTGTAATGTTGCTGCTCAACTCCCTCTATTTCCTGAAACTTATGTCCCCGATAGTAGCCCCCTACATCAAAGTTGCACTATGCCTTGTTTAGGGTGAAAATGAGGGAAAAATGAACAAATATACACGCAATGCATTATATTACTTGATATGAGAAATTCTTTATAAAAACTGTGCTTTTTCCTTTTTATAGTCTTCTTTTTTCTTATCGTGATGTTGTTTTGCTCACACCTCGGTATTTGCATATAACCGACCTCGCTATGCTGCAATCGTTCACTGACCGAGGAGAAAAGTAGATGAAGTCTTTTATCAGAAAATATTCAACACTTTAAGATTCTATAATTAAAAGCAATAAAAATCAATAAAATCAGCAGTTTCAAATAAGAGGAAAGTTAATTATATTTGGAACAAAACACAGAGTAAAACAAACACACGTTTTCTTTTACTTAGAAACGTATTATCATGTTTTTTTCTGACTAATAATCAAAGCGAAACATTTATGTATTATTGTTCGTATATTCTTTTTTTTATTAGTTAAATGAGGGAATTTGTATATCTTGAGAAAAAAATGGATCAGAGTAAATACATCCAAGCAGCATAACATTAATGCAGGACTGTCTTAGGGGTCGATCCCTGAACAGTTATTATTCCTGATATCCATAAACGACCTCCTTTATTGTGTTCGAGATGGGTATATTTTCTGATGATACAACGCTCTATATTATGTATCAGGGAAGAACAGATGTACATAAATCTAAGACAATGGCAGAATCGTTGGAAAATGACCTCCAGACTATAGTGGAATGGGGCCGCAAATCGATGATAACATTTAATGCTTGTAAAAATAAGCTGCTCTCCTTTAACAATTACAAGACGCCTTTCCAACCGCTTATATCCATGACAAATAACACCCTACTTGCGAATACTATCTTCAAACTCTTCTGCCCAATATTTGCGGGCAATATGAATTGGAACAAATACACAGGGGACATTGCAAAGGTAGCTGCAAAGAAGGTGGTTTCCCTCTATCGAGCTAGAAAACTAATCACACCTGAGAGTATCCTGTACCTCTACAAGCCCACCATTCGCTCATGCATGGAGTATTGTTGCAACATCTGTGCTGGTGCATCTACTACTAATCTCTCCCTCTTAGATAAAATCCTAAAAAGAGTTTTTAATCTAATCAGTCCCACTTTATCAACTAAGCTCCAGCCCCTGTCCCATCGCCGCAATGTTGCATCACTGCGTCTGTTTTACAAATATTTTAATGGAATGTGTTCTGATGAACTCGTTTCACTTGTACCCCCTCAACGTACATATACCTGACAAACCCGCTTAGCAATAAGATCTCACCCTTTAAGTGTCGATGTCTCTAAATGCCAGAAAGCTTTCTATTCTAATAGTTTCTTCCCTCGAACAGCTAGACTTTGGAATTCCTTTCCTGCTATCTGCTTCCATGGCTGTACTGATATGCAGAAGTTTAACTTTAACATAAACAAATATCTTGTTAATCTTTCCTAGACATGGCCCCAAATAGTTGCCCCTTATGTCCAAGTGGCGATATGCTTTGTAAGAGGTCAACATAGGTAAAAAGAAATAGTCATCGATATTAAAAGTTTAAAAACCTATCGTCAAGAAAGGAATGAATTTAATTTATTTTTCAATTGTTTTTTTTTACAATACAAGTTATGTTAAATATCAGTATTATCTCATCAAGAACTCTGGAATTGGGCAGGGATCAATCAGTTTGACAACGATACTCCGTATATAATCTGATAGTTGAGTTGTAGTTAGAGAATAACTCAGAGCAACTGAGAAAATTGACGTTTTCAGAAGCAAAAAGAGCAATAGGTCTAATGCATAAACTCCAAGAGAGATTTGATAAGAAAGAAAAAAATGTTGATGTTTTCTCAAAAGCAGAGCAATCCATGAGGAACTTAGGAAGAAAATGGACACACCTACGACTGAAAGACACGAGCTGAGTTTTTAGAGGATTAAATTAGACACGCCATTTCTTAATCACATTCATGATTACGTAATGGGGCTACTCAGCAAAGATTTGTTAACATTGTACTTGAAAACAAACATGCTGCAGTAAACTGGGAAGCAGCCTCTTGGAAAGAAACTCTGCCCATGAAAGTTTAATTTAATTTGAGATACCCAGAGGAAGAAAGAAAAATTATTTCTAATGGAAATATTAAACTCTGAGGACAAGTAAAACGGGAGAGAATAAGGATATCATTCGTTTGCCCATTTCATCGTCGGATGTTATTTTTTTTTAACAAAATGTGTGAACAAATAGTCTGTTTTTAATTGAAGTATTTTAGAACACAATTCAATAGAATAGAACAGCGTTTGCGTGGGTATATAAACTCCGAAAAAAAAAACGTCTCTCGATTTTCGTGAAGATTACATAGTTTTAACGGAAAACATAAAATGTCTGTCACTATTTTATAAAAAGTTTATAAAAAAAGAAACAGAAAATCACCTAATAAATAAAAATTGAAAACATACGAAAATGTTGAGAACTACGAAATGTTTTAAAAATGTTATTTACGATGAACTTGTGTCAGGTTAAGACGACATATTCAGTAAAACCTGAGGTATTTGGTAATTTTTCAGACATTTTGAGTAATCCTGAGATTCAAGCATTCTAATGTTCCCTTAATCTTCGAATATATTCAGGATACCAGTTGGAGTGTAAGTGAAAGTGAAGGAGCGCTTATTTTCTAGTTTTAAAATCTAGTATAGTATGTTAGAATTAGTTAAAAATGAAACAAAAAACGGTGGCATAAAATAATGAAAGAAATAACCTGATTATGGGAGTGGAGTAAATGGACATAGAATGACATTTTTGCACCTTTTTTTTAATGAACTATATATTTGAGAGAAGCAATTTGCTCGGAATAAATGTAATAACTTTAAAGAAAGAGCATGCATAGCTTTGTGAGAGATGTGATATATGTAGTGCGGGTGAGAGATTTATTAAAGAAGTTTTCGGTTATTTTCCTATTGAAATTATAATTACAGAAAAAAATCGATTCATTAATAGAAGACTGAATCCTGTCATAGTTATGCTGATGATCCACGGCAAATCATTTGTCTGTGCACAATATTTTAGGAAAACAATAAGTAAAAACAATTGTATATATATATATATATAAATAAATATATATATATATATATATAGAACACAACAAAGAACAAATTCTAGCATACGTCTCTACACACAACACAAACAACCCAGAACTATTCACACAGATTACAAAAAACCTTATCCCCCTCAATCAGAACGACAAACTAAACAACATACTTAAAACAACAAAAATAATAAAAAGCAAAAGCCAACCCCAAAACTTAAAACACATCCTAACTTCCTCAAAACTCGTCCCACATACTACAAAAGAAGTTACAAAATGCAACAAACCGCGATGTGGAGTATGTGACATAATAATAGAAGGTAACACATACACATTCAAAAACCCAGCACAAACATTCAAAATAAAAAAGGATCTAAATTGCACCTCCAGAAATGTAGTATATGCACTAAGATGCACAACATGCAACAAATCCTACATAGGCACCACCAAAAATTTCAGCAATAGAGTGGCCTTACATAAGAGCAATATCAAATTTGCAGATAACAGACACCTCTATGTTTCAAAACACGTACACACATGCAGTGGAAACAGCTTCAAAATAATGCCAATCTTCCAAACAGACAATTATTTTTATTTACTTACACAGGAAAAAAACGTCATCACCAGATTCACTCCTGAACTGAACAGAACCTAATACCATCACACAAAAACATGAAATGCAAGGTACACTCGCATGCACACCCATACACATACACATATACACACCCACACATAAATCAGAACCGACACATTAAAACACACACACGTGCGCGCATACAACCACACACAGACATAACACCCCTATCTCTAATACAACACACTGAACAATACCAACCCTACTTAACCTCGAAACCAACAACACTAGGAGACACCTAGAACCATAGTATAATAGCTGTTCCAACACTTCGCTCCCTCCTCAGTCAGTGGAGGAGAACCCCCTCATGACTGAAACGACTATCATCCCTTCTATCATCCCCTCCCTTACCTATACCCCCTCCAATGCCCCCCTCTGGGGAACAAAACTTCCCCACACTAGGAACCGATCCTGGGTCTGGCCATACCCACATGGGGAGACAAATAAATAGAAACATTAAAAAATCCCCTATTTTAAATACACCCATATTTCTAAACATAATATAAGGAATACCCGAAAAGACTAAAACGAAAAATCACAATACTAAAATCCAAGAATCCAAAAAATAAATATCAAAATAAAATGAAAGCACCCCTACCCTTATTTCGGAAGAGCCAGTCCCCCCCTCCCCACACATACACATTAGTAACGACCTCGGGCCATAGCCGCCTTCCTAAGGAAGCAAATAACCCCAAAATACTATAAAACAATATACACATTCCCAAACCAATAAAAGCAAACACACACACGCACACACGCACACACACACACACACACACACACACACACACACACACACACACACACACACACACACACACACACACACACACACACACACACACCCTACCCCACCCTAAAGGAATAGAAAAAAACATTAGCAGAAAGAGATAGCGACTACAGCCAGGTCAACGTCTCCTTGGACAAGCCCAATAAAAGAGCAATAAAAATTGAGCATAACAATGAATAATAAACATTTACAAGTCTCCACCCCTTGGAAAAATTTCAAATTAACTACGAAAATCGCCATTCTTACATCTCCAACACATTTGAAAATAATTTCTGACGAGGACGCATCACAGACCGTCTGAAACGCGCGTAAAAACGATTACAATGACTTAAAAACATTATTACAATGATCCAAACATAATTCTCAATGAAAAACGAAGACACGGAATAATAAAATAATGTTAAAAAATACACATTGTTGGTGACTACTCCCTTACTTAAAGATATATATATATATATATATATATATATATATATATATATATATATATATATATATATATACATACAGGGTGAATCCCCAAAACGGACCCCAACTATAATTAGGCCCCGTTTCTTAGTGTTTTGTCCGAATGAAATGAAACTTTGGTTATAACTAGTTTATAATCAAAACATCACATCAAAACACTAGGGTTTTTGGCCTTTTTTTTCTCAGTTCTACAGCATATGTTCTAGATAGCCTCCATTTAGCTTTTGTTTTTTTTTTGGGGGGGGAGTCACCCTGTATATATATATATATATATATATATATATATATATATATATATATATATATATAAGTTTTAAAAAAGAAAATAGGAATCATTATTAGAATTATGAGAAAGATCAATGGGAGAAAAAAAAAAAAAAACTAGACAGGAGAAAAATAGTTAAAAGACTAAAAAACAACTACATTGCGCCAATATTCCTTGTTTCTGTACTTGTTTGCAGACAAATTATTTTTTTTCCTCTCCTGAGTTCTGAAATATTGACGATATATGACGGGTTATTCATTCATTTAATTCTCCCCGTGTAGTTTTATTTTTTTTGGTTTAACGGTTCCAATCGCCTCCATTTCCAGTTATGTGTAAATTATCTTATTTTAATCGCTACCGATGTCATCTCTTGAAAAGCGTCGGTCGAAAGGTTCCTCGAGTTTCTTACTTTTTTTAGACGATTAGTCTTTTGAATATTTTTCTTCTTGCTTAGATTTTTTTAGTTTATTTTCCTCCATTGATTTTCCTTAAATTTCTAATAATAATTTCACTTGTCTTTTTAAAACTTTAATAAAATTTTCTACCACTAAAGATATATATATATATATATATATATATATATATATATATATATATATATATATATATATATAGTAAGTTATAAAAATCTATATGGAAATTAAGCTACACAGAATATTCCGCGTTTCATCCACGTTAGAATTCGTCAGGCTTATGCAAAAGCATGACGAATCGTAACGTGAATGAAACGCGAAATGTTCTGTGTAGCATAATTGCCATATAGATTTTTATAACTTACTACCTAGCTCTACCCTAGTATTGAGCATTGTTGAAGTAAATACTTAAAGTTTACGCATAAAATTATACTTTCGTATATTAATTTATGTGATTAAATGAAGTATATATATATATATATATATATATATATATATATATATATATATATATAAAATTATTATCTCTACCTTACTTCTACCGTTCTATAACAAAATATTTCATTTAATGCCGGCACCAATGTACTTTCTGTGCGGTCTGTTTCATCATTGGAAACAATAGCAAAGATTCGTGTTGATATGGGCCCTTTTCTGTAAAAGTTCCGTTACTTGTAAGAATAAAAATCGCGATAAAGACCCCATAACATCTTTCTAACTTTAAAATTAATTGAGATAAAAAAATTAAAATAGGTGTTCACCCATATAATCGCCATTTTGAATTAGAGTTATAAATAAGGAAAAAAAGAATCGTCGTCTGCATCATTAAAATTGTCGTCTGCCTCTTTCAAATTGCACCAGAAAACGGATAGAGAAATATGCAGGAAAATAGTGGGTTTTGTACGGAACAAGAAACGAGGAAATAAAATAAAGCTATCAAGAGAAAACTAAATAAAGAAAAACCAGAAATGGAAGGAAATGTTCGCAATTAAAGTCGTCCATTTGAAAATGTCGAACACTAATTTTTGCTCGGAAAAATGTAAAAACAAAAAATAAATAAAGGATGAAAATGTCACAAATTGCATCTTTTTTTTGTATGGACATTCTTCTAAAATGGAAGAAGTAACAAAGAAAAAATAATCAAATACAAAAATTACTTTGATAAAAACACAAAGAAATAAAAATACAACTAAAAATAAAGGATGTCGTGCGACATTTGCAACGAAATTTCTGTGCACTAAATGACCGGTAATTAGAATAATTTGAGAATTAATTTTACTAAAATAAAGAAAATGGCTGAACAAATTTTGAAATTCGTTTTTCTTTTAAGAAAACACATCTTTAATTTCTGTTCCATTTTTAATTCTAAATGAGTGTTTCATTCGTTCGTCTACTAACGGTCGGACAGGTATTGATTTTTTCATGAGAATTTCCGATTCTCTTATCAGAGATTACCTTTTGTTGGAAAATGTTTTTGTCTGCAAGACGATTGATAGAGAGAAACGTGGAAGTAGAAGTGGGGCGGGAGAGGAAAAATAGAAAAAAAAAGAAAGAGGAAAAAGAGGATAATAAGGGGAAGTGATGGAGAGAGGAAGTGAATACAGACGTAAAAGAAAACGTGAGAACGGAGAGAATTAGTAAAAGTGTAGGAGGAAGAGAGTGAAAGATACAGAGAAAAAGAAAGAAAGAGAGAGTGTTAGAAGAGATGGAAAAAGTAAAGAGAACAATATGGAAAGGGAAAGAAGGAGAGAAGTTGTAGAAAGGGGAAAAAGAAGAAATTAAAATATGGGGAGGTGGAGGAGAGAAAGAGAGAGGAAATGAATGAAAAATGTAAAAGAGGGGAGTAAAAAGAAGAAGAAAAGATATAAAAGGGTAAGAGGAGAATAATAATGAAAAAAAGGGAGAATAGGGAGTCGAGGGGTGGGGGTGAAGTAGGAAGAGGAAGAGTCGGGCGGGAAGGCGAAAATTAATCAGAAAATAAATCCAAATTATAAAAAGGTAAATCGAAATAAATGACAACGACAACGACGAAGAATAACAAGAAGGATGAGAAGAAGAATAATAAGAAGAAGAAGAAGAAGAAGAAGAAGAAGAATGAGAAGAAGAAGAAGAAGAAGATGCTAATGTGAAGCAGAACAGTAAAAGTAATGAAATAAAAAGAGAGGGGGGAATAGGTGACGATGTAGGAAAGAATACGAAAAATAATGACATTTAAAAGAGAAAGAAGAAACGTCTTTCCTACACACGGCACCTGGTTATTTTCAAATTCATTATTAACAAATATATGTCGGGTCGTCCTCTCAGTTAATCGAGCATGTATTATTCCTTTGTCCTACTGACAATCATATTTACCCTTAGCCTCGAATGGCTTTCGTCTTTAATAAAGAGTGAAACATATCAATAAATAAAAACATTTGGACATTTGTTCTTCGTCTATCTACGGCACAAAAACGTCACTACTTAGCAAGGCTCAGAGGTCACTCGAGGATAAGTGTTATTGAATGTACAGTAGTCAATGGGATACTATCGTAGTAATGGAAATTTGGTAAATTGTATTATTTAAGGGAACGGTTCATCAAGAACTTGTTTACGTTGGACTTGAAGACGACCATATTGTAGTCAGCTAAAAAGCAGGGAAACGGAAGAGAGTGCGACAGGCGTGCAGTTCGAAGAAAGAAGCTTTGTTCATGGAATTCACGTTTAGGTTTAAGCACATATAGAGAGTGGCGGAAATTATTGATAGTGGTTTCAGATAGAAGAGTATTTTCGTGAAAGTTTGGCAATTCCTTACGTTACAGCGTCATATTATATCTTAAGTCAATGTTTGTATTATTTGCATTTATCGGACTACTATTCTCATCTTGAGTTTTATTTCTACAACGTTTCGGTAAATGTAACCTCCAACCTTTATTAGGTGTAGCTTGTCGAACTCAGAAATTTTTCTGTTAAACTTGGGAATTTGCATGGAGTTTCAACCAGAATTTTTTTATTTAATCCATGAAAGGTAGCATGCTCTCATTCAGTCAGCCATAACTGGATAAAAGTTCTAAGTAATCCGTAATTGTATTTTTGGATTTTCCGCACCGTTCCTGAGTTTGACAAAATGCATCTGAAGAAGGCTGAAGGTTACATCTACCCAAAAGTTGCGCAAATAGCACTTAATAAGATAAGAACAGTAACCCGAAGAAACCATACAAGCCAATTACTTAACCCTCATTTCCAAAATTCAGAAGCGTAAAGTCGATGTTTGTTGGTATTAAAGATATCTATAGGTTAACTGAAAATTCAAAAAAATTTCAATAAAGGTTAAATTTTCCACGGAATTTAAACAAACCATTGAAATGAATGAATTCATTTTTTTTTTAAATATAGATTTATTTTTTACAAAACAAAATCAAAATTTTAGAAAAGAATGTCTTAGTGAAGAGTGTATTAAACAGTTTTAAATATTTAAAAAATATTTTTATTTGTATTTTTAAAATATTTAAACAAAAACGAATTCGTTTCTGTTCTTTAAAGCCATTTGTTGTTTTATAGATGCCTGTAATAAAAAGAAAACACAAGGAGAAAACGCTAGTCTCATTCTAAGATTGGTAAACTTTCGCCCATTCAAATATACAATAAAGAACATCAAACATTAAAAAAAAAAAAAATGCACGACTTGTTATTTATAAAATTACTTTTTTTCAAAACAAATTTATGCTATTTTTTTTTACTTAAACTCATATTGCAAATAATATATTAAACTTTTCTTATGGGGTAAATTAATCCACTTATTTTAGGAATAATAGACATTCCCAAAGACTAAAAAAATAGTTATATCTCACACATTATTGGGTAGAGATTCGTGGCAGTTATGACACCAGAATCCTGACGTGTACTTCTGTAACATACTTCTGCTAATACAATTTTTGTTAATAAGGATACTGTGTTAGTCCTGATTATTAATGGCCCGCAAGACTACAACAATAAACACGATTATATTTGAAATTATTTTTTTCCTAAGAAACTTTCTGATCAGCAATATTTCTCTCTACAGGCAATGCTTTGCAGAATAAATTAATAATTATTGTTTCGTGATTTAAATAGAAATGTAGTATAAGTCTACCTGCAATACAAACCGCGTTAGAGTTCCTAAATTTCTCATGCATATTCTTCATTCTAAAAACTTTGATTAAAAATCTCCAAAATTAATAATTTTTTCTTATATCTATCTTTATAATGTTTAATATATGTATATGTTTATATCTTTTTATGTATAGGATTTATTCCTAAACGATTTAACTGATCATTATGAATTTTGGAACACACCTGCTAGGAGTAAGAGGTCATAATGCGAGATATATTTGATTAAATTTTATTTATACAAAGATGCCAATGATGAAATGGAAGCTCATCATGAAAATCCAGATACCTTTGAGACTTTTGAAATTTTAACACAAATCAATAAAAAGTCGTCAATTAATAAATATTCCTCGAATTTAAGCTTACTTGCAGCATTAGCTCAGCCCCTTTAAGAAACTCGTTTCTTATCATTAAGCACTTTCAGTTGAATTAAGTCGGCCAATGCAAAACTCTTATGCATAGATCATCGTATAAAGAACATTTAAAATTAAAATATTTAATTTCAACGTTATTTCACGCAGTTAACGATAGCCGAATGGATACGATCGTTACTAATCAAGCCAGAGATGACTTGTGTCGCCTGGTTCGAATCTATCGACTGGTGTTAATCGTGACACCCTGCACTGAAGATTCCCAAAAGATAAAACACTAGTGTCTCTAGGTATTTAATTATTATAGTAAATAATACACACACACACACACACACACACACACACACACACACACACACACATATATATATATATATATATATATATATATATATATATATATATATATATATAAAACACGCATCAAATGCGCTTGAAACCAAATCACAACGTAATATTAGGAAAATAAATAAATATTTTACTTGTTTGAATTTATCACAAATATATTTCGAAGGTAGCCTCCATCTTCAGTGTGTTCTTCGTTTTTTTTTCTTTTTCTTCTATTTTGCCATGTTGTTAATTTGGAGAAAGGAGTCTGTATAGAGCCGCGCGTTGTATCTGGCGGTTGTATTTTGAATTTTTTTAACTGTGTGCTGGTAGCGCGAGAATAACGTCAAAGAATTTTATTTTATTCAAATTAAAACAACGTTTCTATATGGAACTCTCATTCTTTGATGTTATTCTCGCGTTACCTGCGCACAGTTCAAACAATTCAAAATACAACCGCCAGATACAACACGCGGCTCTATACTTCAAATGAGTTTAGTAGTCGAAAATCAAGCCAACCCCTGATAAAATTCTAACAAAGAGTCAAGGAGAACGATTTTCCTCGTCTTTTTTACTAATTAAACGCCAACACCCTTCTTTGTTGGTCAACTGAGTAAGCTGCGTACAACCAATGTCTTCACCCATTCTTTTTAAGTGGTCAAGGCATTATTATTATTATTATTATTATTATTATTATTATTATTATTATTATTACACCTATAATAAATGAGTGAAAGATATTTATCTTAACATTTTATAGCAAATTTACGGAAATTCCAATTACCATTCCTATCTCATAGTCTGTATACGTTTGGAGTTTAACTCAAATTATCCCAAATCAAATTTTAACATTAAATTTCCAAATGAGTATTAAACCAGAGAATCCATTGACTCTTCTTTGTTGACGAAATTTTGTTGAGGAGAATTTAAAGTCTATCAGAGGCACAATGTTGGATTCCTCAGTTTGACACGTAAAACACAGATTTTAATACAAACCATGATCTCCTGAACCCATATAAATATTTCCACAAAGCTAATGATACATATTAAACTAATTGGCCCGTGTCCCGCCGTAACTTAACTCAATAAATTCCAAATTATTTATTTTACGTATTATTAGCAATAATATTTTGACAAATAACAAGCTTGTTTAGCAGACAAAACTAGTATCCTTGTAGAAACCCATTTCGTTCACTTGTGTGTTCTGATTTATGGCAGTAAATTGGACGATGAAATTCACAAGTCTATCAGATCTACATACAGTATACCTATGACGCGTCCTTAATATAACAATTTGAAGTATTTTGTTTTTACTACTTGAGAAAAAATGCCCCTCAATTTTTAGATAATATGTCTGTGTGGTATAATGGATCGACAAATTTTAAAATTTCATCCCAACTGAAAAGTCTTACATAACATATGGTCTGCTTCCTAAAATTAACATTTTGGAAAAGGTTACTGATTCACTTGCTGACTTTATCATGATAAAGTTGTCCCAACTACTTGTACAGTAAAGAACTTTGGTTTGTAAACCATCAACAAAAATCGAGATGGCAATATTAAATCAAATACTATCGAATGTATGATCTTCTGGTTAATCTCAGATCCTCTTGATGGAGGCACTGATTCAGTGCAGTGTAGAATAGTCAATCATCATGAGTTGCACCTTCCGCTTGGTGCGGAATCTGAACCAACGTAACTTACTATTCGTCATTCCTTCCGATCGAGGGTAAGTTGGTTGATAGACGCCAAACGGTTGAGAGATGTCCAATCAAAAACATTTTCTCTCTACCTTCTCCTTGGCCTTTTCGCTGCCTTTTTTTACCTTCTAACATGTCCTCAAAGCATAAAAGGCCAGTGGTTGATCGTTTGACCTGTCCAAAAAGTTTAGGGGTTTTACTTTTCATTTTATCAAGAAGGGGGTAGGGAAGTAGTTTGACGGAGTGATGGTGGATATATTTTTTCGATCAGACGATGTCCCGTAATGAAACGGATTAATTTATTGTGAAATACCTCAATGCGATTGGCTAGTTGTTTAGTTCATGTGATACAGTCAAGGTCATACAAAACTACTGGGAGGTTATAAATTAAATAAACTTTTACTTTAACCGTTACTAGCACCCTTTTTGATTTTAGAATGGTGCTGGGTTTTTGAAAGCTGCTCAACCCAGCTTTATTCTGTGTTTCAATGTCTTCTCCTGATCGCTCCAGAAAGTAAGTTTCTGCCCTAAATAAATGAATTAGGAAACCTGTTTGGTAGATTTACTATGAATAGTCATGTTAGCTTCAATTGTGACTTAGCTGTAGACATACATTTTGTTTTCTCTACGTTTATATCTAACCCTATCTCCTTTGCATTCTTTTCTAATATATTAACAAAAACTTGGAGTCTATATGTAAATTCATTAACAAGAGCGATGACATCAGCGTATGAAAGGTTGAAGAGGATTTGTCCACATATAGAAAAACCGTTTGGCGAGAATAGTCTGTAATCAAAGGATATGGAATCAGTAATTAGTATTCATTCCTGGTAACAATATATTCCTACGTTTTTGTGTTTGTTTTTAGTTCAATAAAGTTTTTAAAGGTTATTAATAGATTATCTTGTTAAAAGGTATTTTCTGTTTAATGTAATAAAAAAACATATGTATTTTTTTTTTTGCAAAGAAATAATTTATAGTTAAAAATAATAATCGATTTAACTTTTGCTATTGCTCTTTATATGGTTTTAGTAAAACGAGTTTCATTTAAAAAGATTATTTCGTATTTTATAAAACAAAAATAAAATTTGTTTTAGATAAGAAAGAAACCGTAAAGAAAAGTCGAAGATTTTGTATGCTATTGTCGTATTTTTATTAAAAAATATTCCTTACAAGATATTTGGACGACTGCAGTTTATGAACAGTGGTGACATAATGACGTCATAATTTGCAAACATAAGAGGCAGCTTTGTTGCGCACAAGTGTTCAATAAACAAAGTATATCGTAATTATTAGATGTCACTTGAAATCATATCTAAGAAATCGTACGGGCCATAAAGTGAAGGAGTATCAAGTTAGTAATCGCTTTTCTGTTACTGTATCTGTTTTGCTTTTGGTTTTAGGTAAAAAATAAAATAGTTCAAAAGTATTAAACTTTTTTGCGTTTGATTTTAGTTTAATAAGTCTTTGAATTTAGTAAGAGATTATCTTGTAAAATTTATTTTCTATTTCGTGTAAAAAAAAAAAAATCGTTGATTTTTATTAGTCAAGAAAGATAAGCGAATTATTGTTTTGTACAAATATGTTTTTGTCGTTTTAAGAAAAAACAAACATTCATAAAAGGTATGAAACTGTTTTCTGTTTTAAGTTTTATAATAAGTCTTTAAAAGGAATACAGAAATTATTTTGTTATTATTTAGACAAAGTTGACTATCGTATTAAAATAACGTACGCACGATTAGCCATGGTTTCATCTGAGATATAATTGTGAATGCGATTTAAGTTGATCGGAAATTTATTCTAGTATTCTGAAGTATTATGGATTGCAAGGCGGTTTGGCTGATATTCCGCTATTCTTTGAATACAATCACTAAGCAAGGCAGAACACAAGTTAAAATTCCAAGGGCGTTTGCTATTTATCTTTAAGATCTAGTGTAGTATGTAGGAGATATTATGAGTTTAAAATGAAATAATATAGTGTCTTGAATATAAATATACACATAAGACGATGATGTGAGGAAAGGAGAGACAAAATTTCTGAAGAGTGAAACTATTTGCCAACTTCTTTGTGGAATTATTTATTTGCGAGAAGCTATTTGCTCGGAATAAATGTAATAATTTTAAACAGTATCAGATGTACATATACTATCGAGAAACACGTTTTAGGAAATGCTGCAAGTGTTTAAGATTTGTTTAGAACGTATCCCATCATTTTTTATGTATTTAGAATGCGTCCCATCATATTTCTATTAAAACTGTATATAAATTGGAAAATCGACTTATATAGTAGACAGAAAAAATAAGAAATTGATTGGTCGCGTTCAATGCTGTCAGTTAAGAAAAATGAGTGAAGAAGAGAAGAAAAAAGTTGGATGGTGATTGAATTGATACCGGCCATCCTCCCCCTCTAATTTTTTTCATCTATTTACCTATATGTATGCATGTATGTATGTATGTATGTATGTATGTATGTATGTATGTATGTATGTGTGTGTGTGGGTGGGTGGATGTGTTTGTGTGTGTGTATATATATATATATGTGTAGATGTGTAATTGTATGTATTCATATATATGTATGTCTGTATAAACATGTGTATGTATTTATTTTTCTTTCTTCTTATTTTATTTGGTGTCCTTCAATAACTCCTGCTGATAATTTAATTCTTAAATAATAATTTTTTCAGTTGATCCCTTTTTTGCTTAATTTTGGCGCCTTTAAAGTCATCTTATTTGGGTCATTTTGACATTTGTTTTTCTAATTTAAAATTAATTCAATCACCATAGTACCCCAGTAGTTGTTGCCCCTGATAGTAGCCCCCTACACCAAAGTGGCAATTTGCCTTGTTTGGGGTGAAAATGTAATAAAAAAATAAAAAAAAGATTACGCGATACTGTAATAACAATAAATTACCTGCATCATTCCGATATAAAACCTATCTAAGAACACTCACAGACGTATAAAATACATTTGTGAGAAATGAAAAAAAAATCGGCCTAGCTGTTTCAGAGTTCATTGGGAACGAGCTCACACACAGATACACATAAAATGTCTTATATCCATAATATAAAGCTGAATGTGTGTGTGTGTGTGTTTGATCACGAATAGGCTCCTATATGATTGACTATTTAAAAAAAACTGATTACATATAATGATAGAAGATGTATCGAGACACAGGAATGGGTATGTTTGATCTGGCAGAACGGTGGTTCATTAAAATTGTGGGGTCTGCGTTCTCGCCTGGTCCACAAAGTATGGAAATAAAAAATTAAAAATTAAAAAAAAACGTTTACAAGTGTTTTTGATATATATGTACATAAGAATACTTTGATAAGTATGTTTTAACTTAAATAGGGATGGTATAATAAAATTGTGGGGTCTGCGTTCGCGCCTGGCCTCCATAGAATGGAACTAGGCACAAACTTTAATAAAGACTTTTCATATCTATCTGCGTAAGTATACTTTGATAATTATGTTTCAGTTTGAAGAAATATAGTATAATAAAATTATGGGGTGTTTGTTCGCACCTCGCCTCCATAGAATGGAAATATGTCACAAAGTTTAACAATGTTTTATAATATAGATCCACAGAATATTGTGAAAAGTGTTTCAGTGTGAACAGGTATGGTAGAATAAATTATGGGGTTTATCTATTTTATTCTTACTTTCATCATATTTTGCTTTGGTTTTGATACCCCCAAATTCGAAGCTATCTCTTTACACCCCTTTCTTTTCATAACCAATCATACTTTCATAAATCATTTTCTGTAGGGGGTTTTTGAACCCAGTAAACGACGGGTACTTTTGCTAGTACAGGATGACCCCAAAAAACGGGCTCCGTGTACACTTTATGTGATATCTCCATTATTTATTCACAGATTGCCCTTATTTTACAAGGCATGGCAGAATCAACGACCGTGAGTACACCAAGACCCCAGTGGGAGCTGGAATAAAGAATACACTGTGTTAAATTTTACTGCAAGACAGGCTCGTTTAAGAAAATCCAGGACAGTTTCATGCGTCAGTTCGAATGTGAAAAGGCTCCATCCAAGAGCAGAATTCAGAACTGGGTGGACCACTTCGAGAAGTATGGAACCGTGAAGAACCTCAACGCTGCCAGAGAGAACCGTCTAAGCCACTCGGAACGTCCGAAGAAGCGAATAGCCGAGCTGGTAGAAAGAGTGAGAGTCTCTCCAGCAGAGTTCGAAACGCTCTGTGCGTAAGCGAAGTAAGTCCCTCGGTATGTCTCGTGAGACTTGCAGGAGAGTGCTGGTGAACGATATCAGGGCTTACCCATAAAGAATACAGACGCTGCAGACCCTTACAGCCGCAGACAAAAAGCAGAGGAGGGCTATGGCAGTCAAGATGCTCGAGAAGATCGAGGAGACACCAAGTTTCCTTAACTTCCTCTGGACCTCAGATGAAGCCCACTTCCATCTTGATGGAAAAACGAACTCCAAGACAAATGTCCTCCAGACCCAAATGCAGTAGCCACTAAGCTTCTGCACTCTCCTAAGTGCACGGTGTGGGCTGCAATCTCTGCCAGAGCCATCATCGGACCAATCTTCATCGATGAATCTGGTGTTTCAGTGTGAACAGGTATGGTATAATAAATTATGGGATTTATCTATTTTATTTTTACTTTCACCATATTTTGCTTTGGCTTTGATACCCTCAAATTCAACCCAAATTTACAACCCTTCCTTTTCATAACCTATCATACTTTAATAAATCAGAGTCCATTTTCTGTAGGCTGTTTTTGAACCCAGTCAACGACGGGTACTTTTGCTATATATATATATATATATATATATATATATATATATATATATATATATATATATAAAACTCAAATGACTTTGAAACGGGTGTTGTAACTCAACATCCGGTTTACGACTTCCGGTTACGCATGCGTACATAAACATAAACCCATAATAATCAACGCGACAATAAAACGTTTTTTTTTACTGTGTACGTTTTCAGCGTCCCAATTTTTTTTCGCGTTTAAATTATCCAAATAAAAAATTATTAATACTTTTTGCTTTTTTTTTACATCGTTTATTTCCGTATTACGTTTAAGTTATTTTTAATTTATTCTCATTTATTTTCATCTACACTACCAACATAAATAAATAACCCCCAAATATGTTTTTTTAAATGTGCCTTACAAATAAATAATCAACGCGACAATAAAACGTATTGTTTTACTGTGTACGTTTTCAGCGTCCCAATTATTTTTTTTTTCGCGTTTAAATTAAAAGATATATCAAAATTTGAATTTAACTTTAAGTATTATGGTATCTGTTCAGTGCACATTTACCTGTAAGTATGGAAAACCACTTATAATTAAATGGCTGTAAGTTTTTTTTCCAAGAATAAACAATTATAAACAGAACGACTCATACAAATGTATCTATATTCTTTTTTCATTTTAATATACTTTCATAGAAATGTTTCTGTTATATCACAAAAACTGCTTTTTTACGTCACAAGTGTCACTCTCATACATTAATTCCATAGCTAATATAACATACTGACCGAACGGGTCACGGGTAGTCTAGTCTAGTATATATATATATATATATATATATATATATATATATATATATATATATATATTGTGTTAAGATATGTATGGTAAGGTTTCTTTTTTTTACACAGTGATCACCACTTATCAAGGCCCGGAAGCCACTCAGGGATAAGGGTTATTGCAAGTACATTACGTTAGTGTGGAGATTTGATGAAGTGTTTACTTAAGGGGGCGGTTCATTAGGACTTTGTTAACATTGGACTTGAAGACATCCAAGTTGTAGTCAGGAGGGAAGCAGGCAGACGGAACAGAGTTCCACAGGCGTGTAGTTCTAAGAAAGAAGCTTTGTTCATGGAATCCGCGTTTTGATTTAGGCACAGATATAGAGTGGGAGAAATTTTTCACAGTGGATTCAGCTAGACGGGTGTTTTTCGTGAAAGATTTCTTTTTTATCCTTACATAGTTGAATCTTCTTTTGCAGTTATAAACTTTTCAGAAGTCGGATTATGTAGGTGCTAAGTCTGCGAAAGGTTAATTTTAGTTTCTTTTTCCGGAAATTTAAACTGCACTCTTTTTATTCTGAGGTGTTTTTATACACATTTTCTTGAGACTATATATATATATATATATATATATATATATATATATATATATATATATATATATATATATATATACTAGCATGGGTAGCCGGCGTTGCCTGGGTGGACATGAAGTTCCGTTTGAAACACGCCTGCTATACTAATCATTTTCATCATGGGTAACGTGGATACCCCCATAATTTACAAAATAAAAGAACGGATAAAAACATGTAAATGTAATCGCCTCCCCAAAAGAAGTATCTGATACCCTCTCCACCAGATATTTCGGCAGAAGAGATCACTGCCCTAAGAAAACTAAAAAAATAAGGTTCATAAACATTAATGTGTGCGTTTATTTTTAATTTTGGTAAATGTGTAGTTTAACGGCGTACATTATTTGCCAGAGAAAATGTATAAAAACTATTTGTTTTTATATAAAATAAATTGTTAGACCCAAAGGCTGAAATAAAACCAGAAAAAAATTTCATTTTTATTATCTTTTTTATCATTTATATTTATTATTCAAGGCCGCTATATTGCTTTTAAAAGTTGGCCTTTTTAAACTTTTCAGGAACTATGTTTTTGGCCGCCATGTTTTTTTTTGTGATGAAAGAGTGTAAAAATGACAAATTTGGCATTAAAAAGCTAATCTTTCAAACCTAAAAATGGCCAAATTTTAAACGTGCAAAGCGTGCACATTTGGTCTAATAAAAAATGATAAAAAAACATAAAAATGATTTTTTTTTGTTTTATTTCAACTTTTGAGTTTAATAATGTTTTATATAAAAATAAATAGTTTTTATAATTTTTTTGCCTATTAAATAATTTACGCCGATAAACTACACATTTACCTTTATTTTTTGTAAGGGTATTTTTTTACTGGCTTTTTTCGTAAATAAAGAGCATTTTCGATTTGCTTTTTTAGGGGGGGCTTTTCAATTTGCTTTTTATTTGTCGTTTTATGTTTCTAATGTAATCCCCCCCCCAAGTTGAATTTGTCATATCTTTGGGGTTTGTTTTGTTTATTAAATTGTTAGGTGAAAGTAGAGAATGGTCTCATAAAATTACAAAAATAATTCAATTTATCGTTATTCTATGTTTCCAATGTAATTCCCGCCTCCCCCCACCAGAAAAAAGCAAATTGTATTTGTCAGATTTTGCCCTCCCTCTCAATGGCCAGACTTGAAAAAATACTAGAGGTTACATGTCTCGTTGAACGCTTGGTGACCAAAACGTAAGTGCTAATTGTTTTTATAAAATAAAACAAACAAATGAAATCTTTTCAGTTTTTTTCGTAAGTGTTTTTATTTTAATATTTAAAAATAAATAAAAGCCAAACATTTTTCTATCTACACGGAATTATTTTCCAACTAGAAACTTAATGAAATTACCAAATGATATTTGGTGAACGTTTGTTTTTTATGGATAGCATCTAGGGGCAAATAACTCTAAAAAGGTATAAAAAAGTCGCTATTGGAAATATTAATTCCAAAATAAATTAAATTAAATATATTAGCAATATAATTGTTGTTTAAACTTCATTAAATAATAATTTTAAATAGAATACTTTAAATAATTCTCTCGCTAAGAACATTAACTAAGATACCGCTATTTAGTGAAATCGATTTTTCTTAATATCATATGCAAATAAGGTAATCTCTTAATTGTATATTTTTGCAAGTATAATGCTATATATAGAAATAAATGAAAGATTAAAGCAAGATTTGTATATGTTAATCAAATTGTGAACAAACAAACAAACAAACAGACAGGAATACGAATTTATATATATAGATATATTCAAAGCTGTATAAGGGGTTTTAAAAACGAACAATAAAAATACATACATAAAAGTATGGTATTTTTTTCGGAGATCCTAGAGATGAATCACACTAAAACCTAAGAGACATTCCCTCTGTATCCAGAGAGAAGGCTGCCTCAACCGAACATGAATGGTCTCCAAGATCTTTAGATGTAATGTGGAATGAGCGAGACTCAGAATTGAAAAAGAGTTCGTGCTGAAGTTCGCTGCACATGACGGGTTTTAAATGAGATGGTCAGTTATTGGAGTCCCATATGTATTGGCAAGTACGCCCGTTGCACGATATGTCCATTTCTGATCTTGCTAGGTACGTGCTGTTATACTCTCCCATTCAATCTCAACGTTGTTCGACCCACGTAATTGGCACCTCAACTACACTTAATTTTTTTTACATTACTATTATGATGGGGGCGTAGAACATCTTTTAGCGAGGATGACATTAATCTTTCGTAGAGAACACAACATGCACATTTGAAGCAAAATAACATTTTTAAACCGTTGAGCTGATTTGTTTGCCGATTTCGGAAAAATGCGACAGATGCTATGAAATTCTTTAAACTGTTTTTGGGTCATAAGTTTTTGAGGGGCATAAAAATTCAAGAAAGGCAGAGAGTCTTCACGATAAAAAGCGTGAAGAAAATAAGGAGGTCAGAACACCAGAGTTGATTGGCCAAATAAAGAGTTTCATGGATAAGGACCGTCGTGTTTATATAGAGACAATAAGTGCAGAGTTTGATGTCAGTGTGGGAACTGTGCACACAATTATTCGAAAAAAACAAAAAAAAAAACAAAACAAAAACTAAAAATGTGGAAAGTTTATGCAAAGTTTGCTCCAAGGAACTTTGCACACAATTATTCGAAAAAAACAAACAAACAAACAAACAAAAAAAAAAAACTAAAAATGTGGAAAGTTTACGCAAAGTTTGCTCCAAGGAAGAGAAGATCACAGACTATTTGACGAAGATTAGCATCAAGACAGTTTATCACCTTTCCTATCGTCCGTGCTATGTTTCCTGTTATTCCTGGTTATTCCCTAAGCTCAAGGAAAACCTTAGAGGCTGTCGTTATGAGACAATTTAAGAGATGAAAGAGGCTGTGACAAGGGTCAATGACACGCTCACAGAAGAGGACTTTCATGGGACCTTCCAGAAATTGTTGGAACAGTATAAGTGCATTGCAACCGGAGGTGATTACTTTGAAGGGGACTAAAGTTTAATACATGTACTATTAATAAAAGTGCTCATACAAAAATGTCTGGAAACTTATTTAAGGAACTTCGTATCTTTAAGGTTTCTAAGTCCGCATGGCAACAAATGAAAATGTCGTCAATATACTGACAATAGTAAGGAGGGCTTAGTAGAAATTTTTTTTAGAGCAGTTGGATTTTTAATATTTGCACGAATATATTGGCATAGCTAGGAGTTTGAAGGTAATTTTGGTTGAATTGAAAATTGCATGTGTAAATGCTATGGATTATGATGCATATTTCATTTATTAGATGTCCCCGGCGTTGCCCAATATTAAACGTAACGTTATATTCCTTAAAAATAAAGTAAAAAAACAAGAAACGAAAAGAAACAGAGACATGTGCATGCGAGTATTAAGTTTTTTTTCCCCAAAAGTTTAGTTCTTGTAAGTAAAAAGAAATACTCCAGCTGAAATCGAAACCAAAACCTAAATACAGTGAGTCATGTACAATAACAATAAGGCCTGCTTGTGTTTTCAAACTTGGTAAAACAAACGACAAACATAAAAATCTGATAATATCTAATTTTTAACTTTAATCCTTCAGCCGTAATTTTTCCGCTGAAAACCGATTAAAAAGTTTTCATCATATCTAAATTCCCTATATACTAAATTTCAAGTCTGTAGATCAAAAATTCGTTAAGTATATAGGTTAAGAAGTTCCTCACATACATTCTCATTTTTATAGATATACTAGCAGGCCATCCAGCGTTGCCCAGTTGTAAAATACGCATAAATATCATATTTTAATTAATAAAGAATTTTTTTATTTATCATAATAAAAAAAAAAATCTTTATTAATTAAAATATGATATTTATGCGTATTTTATTATAATAAAAAAAAAATCTTTATTAATTAAAATATGATATTTATGCGTATTTTATTATAATAAATAAAAAAATTCTTTATTAATTAAAATATGATATTTATGCGTATTTTACAACTGGGCAACAGAAATCCCGTAACGTAATGTTAAATTCCTTAAAAAAAGATGAAGTAACAAAAAGAAAAACAAACAAAAAACAAAAAACAAAAACAAAACCCTAAAAAAACTGAGACATGTGCATGAGAGTATTGTGTTTTTTCTAAACAGTTCACTTCTTGCAAGTAAAAAAAAGTACTCAAACTGAGATCGAAACCCAAACCCAAACACTGTGAGTCAACCACGATAACCATTACACTTGAATGACATGACCTTTAAAGAGTGTTTTCAAACTAATTCACATTTAACATAATAAGGATGTCATATTTCACTACTGTGCATGCGCAGTCGTAAAACAGTTAAATAAAAGTACGGTGGCCGCCAACGTACCAAATGTTAAATTTTGACCCCTTAACAACTCTTTTGTCTGGATAAAAACGGATTAAAATTTTTCCACGTGTCTGAATATCGTACATACCAAGTTCCAAGTCTGTAGATAAAAAAATCACTGAGTATATTAATTGAAAAGTGTCCTCACACATTCTCGCTTTTATAGACATATAGATATTTTATAGACATATAGACAGACTAGGAGTTGATTCCGGCGTTGTCCAGTATTAAACGTAACGTCAAATTCCTTTAAAAAAAAAAATGAAAAAAACAAAACAAAACAAAAACAAAAAAAAACGAAAGAAACTGAGACATGTGAATGCGAGTA
Source organism: Euprymna scolopes (assembly GCF_053919585.1). NCBI lineage: Eukaryota > Metazoa > Mollusca > Cephalopoda > Sepiida > Sepiolidae > Euprymna > Euprymna scolopes. The sequence continues at coordinate 88,269,957 of NC_136518.1, forward strand.
TTTTTAACAGTTCATTTTTTGTAAGTTAAAAAAAATACTCGAACTGAGATCAAAACAAAAACTTAGAAACAGTTTGTCAAGTACGATAACCATCAGGCCAGCTTGTCAAAATCTTTTAAAAGTGTTTCCGAATCTCATGACAGAGTTCATAAACAGATAAAAATCCGATGACCACTAAGTACCAATTTTTGAATTTTGACTCTTTAGCAACCTTTTCTTTTTTTGGGGCGGGGGGATGAAACCGATTAAAAAGTTTCCCCTGCGTTCGAATACTAAATATATCAAATTTCAAGTTTGTAGATTATAAGTTCTTTAGTATATAGGTTGAAAAGTGTCCTCACACACACACACACACACACACACACACACACACACACACACACACACACACGCATTCTCACTTTTATAAATATACGAGTAGGCCGCCTGGCGTTGCCCAGTTGTAAAATACGCATACATTATATTTTAATTAATACAGAAATTGAGACATGCGAGTAGTATACGTTTTTTCTAAACCGTTTATTCCTTGTAATAAAAAAATAAAAAAAAAATACTCGAGCGGAGATGGAAATCAAAACCGAAATACAATGAGTAAAGTCCGATAATCGTTATACTAGCTTGACATGATTTTTGAAGAGTGTTTTCAAACCAACACATACTTAACATAAGGATGCGCAGTCGTGAAACAGTTAAAAACAGATAAAAATCCGGTGGCCTCCCACGTACCAATTTTTTTACTTTTGACCCTATAGCAACATTTTTATCCAGATCCAAATGAATTAAAAATTTTCCACATGTCTGAATATCCTAAATACTAAATGTAAAGTCTATAGATCCAAAATTCGTTCAGTATATAGGTTGAAAAGTGTTCGCTCACACACATTCTCACTTTTATAGATATTCAGATAGATAGATTATTAGTGTTCGAGTGTTATCATAGTCAACCATTCTAATGAGCTATAGTGACGGACAGTATTTTGCCGTGTCAAAGTTCTTCAAAGTTTTTAAGCAAGCAAGTATTTCAAGCTAAAAAGGAAACCTGAGATTCTTAATCACAAATACGTATATTTTACTTGTAAAATCAAATGCACAATATGGCAGATACAATATAGATACATAGATAGATGGAATGAGCGAAAAAGAGAGAGAGAGAAAAAGAGAAGAAGAGAGAAAGAGAACAGAAACAGATGACCACAAACAGAGGCGGAAAGACAGGGAAACCAGGAAGATGGAGAAAAAGATAGAAAGAAAGAGCGAGAACGTGTGCAGGTGTGAGAAAGAGGAAGAAGAGAAAGTAGGTGATAGAGAGTTCAATACCGAAAGACGTTGGAAAACATACTGAACTGATCCACGTGCTTCATAAACAATTCAAAGTCCGTGACAGTTCTTAACTTCCGGTCCGTCATTCTGAAGGAGGGTTATTTAGTTCGGAACTTCCGGTTGGATAACACTGGCTGCCATTTTTATGCTTAACTAAAAACACTTCCGTCGACATCTGAAATTCTGTCAAAGACCGTGACACATGACGTCGTCTGCCGGAAGCTTCTGCCTTCGCGCATTGTATTTTCGTTTAAATGAGACTCACGCATGCACCCCCGAATTCATTCACAAGCATCTTTCCTTCTTTTCAACATTGTTTAGAAGTATTCGGCCCTCTATCCTAGAACGATAACCAAAACAAAGAAAATATTGATCTCTGGGTATTTACCTCGCTCTCATCGCGGACAGACGTGTTACAAGGCTGGAAAGTGAAAGGAGGGGAAAACCACCGCAAACGTCTTCTCTTGCATTTTTGAATTGTCGGATAAGACTCATCGATATTCCTTGGTGAGGGTGTCTCAGGCACTTGGGCATAAACTAAATCCTTTCCAAAACGAGGAAGTAAGGTTTAGAAATGATGACTTCATAAAGCTAGGCAGAATAAATAACAGTTTAACATAAAACAAATATCACAATTGTATAGTTTCTATTGAACTGGTTGCCGAGGACGTATACTCGAATAATCACCTGCGTATGCTGATAAGTTATAACTCGGTCATATTTATTCTTTTTTCTATAAAGTGATCTGTACAGAATAGGGATAAAGCGTGAGAAAAAAGAGGGCGAAACTGTATATATATATATATATATATATATATATATATATATATATATGTTTTTATTTTTTTATTACCGTTTTATCTGTTTGGTTACATATGTTTCAGATGTTGGACCATATTTACGATCTAACAGCCTCGTCAGAACTTACGACTTCTGTAAGGTCTGACGAGGCTGTTAGATCGTAAACATGGTCCAACATCTGAAACATATGTAACCAAACAGATAAAACGGTAATAAAAAAATAAAACATATTTGCTCTGCAGTAGTATTGAGCACTCTCTTCAGGTCTTTACTAATTACCAGTTTTACCAAATATATATACATATATATATATATATATATATATATATAAAGAGAAACAGAGAAGGATATATATATATATATATATATATATATATATATATATATATATATATATAGAGAGAGAGAGAGAGAGAGAGAGAGAGAGAGTGATGGGACGATGCCAACATTTTTTCCCGATTCTGATTTGTATTAATCGTCTTAGCACTAAGTTTCATTTATTGATTAGTTGTTGGCATCACAGTTAGATTGTTAACAAAACATCCATCCGTCTATTGAAATATCCGCGGCCGTAGGACATGCCAGTTAGATTCCTAATTTTTTTTTTTTAATCATTGATTATTAAGGCTGGAAGGCCACTCGGGAATAAGTATTAATAAGTGTCAGGAGGTCGGTGAAACAACACCGTAATAATGGGTAGTGGTGGGAAATGGGTCGAATTTGATTATTTAAGACGACGGCTTACATCGGGCTTGAAAATGACTATGTCGTATTCAAATAGAAAACAGCCTTGCGGAATAAAGTTTCAAAGGCGGGAATTTCTAGGAAATAAACTTTGTTCAATGAATTCGTGTTTATATTTAAGCGCAGAGAGAGAGAGAGAGATAGAGAGAGAGAGAAAGAGAAAGAGAGAGAGAGAAAGTAGGGAAAATTGTTGACTATAGTTGTAACTAACAAGTGCTTGTTGTGAATGTTTCGTAGAGAGATACTGAAGCTCAGTCGAGCACTTGTCATGATACAAACGATAGAGCAACGTTTATTTGTCATTTCTAAATCTTGTTCATATTATAATGAGAATAATTTTTTTGTTAAGGTTTAGAACATTTTGTACGACAAAAACGGATTATGTGTTAATAAACATTCATCTTTCTTATTCCACAAAAATCCCTTGTAGTTATCACAACAAAAAACGAACTCGTTTTCTTTATTCGGCTATGTAACTAAAAAAGGAGAAATATCAATATACGAGTAAGTAAGAACGCATACATTTTAATATTAACGTATAATTTTTGTTTGTGTATATACTTATGTTTCTATAGATATCTATATGTGTATACATATATGCTTATATAGATGTATTTTGTTCATAGATGTATATATATTTATATATATATGCATATACATGTTTATACACATGTGTTGAAGTTATATATATATACATACGTAATCTATATATTTCTATAGATGTATTATGTTTTTTTTTTACACAGTGGTCACCACTTATCAAGGCCCGGAAGCCACTCAGGGATAAGGGTTATTGCAAGTACAGTAAGTTAGTGTGGAGATTTGATGAAGTGTTTACTTAAGGGGGCGGTTCATTAGGAACTTGTAAACGTTGGACTTGAAGACATCCAAGTTGTAGTCAGGTGGGAAGCAGGCAGACGGAACAGAGTTCCACAGACGTGCAGTTCTAAGAAAGAAGCTTTGTTCATGGAATCCACGTTTTGATTTAGGCACAGATAAAGAGTGGGGGAAATTTTTCACAGTGGATTCAGCTAGACGGGTGTTTTTCGGGAAAGATTGGCGAGGGGGACCAGAGATTAGAGTTCAGACGAGCACCTGCCTTGGAAATAACGATAAAACAAGGATAGGATCGCATCGTCTCTTCTGTGGGAGAGAGGTTGCAGGGTAGAGAAAAGGGCATCCCCCACTAAGCCACGAAGTCTATTTTGTACTCTGTCAAGGCAGGATAGGCTGTTTTTAGCAGTTCCTGCCCAGATATGCATGCATATGTATGTATATATGTTATTGTCGGTAATATCTACACCATGTACAATATTAGGAGTATGCTTATTTGTATACGCACATTAACTGGCGAATATACCAGGGGAACCAAGTGTAAGAGAAATACAAAAATTGTACTCCAAATAACGGTTATAATCTTAAGATCTATCGGTTGGAGTAACTAAAATAGAGGATGAAGGTGTAACATAAGGAAGCATGCACCATCTCCATCAAAACCCAAAATGATAAGAAAATTGAAACAAAGAAGAGAAAAAAGTATATATATATATATATATATATATATATATATATATATATATATATATATATATATATATATTGTTCAATAAGATAGACATTTTTTGCCTATTAATTCAATTTTAATCAGTTTTCGAACTTCCAAATAATGGTCTTCACTTCTGACAGAAACTGGCTGAGGTAATCACTATATTCGTCGTAAGTCCGAGCACTTTTCAATCCTTCTGGATTAATCGTAAGGGATAAATTAATCTAACTGGTTTTGAACAATATATACTTTTTTATAACGTGTGTATATTAGATTAATCTATATGGATGTAATAGACACAAAACGGCTATTTTATTTAAAGAAAATAGGCCAAGAGAAAAAATGCTGTCTAAATATATATACAGACACAGACACACACACACACATACACACACATACACACACAGACACACACACACACACACACACACACACACACACATATATATATATATATATATATATATATATATATATATATATATATATATATTAGTGTTGAAAGGATTAATCGGAATCAGGAATCGGAGAAATCGACAAATTTGGGTGTATCGGAATCGGAAAATCGATGCCTATTTTCTGATGCAAAAACGATTCTTTTTATTTGATTTTGTTTAAAGTAAAATCTTTCATTGCTGATAATAATGATAAAATAATAAATATTTATTGATTTTAAAATACCAGTAAAGCTAAAATCGATAGATCATCCTCCACAAGTGTAATTTTGATGTTTAGGAAAATATCTGCATATTTAACATGTTTTTTTCACAGAAACCGGGGCAAATAAGTACTCTATAGTTAAATATTTAGAGATTTATAAAAATCGGAATCGGTAATTGTATCGGAATCGGAAATATATATATATATATATATATATATATATATATATATATATATATATAATATTTCTACTTATGATGAGTGCGTATATGCATATATATGTTTAGTCTATGTTTTATATTTCTTTCTTCTTTTCAATTTTGTTTTTTTTTTTTGATAATTTTTGGGGTATGGAACATTCCTAATCGATGTAAAACTTTCATTATACACACATGTATACAACGTGTATGAGTATATACATATGTTTATATATATATATATATATATATATATATATATATATATGTATATTTATATAGATGTAATATGGTTATTTCCGGTAAGATGGTTATTATGCATATTAGGCTTATATGTACATATATTAACATATTTGCATCTATGCTTATATATAGGTATATTTATGTGCGTAAATATATATATATATATATATATATATATATATATATATATGCATGCATGTTTATATATGCATGAGTGGGATTCATACGTACGTTTATAGATGTGCATACGTTTATATATATGCAAACAAGTTTTATATATAGATATGTTTTTTCGTGATAAACATGGAAGTATGAAATTGTTTAAGACACTCACTGTCCTATACATCGTACGTGCATCGTGTGTGTGTGTGTGTGTGTACGTGTGATAATTGTTTATTTGGCATTTAGTGTGAGCCTGTGCGTATGTGCGCGTCTAATTGTAGAGTGTATGCGCGCTGCCAAGTGTGTCTGGTGGGCGTCGTGTGCCATAATGTGGGTGTGCATGTTTGTTTATATATAACACTGTCGGCCTCTTTGCTCAGCCTTGTAGGCGACACGTCACCATTTTGCACTGAATGACCTCGCTAGTTCGATCAATGGAGAGGAGAGAATGAAAGGATAATATAGACGGGAGTGAGGAGTCGTGTTGTGGGTATGATGCGCAGGGTGGGTGGGAATAGGGGAGTTGAGAGGGTCGGTAAAGGTAGAAAAGATCAGAAGAACACAGAGGTTGGGGAATACAAAAAATAGGATTGCGGAAGAGGTGGGCGAGTCGATGAGATGATGATAAGAAAATATAGTTGATGAAAGATAAAAAAGATGGAATGCGGAAGAAACAGAGTGCGTCTATGTATCTCACCTTTCTTTATATTCGCACTCTCTCTTTCATATATATATATATATATATATATATATATATATATATATATATATATATATATAGTATTTTCGAAAAAATTCAAATATATAAAAATATAAGGACATTTTATTGTGTATTTTCTTATGCGTTACAATTGTTTAATAACTGTTTCGACAGTTTTAAATATATCATTTAAAAAATATTCCAAAAAAGCTACTCTTCAGACGGCCAAATACACTATTTATACGTCTATAAATACATTCATAATTTCTATTTTTAGAAAACAAGCATGTGGTCCTACCTACACATTATCTTTATATTTACATTTTGTTTTTTATTTATCGATAATCTTCGTATCTAGTAATAGCCCCATTTTTGTATTTCTATTTTTAAATGATATTTCAACCAATAACCTATTTTAACATTAATATTATTCTTTGTATTTTTTATTTTAATAATATTGTTTCCAATTTATTTATTTGATTTATTTATTTCCAAATACTAATCCACTCCTACAAATTATAGTTTATACTTATATGCTCGATTATTTCTACCACAATCTACGATAGTTTCGTGCAAACTTTATTTACATTCTACGATCTACTGATTAGTCTATGTTTAACATTTTATTTCTTAAGAATGAACTATGATTGAAAGTTTAATTTAAATATTATTAATTAAGATTTATCTTCATCTCATACTGGTTTAAATTTTAAATTTATCTTTACAATTCTTATCATTATCCAAGTATTTTATTTTAATTTATTATCTTTCCTATTTCTTATCATCCGTAAAATCTTTCCGTTCAAAGGGAGATGATAATTTAGTCAATTCTTACCAATTTATCAATTTATTGAAATTCAATGTATTAATATTTTAATACTGAGACTAGTATTGATTAATAACCTTTGTTTAATTTTAAACTTATAATTATAACATTATCTCTTTTATAACTCTCACTTTGTTTTCTTCAATTTTATATTTCGATTAAACTTATTTCAATTTATCCTAATCTTCGTGTGATTGAAAGTACCTGGGTGCTATTTTATATTTTTTTTTTTTACACAGTGGTCACCACTTATCAAGGCCCGGAAGCCACTCAGGGATAAGGGTTATTGCAAGTACATTACGTTAGTGTGGAGATTTGATGAAGTGTTTACTTAAGGGGGCGCTTCATTAGGAATTTGTTAACGTTGGACTTGAAGACATCCAAGTTGTAGTCAGGTGGGAAGCAAGCAGGCGGAACAGAGTTCCACAGGCATGCAGTTCTAATCCATAACTATTATTAAAATTAAAATAACTTCTATTTCTCCTATTTAAGTTATAATCATTTTAGTTTCTATATGTTAAATTGATGATCAAATACTTTATTTATTGCGCTATTTTAAAATCTTAGTATAAAATTTGGTGTATTCTCTTTCCACACTTACATTTTACCCTCAACATCTTTTTTTTACATGGTAGTCACCACTTATCAAGGCCCGGAAACCACTCGGGGATAAAGGTTATTGCGTGTACAGTAATCAATGGGATAATATCGTAGTAATCGTTAGTAATTGAGTTTTTGATAAAGTGTCTTACTTAAGGGGGCTGTTTATTAGGAATTTGTTTATGTTGGACTTGAAGACATCCAAGTTGTAATCAGGTGGGAAACAGGAAAACGGAAGAGAGTTCCACAGGCGTGCCCTTCTTAGAAATAAGCTTTGTTCATGGATTCGTCGATTTCATTTAGTAACGTTTTCTTTTTCAAATTTATTTTAGTCAAGTTTTATGCTTGATAACAGGAATTTATTTCTATAACACCTAACTTTTTGTTTAAAATTTCCTTTTCAAGCAAACATAAATGATATCTTTTTGATTTACTTGGTTTATACTTTCAAGCTTTATCTACGATTGACCATGTTATATATATATATATTATATATATTATTATATACATATATATATGTTTATATTTAATTTAATTACTTGTGATGGTAATTATATACGAATAAATAACATAAAGTTCTCATTTAGCGCTATGAAACCTTTACTTACCCATTAATGAACTCGTCCAAATACTATATTAATAGAGAGCGAAGTGCTCTCATCGGAATGTGATTCTTCACAGAGATCCGACTGACACATAAGCCTTGCTTACGTCACCACTTTCTTCTGTAACTTTGTTCTGTTTCAATGCAGTAGAACCCCGGGATACGGCATAAAAATAGCACAATACAGTATAGTATATAATACACATGTATATAATCAAATAACATTATCAGTAACACTGTAGGGTGGGAAAAATTCCGTAACCAAGGACCGAAAAAACATCGTATTCCACATTGTAACCTGATAAAAAAAATCCGTGTTCTAGGATCACCGTCTCTCGGGGTTCTACTGTATATCTTTAAAACCCATACCGTGTTCCATTTTTTCCCTTTGTGGTCCCAATTCTGTCGAACGAAGTTTCAAGATTACGTATTCACACAAAACATTCCAGTTAAGTCACAAAAATAGACAAATATGTAACGGTTAAAATTTCAACTTAACTTGGGTTCCGATCCCTCGATGATAAACTTCCATACCTGGCGTCGGCTAAACAACCCATTTTTACTGAGAACGAAAAAGATAGATGGGAGTATAAACATTACGAGCGAAGTTGTCCTTAGTGTAACTTTGAACGAAACTAAGAAGAAACTCAAAGCGTATATGCTAAAAACACAGACAATCTATGGGGAAAAGATTGGTTTGAAAGATCCAACCTTTGGGACATTCTGTCGTCAATTGTTTGCGCCGATTTTGCAACAAATTTACATGTACAGACATGAAAATTTACATATAGAGGATTTAGTTAAGGTTTTTGTAGGTAAGAATAGCAGTTATTGAGTGAAAATAGAAAAAAGTAAAAAATTGTCAGGCGAAATCGACTAACCGTGGTACGCACGCGCAAATATACATTTATACTTTTAATAAATTTATTTTTAAAGCATTTACATGCGAATATAATAAGCTCAGATGGTAACAGAAATATGCCTGAGAGCTATATGTTTTAGTTTTGATTCTAGCTGATAGCACCCAATTATATTTTTATTTTCGATATTTTCAACTTTTGAAATCACTACTATATATTGGGTACACCATAATACTCGACAGACACAGATTTGGCTCCATAGTAATTAATGTTAAATCAGCATAAATTAAAATATTAAATTTAAGATTATTTTACGACCGGGCAACATCGGGGAAACTGCTAGTATATATATATATATATATATATATATATATATATATATATATATATATATATATATATATATACAGGGTGTTTCAAAAGTCTTGGGAACATTACAAATGCGTATATCTCATGAACTATTCCAGGTAGAAAAATGAAACTGGTGCCATTTTTAAGCTTGCTTAATCAAGTTTTTGGTCATACTAATGATTTTCGTCTTATCTTTCCAGGTGCAGTAATGGCATTCTCTAAACAAGACAAGGCATTTTGCGTCCTCCAATTTGCAAAGACTGAATCGTGAACATGTGTTCAGCGTGCATTTCGCAGGAAATTTAAAAAGAAGCCCCTGAAAGGAAATCCATTGTCAGATGGCATGCTAAATTTGTGAAAGATGGGTGTTTGTGCCCAAGTAAGCGAACAGGTCGCCCTTCAACTTCAGAAGATGAAGTTGAGCAAGTTCGGACAGCCTTTCAGCGGAACCCCCGTAAATCAGTTAGAAGAGCCAGCAGGGAACTTCAGTTTGCTCCAACAACTGTCTGGCGCGTCTTAAGAGAACGACTGCAAATGGTACCTTACAAGCTCAAGTTGGTCCAAAAGTTGAAGGACACTGATAAGCCACTTCGCCGTGACTTTTGCATTGCAATGCAAGAGAAGTTGGAAGATAACGGCTTTGATGACCGGCTTGTTTTTAGCGATGAGGCGACCTTCCATCTGAATGGCAAAGTTAACAAGCATAACACTCGCATATGGGGTACTGAAAATCCTCATGAACTTCTTGAGCACGAGCGAGATTCGCCAAAAGTGAACGTGTTTTGTGCAATTTCCAAGAAAGGTGTCTATGGACCGTTCTTCTTTGAAGAGGCAACTATCACTGGTGAATCCTATCTCAACATGCTGGAAGACTGGTTAATGGCTCAGTTGGAAGAAGCAGAATCTGATGGCTTCATTTTTCAACAAGATGGTGCACCACCACACTGGAGTATTAGAGTAAGGCAGTTTCTTAACACAAGGCTGCCTGGTAGATGGATTGGGAGATCTGGGTGAGGTGATGACGTTCTCATGCCCTCGCCTCCTAGGTCTCCAGATCTTACCCCGTGTGACTTTTTCCTTTGTCAAGCAACAAGTCTATGTGCTGCCCCTTCCAAGAGATATTGACGAACTAAAGGCTCGAGTAACGGCAGTTGTGGGAACCATTGACGTCAAGATGCTGGAACGCGTTTGGCAGGAAATGGACTATCGACTAGATGTCTGCCGTGTGACGAATGGTGCTAATATTGAGCAACTTTGAAGATTCCCCACAAAACTTGAAACTTTAACCTTTCCAACGGTACCAATTTCATTTTTCAACTCCTAATAGTTTTTGAGTTATTAAAAATCGTTATGTTCCCAAGACTTTTGAAACACCCTGTATATTATTTTATTTATTTTTATTACATTTTCACCCCAAACAAGGCACATTGCCACTGTGGTGTAGGGGCTACTATCAGGGGCAGAAACTACTCGGGCACTATGTTCGGATTTGGGCAGCAAAATGTCGGTTCACGTTACACTTGAACTTCTGCATGTCAGTACAGTTGGGGAAGCAGGGACCTGGAATGGAATTCCAGAGTCTAGCGGTCCTGGGGAAGAAACTACTGGAGTAGAAAGATCTTTTACATCTAGGGATCTCTACTGTGTGGGGGTGGGATTTAGCTGCCTGTCGGGTTTGTCGAGGGTGTCTATGTCGTGGGGGAACAAGTGTCTGCAGTTCGTCAGAGCATTCACCATTAAAATACTTGTAGAACAAGCAGAGGGATGCAACGTTTCATCGATGGGACAGAGGTTGAAGCTATGATGCCAGTTCAGGGCCTATCAAATTGGTGACTCTCTTTTGAACCTTGTCTAGGAGCGAGAGACTAGCAGCAGATGCACCAGCCCAAATGTGACAGCAATACTCCATACATGGGCGAATGGTGGCCTTATAGAGGTACAGGATACTTTCAGGTGTTAGTAGTTTTCTAGCACGGTAGAGAGAGCCTACCTTCTTCGAAGCCGCCCTGGCAATGTTTTCAATATAATTGTTCCAGCTCATGTTTCCTGTGAACGTTAGGCCGAGGAGTTTAAAAGATGTACTCTCAGACAGGGAGTCACTGCCCATTGCTATTGGTGGCAGAGAAGGTTTCTTGTAATTATTGAAGGAAACCCGTTTAGTCTTGGCAGCATTGAATGTGACCATCCATTTATGTCTCCATTCGTCTACAGATTGGAGGTCATCCTCTAGTGTTTTTGTCATTTCGTTAATTATGTGTTCATTTGTTTTCCTGTCATGGCTGTTATAGAGTGTGGTGTCATCAGCATATATACCCATCTCAGAGGCAGTTTTGTCTAGGAGGTCATTAATAAATATTAGGAACAATAGAGGTCCAAGGATAGACCCCTGAGGTACTCCCACATTTATATCACACTGTTTAGATGTACGACCGTCGAGGACAACCTGGATTTTTCACTTATCTAAAAAGGATTTTATTATGTTAAATATTCTACCAGTGATACCGTATGATTTAATTTTCCTGAGGAGACCCTCATGCCATACCCTGTCAAAAGCCTTAGATATATCTAGAGCTATCGCTCTGCCCTCCCCCGCTTTGTTCAGTGAATGGTATTAGAGATTACAGTGAGGATTTTTTTTTTTTACACAGTGATCACCACTTATCAAGGCCCGGAAGCCACTCAGGGATAAGGGTTATTGCAAGTACATTACGTTAGTGAGGAGATTTGCTGAAATGTTTACTTAAGGGGGCGGTTCATTAGGAATTTGTTAACATTGGACTTGAAGACAACCAAGTTGTAGTCAGGAGGGAAGCAGGCAGACGGAACAGAGTTCCACAGGCGTGCAGTTCTAAGAAAGAAGCTTTGTTCATGGAATCCGCGTTTTTATTTAGGCACAGATATAGAGTGGGGGAAATTTTTCACAGTGGATTCAGCTAGACGGGTGTTTTTCGTGAAAGATTGGCGAGGGGGGACCAGAGATTGGAGTTCAGGATGTCTGCTGTGGAACGGGCTTGTCTAAATCCATATTGTTTGTCAGTCAGAAGTTTAGCATCTGTAAGGTGACGGACTAGAGAATGGTTAATTATGGTCTCAAATATTTTGGCGAAAAGTGGGAGGAGGCTATTGGGGCGATAATTTGATGGATCAGTTCTTTCGCCAGAATTCTTGAATACTGGTACCACAGAAGCAATTTTCCAACAGACCGGAAAGCATTATTCATTAAGACATTTGTTGTAAAGTTTGCAGAGAACTGGAGCTACTTTGGCTGAACACTTTTTAATAGCACAGCTGGGATGAGATCAGATCTACATGCTTTTGAAGTGTCAAGGTTTTTTATGATAGCATGTACCTGAGCAGGGGTGAATTTTAGATCGTCTAGAGTGGCGTCTGTCTGCAAAGGAAAGTCAGGCAGGGGGTGGTTGGAAGGGTCCAGTGTGGAGTTTGAGGCAAACCGGCTGACAAGCATATTAGTCTTGTCGGTTGCTGAGCAAACAACCTCGTGATGGTTGGTTAGTGGGGGATTTGTTGATTGCCCATTATTTAATACACTGTTGTAGATTTTCAAAAGAACACGAGTTCCTAATTTTTGTGCTTCGATGCGTTTTTTAGTGGTTTCAGTAAATTCTCTCTTAGCTGTCGCTATTTCTTTCTTAACGTTATGTCTAACTTCTATATACTTCAGTCTGTTTGAACTGGACCTATGTCGATTAAATCTGCGGTATGCATGCTGCCTTTGAGCAATGGCAGTTGCGCAAGTAGAAGTAAACCATTGGGGAGAGTGGGGCTTGCTATAAAATTTCCGCATGGGAACATGTGCTTCAATTGCTGTTTTGAACTATTCAGTGGTCTCATTTGCGCACTGTTCAGCAGGAAGAGAAAAAAATTTCCCCATGAGGCATATCTGATAAGTCAGAGACTTTATTTATTATGGTGCAGTCCTGGGTCGAGGGAGAGCGGTAGAGAAAATAAAAGTAGCTAATGTTATGTTGTATGTTTAATCTAATGCACATAAAGGCTTGATCGTCCGTTTCTAGGTTTGTTTCTCTAGTCAGGGGGGTGTTACGAATGTAGACTCCAAGTCCGTGCATATGTCTGTCAGAGTCCTTACGGCAGAGTGGGAGATAGACAGGCATGTTAAAGTAGTTAGAGGGGATGGAGGAGTGTAGGTTAGTCTCGCTTAGTGCTAAGATATCCGGGGTATTTGTTAGGAGAAATGCTCCAACATCAGCTAAATTAGTTCTAAGCCCACGGATGTTAGTGAATACAAGCCTCAAGGGAGGAGGAAAGTTGGATTTGTTTGTCCCTAGGCCTGGTTTAAGCTTATCTTTGATTGTACTGTCATGTTTTTAAAGAGTTTCAGTTAGGTAAGGAGGAGCTGAACAAGAGGTTATGCAGGGTATCAGACATGCAACACAAGTAGTCCATTAGCTGACCTTTCTTCAACTAGGACTGTGGCCTCAGGAAAGCTCATCGGGGATGAGTGCAGGGCCCCTTTCCATGCGCGACAGGGCACTACAAATATCCCGAGATTATACAACTGTTGATGGAGCAGCCGCTCTAAGCGCTACCAAAGAGTTAGTACAGGAGTACTACCAGTCGGAAACAGCAGTCAGGAACTGTCAATCCGGTACCCTCAACCCATAAGAAGAAGGTCAACCCAATCTAATTGCACAGGCATGTGTAGTACTCAACACTCCCAAGTGCCCAATTTTGAGGGGTGGGATGTGTCGGGAGTGGGGAAACGGCATTCATTGCCCTAGACAAGAAACAAGATCTACCACTATGTGTTTTGTCAATTCACTGTGATAGTGTCTCTGCGCCTGACTAATAGGCAAAGAAGGAGTATAGCAGCCGGGCGATAGACAGAGCCTATCTACTCCTTAAGCAATTTAGGTTTGCAGACCGGTAATTTGTTTGAGTCACCAGCTCTAGGAAGGTTGTCATCAAAGACTGGAGAGGCCTCCCTCCCCTTTGGTTTAGTTTCAGAGTTTTCCTTCTCCTAGACGGGTGATCTGGGAAGATCTACTGGATCCATTATCCCTGAGAGGTTTGCTCTGCGCCTGGATCCTAATCCAGGTATTACTGCGACCCCGCGTGGTTAGTTAATGTTACAGGGTTAGTTTGTAGAGGTTAGCTATCTAATGAATAGTTACACTCCTCAAAGTGATTTAGGGACATGCAGTGGAAGCAGTTATGTATATATGTGTGTGTGTGAATTTGTAAATAATTCTTTTGGTCAAGCATTTACTTTTTAATGGACACATGCGCGAGTTCCACAGTTACAATTTTTTTCATCATTATTAATTTTTGATTTCTATTTAGATGATTGCTATTATGGTTTCTAGTAATTATGTATTTGTTCTTCTTGGTGTTATTTTTATTGTTGCAATATTTATTACTTTTTATGCGTTTCATTATTATTTTTCTTTTCTGCCATCATTTAGCTTTTGTTGTATTTTTTAATTATCGTCGCTAAGTATTCCCAGCAACTATAGCACAGTTTTAGGTTATTTTTACTATATATTTTGTGGAAAGTATTAGTAACGTGAAAATGTTTTTCGGTAAGATTTAGGAAATTCTTACTAAGTTTAGTTTTAGCAACTTATATTAGGGCGGTGTATACCATATTATATTTCTTTTACTTCTGTTTTAACTGTTATTACATCTTGTTACTCACATCTAATTTTGATATATTATAGTTCCCTACTATCTTTAGAGCTGTGTTGTAAATGTTACCTGACTTCTTAGATACATTTTCTTGCGTAACTTAGGTTTGATAGAATTAAGATGCTGCTTTATTATGAGAAAGATGATTTGACCGTAGGATTATGTACAAGGTGCCGTCAATAAGTTTCGAGACTTTTTTCGTATAGGCACTTTTATTGATAGTACACACATGAAACTCTAGTCCTCTACAAAGTAATCTTCGCCGGCTACAATGCACTTGTACCGTTCCAACAATCTCTGGAAGGCTCCATGGAACTTCACTTGTGTGAACGTGTCAATAACCCTCATCACAGCCTCTGTCATTTACTCAATTTTCTTATAACGACAGCCTCTAAAGTTTTCATTGAGCCTAGGGAATAACCAAAAGTTACAAGGAGCATGGTCTGGAATATGAAGAGCGTGAAGAACTGTCTTGATGTCAATATGACTCAAATAGTCTGTGACAATGGAAGAGTTGTGGACTGGCGCATTCGTGCATAGTGTGCACAGTTTCCACACTTACATGAAACTGTGTACTTATTGGCTCTATATATACACGGCTGTCCTTATCCATGAAATTCTTTATTTGGCCAATCAACTCTGGTATTCTGACTTTCTTACATAACTCACACCTCTCATAATCCCTCACAGACTCATTACCCTCCTGGAATCTTTTATGACACTCAGAAACTGATGCTCGATTCATGCAAGATGACCCCAAAGCTGTTTTCAGCATTCCATGCGTTTCTGTTGCATTTTCCAAGTTTAAAAAGTTTTATTGGATATCGTTTTTCTTTTTTTCACGTCCAGCTTACATTTTTGAAATTCACCATCTGTGACAATTAGGTTTTAGTATAATGTATCTCCAATTCTTGCTGTATCTGTTCATTTGCGCCTGACATCATAAAACGTTTGTCAGCCATCTCATAACATATATAGAAATAACATACTAGATTTTCAAGAGTCTACGACAATTTTTAATGCCTGTAGAAAAAAGTCTGGAATCTTATTTGAAGGCACCTTGTACTTCCATCCCAACACCATGAGTTTATGCTCTAGATTGCTTTTTGGCTATCTTGCATGAATCAAGCATAAGTGTTTGAAAGCATAAGGTGTGTCTATAGAAACAATAAGTGCACAATTTGATGTCAGTGTGGAAACTGTTCACACAATTATTCGCGAGGAACTGAAGATGCAAAACGTGTGCACCAGTTCACGACTCCATCCTTATCACAGACTATCTCACCAAGATGGGCACCTAGACAGTTCCCCACCCTCCCTATAATACAAAATTTGCTCCCTGTGACATTTGGTTATTCCCTAAGCTCAAGGAAAACCTTAGAGGCAGTCATTATGATACAATTGAGGAGACAAAAGCGGTTGTGCTTAGGATCATTGACACACCAACACCTGAGGAGGTTCATGTGTGTACTATCAATAAAAGTGCTTATCTGAAAAATATCTAGAAATTTAGTTAAGACACTTCGTAAATTTAGATAATGCAAATTTTGTGCGATACATGTTAGATATTAGCATTCGTGCTGAAGATATTCAGATTAAATTAATAATATAGGTAAGATAAGGAAGAATGACAAACGGGGGAAAAAGAAGATAAACGTACAAGAAATCAATTTTGGGGTTTAACAAGGGTAGAAAAATTTTGAGAATGTGTAAAATTGAGGCTGGAGTCTATCATTAATCTTCAAATGGGTCATATTGGTCTCCTATACGGACACGTGCATTTTTTTTTTTTTAAATAAATATGCACGCTGAACTTATTTCGGGCCCGCTCATCTATGGCCTGTCTCGTTGGAGACGTGACTGGCTGTTGCTCACTCGGGATCTTGCCTCCGATCGCCGGGCTTGGGCCGCAGCGATACGAAATGTGCATCTTCATGAAGACGACTCAACTCCTCCAGGGTGAATGTCGTTTCAAGTACAAGTACTATACGGACACGTGACCATTATTTAATTTTTCAATAAAAATAATCCTTCAAATGCCTTTTAATTTTTTTCATTTGTTTTCAATCTTTTAAGATAAAAAAAATATTTAGAATATCCTTTTATTACAGGGCGACTTCATTATATTTCCAGACTTTTTGCCCAGGCATTTAAAATTGTTGTAGACCCTTAAAGGTTCAGCATGTTATTGCTATACATCTGATAAAAAGACTGACCGATTTCTATGATTTCAGGTGCAAACAGAACAGTTACAAGAAGAATTGGAAAATACCCTTCTAAGCCTGATTGTCACAGCTGATGAATTTACAAAATTACAATCTGGCTGTGAGGACACTTTAGAAGAACGATATGCAATAAATTTCTGTTTTAAACTTGTAAAAAATGCCACAAAAACGCATGAAATACTTCAAACTGCTTTTGGATCATCTTGCATGAATCAAGCATCAGTTTTTGAGTGGTATAAGAGATTCAAGAAAGTTAGAGATTCTCTGAAGGATGATAAGAGGTGTGGGAAGAGTAAGGAAATCAGAACATCAGAATTAAATGGCCAAATAAAGAATTTGATGGATAAGGACCATTTAACTATTTGACTAAGATGGGCATTAAAGCAGTTCTTCATGCTCCTCATAGTCTAGACCTTGCTCCCTGTGACTTTTTGTTATTCCCTAAGCTCAAGGAAAACCCTAGAGATTGTCGTCATGAGACCTTCCATGTGGCCTTCCAAAAGCTGTTGCAACGGTACAACAAGTGCATTGCAACCGGTGGAGATTACTTCGAAAGAGACTATAGGATAAAAGTCTAGAAACTTATTGAAGGCACCTCGTAATTGGCAGGATGTCTCATATCATGATGAAAAAATCGCAAATGCTAGATTTAAAGGAAATAGTTTAACATATTAAGAAAACATGCAAATAATCATGTTCAGTTTGGAGCATTATATTTGTTTGTGGCTCTTATATAACTGTCTCTCTTTCCCTCTCTCTCTTTCTGTCTCTGTCTCTCTCCATCTCACTATCTCTAATGCATGGAATTGATGTTATTGTGTGATTTTATCTATAAAATTGTTGCTAAGTTTGCTCGTACGCCAGTTAATCAGTTTTTGTTATCCTCCTTATGTAGAGAGAGAGAGAGAGAGAGAGAGAGAGAGAGAGAGAGAGAGAGAGAGAAAGAGAGAGAGTGTGAGTAAGTGAGAGAGAGAGAGAGATTGTTAGATGGGTTAATTGGGGTGTTGTTATTCATTAATAACACAAGCGCACACACAATATATATATATATTGTATATTTGTTTACAGAAAATTTTTAGATGAGACAAGTCATTGGTACCGTCGGTTTCAAACCCGATAATTAGGACCGTTTTAGATACCCATATCTAGTTTGGCTGACGAGAGCTTGATATGGGTATCTAAAACGGTCCTAATTATCAGATTTGAAACCGACGGTACCAATGACGTGTCTCATCTAAAAACTTTCTGTAAACAAAAACAATATATATAAATGCGCTCTTATTTTCGGATTCTCCTTATAATTGAGCCTTCTGCTAGATTTCTTTTTCCAATATATATATATATATATATATATATATATATATATATATATATATATATATATATATATATATATACTCGGGGTTTTTTATTCAAAAGTAATGGACTAATGAATTCCACGAGGTTGTTAGATAGTGCTCAATAAAAAGAGCTGATAATACTTGTTTATTATATAAAGATGCTCACATCCCGCTGCTACAAATAGCCACTTGTTTCAATCAAACAACAGATATCATCAGGCAGCGACTTGACTATTCAAAAGTTCAATGAATAACCTGTTTATTCATTGAACTTTTGAATAGTCAAGTCGCTGCCTGAAACAAGTGGCTATTTGTATCAGCGAGATGTGAGCATATTTATATAACAATAAACAAGTAATATATATATATATATATATATATATATATATATATATATATATATATATATATTGCAATAATAAAAAGGGATATTTGATAATTCATTATTGAAAGTAAAATTTCGTAAAACACGTTTTAAAAAATTAAAGAAAAAAGTGGCGAAGAAGGAGAAAACAAAAAAACAAATGGTGAATCAACTGACCGGGTTCGCCCTCGCTTTCTCACTTTTAAAAAGGAAAAACCAGAAATTATGTACATTATCAAAATAAAGTTACATTGCGTAACGGGTGAAAAAAAAAAAGAAGTCGTGCTCACTCAACATTTCATTTAAAGATCTCGGAGATCATTCACGTTTGGTTGAGGAGACGCTTCTCTCTGTAAGCAGAGAATATCTCTTAGGTTTGAACGTGATTACCCTCTAGGACTTTCGAAAATGTTCATTGCTTTATTTTAATTGCTCCCCCTTTCTTTTCATCCATTAACGAAACGCAACTTTATTTTCGTTTTTAAATCCGTCGATACAGTTTTGAGAAAACGAGGGTGAAATAATCAGCTGACTCTTTTTTCTATTTTTTTTTTTTTTTTTTACACAGTGTGATCACCACTTATCAAGGCCCGGAAGCCACTCAGGGATAAGGGTTATTGCAAGTACTTTACGTTAGTGTGGAGATTTGATGAAGTGTTTAATTAAGGGGGCGGTTCATCAGGAATTTGTTAACATTGGACTTGAAGACATCCAAGTTGTAGTCCGGAGGGAAGCAGGCAGATGGAACAGAGTTCCACAGGCGTGCAGTTCTAAGAAAGAAGCTTTGTTCATGGAATCCGCGTTTTGATTTAGGCACAGATATAGAGTGGGGGAAATTTTTCACAGTGGATTCAGCTAGACGGGTCTTTTTCGTGAAAGATTGAGGAGGGGGGGACCAGAGATTGAAGCTCAGACAAGCGCCTGCCATGAAAATAACGATAAAACAAAGACAAGCTCGGAACGTCTCTTCTGTGGAAGAGAGGTTGTAGGGTAGAGAAAAGAGCATCCCCCACTAAGCCACAAAGTCTATTTTGTACTCTGTCAAGGCAGGATAGGCTGTTTTTAGCAGCTCCTGCCCAGATATGGCAGCAGTATTCCATCCTTGGACGTACTTGGCTTTTATATAGATAGAGAATTGAATCAGTAGTGAGATATCTTCTGGAGCGGTAGAAGGATCCCACCATCTTTCCAGCGACCTTGGCAACAGACTTGATGTACGTGTTCCATTTCAGATCAGGAGTAAAGGTCAAACCCAGAAGCTTGTCAAAACACGGGGCCTCACCCAGACGAGAGCCATCCATCACAATTGATGCCATGTGGGGATCAGAGCGTTGTTGATGATGATTTCTAAAACGTGTTTTACGCATTTTTCTTTCAATCATGAATTATAAAAGTCTTTCTTTTACGATTGCAATATCTAAATTCTGTACCCGAAAGCACCATGATATATATATATATATATATATATATATATATATATATATATGTGTGTGTGTGTGTGTGTGTGTGTGTGTGTGTGTGTGTGTGTGTGCGTGTGTGTGTGTGTGTGTGTGTACATACCAGTAGGCCACCCGGCGTTGCCCAGTTGTGAAATAGGCATAAATAATATATTTTAATTCATGCGGAGACTAAAAAGAAATGAGGAGATGACTACTCGAATACAATTATTCTAAATGGTTGTTCTCAATTTATATAAAATGAATATCGTTTCCGAAACGATCGAACAATCAAATTGATTTTGTTTGTTTTCCTTTACTACCATAGATTAATATACGAAATATAAATTTATGCGTAAACTTTAAGTATTTACTTCAACAGTGCTCAATACGTAAGTAGAGCTAGTTAGTAAGTTATAAAATATATATGGCGATTAAGCTACACTGAATATTCCGTGTTTCATCCACACTAGGATTCTTCAGGCTTATAACAAGAACAGGTAATCAGGCATAAGTCTGAAGAGTTCTAGAATGGATGAAACGCGGAATATTTAGTGTAGCTTAATCGCCATATATATTTTATAACTTACTATATAGATATAGATATAGATAGATAGATAGATAGATAGATAGATGTGTGTGTGTGTGTGTGTGTGTGTGTGTGCACGCGCGTGTTTTAAGCTACAATCTCTTTTGGACTAAGTAACTGCAGAAGGTATGGTTCCTTATCAAGAACAGGTAATCAACCGATTTGCTTTAAAAATTGAGCGATTTCACGAATTTCGAAGAGATTAAAAATATAGGTATCTGAAATATTCCTAGCTTTTCATTCAATCCCGGGCAGAACCGAGTGTTCCTGGTAGTATATATATATATATATATATATATATATATATATATATATATATATATGTGTGTGTGTGTGTGTGTGTGTGTGTGTGTGTGTGTGTATAACATACGTGTTGCGTATGTACCGGTGTTCGTTCTGTCATACGTGTGTGTGTGTTCTCGTGTACACGCAATTAATTTTCGGATGAAATGAGGCAAAGGGTTTCTTTATATGGTTCGTTTCCAAACAGGCTTATCTTCCTTGCAAGAAAGAAGAAAGCGCCAGGCCCATGAAAAAAAAAAAAGACTCAATGACAAAGCTATCGAAATAGAAAAAAAAAGTATAAAGAAGACTGACTCAGGAAAAAATCTATTTTATGTAGCGCTAGAAGCCGAGATAACGACAGTGTACGCTCGTGACATTCATAAATTACAAGCGCAGATACTTAAAATGTTGACCCCTTCCTTTTCCAAACCCTGAAAAGAATTGCCCGCCTTAAATTGGAAGTTGTTTTAAACCTTTACTTAATCCTCTATGAGCACACATGTATATCATTGCTCAGGTAAATACAGAATATATATATATATATATATATATATATATATATATATATATATATATATATATATATATATATATAGTAAGTAATAAAATATATATGGAGATTAAACTACACAGAATATTCCGCGTTTCATCCACGCTAGGATTCATCAGGCTTATGCTTAAGCCTATGCTTAAGCCTAATGAATCCTAGCGTGGATGCAACGCGGAATATTCTGTGTAGCTTAATCGCCATATATATTTTGTACTTACTACTTAGCTCTACCTAATATTGAGCACTGTTGAAGTAAATACTTAAAGTTTACGCATGAATCTATACTTTCGTAGATTAATTTATGTGGTTAAATGAAGTAGTCATATATATATATATATATATATGTATGTATATATATATAACTACTTTATTTACTCACATAAAATTAATATACGAAAGTATAAATTTATACGTAAATCTTAAGTATAAATTTATGCGTAAATCTTAAGTATTTACTTCAAAAGTGCTCAATACCTAGGTAGAGCTAGTTAGTAAGTTATAATATATATATGAGACTAAGCTACACTGAATATTCCGCGTTTCATCCACTCTAGGGCTCTTCAGGCATAATATTTTACTTTGGTTTTGATATCCCCAAATTCGAAGCTATCTCTTTACAACCTTCCTTTTCATAACCTATCATGTTTTCATAAATCAGAGACTATTTTCTGTAGGCTGGTTTTGAACCCATAAACCTGAAGACTCCTAGAGTGGTTGAAACGCGGAATATTCAGTATAGCTTAATCGCCATATATATTTCATAACTTACTATATATATATATATATATATATATATATATATATATATATATGACTGGGTTCAAAAAAAGCCTACAGAAAATGGACTCTGATTTGTGAAAGTATGATAGGTTATGAAAAGGAAGGGTTGTAAAGAGATAGCTTCGAATATGGGGATATCAAAACCAAAGCAAAATATGATGAATGTACAAATAAAATAGATAAACCCCATAATTTTCTGTGGATCTATATTAAAAAAACCTTGTTAAACTTTGTGACATATTTCCATTCTATAGAGGTCAGGCGCGAACGAACACCCCATAATTTTATTATACCATATTTCTTCAAACTGAAACATAATTATCAAAATTATACTTATGCAGATAGATATGAAAAGTCTTTATTAAAGATTGTGCCCATTTCCATTCTATGGAGGCCAGGCGTGAACGCAGACCCACAATTTTATTATAACATCCATATTTAAGTTAAAATATACTTATCAAAGTATTCTTATGTATATCTATATAAAATACCCTTGTAAACGTTTTTTTTTAAATTTTTTATTTCCATACTTTGTGGACCAGGCGCGTACGCAAACCCCACAATTTTAATGAATTATCATTACGCAAGATCAAACATATCCATTCCTGTGTCTCGATAATCTATCATTACATGTGATCAGTTTTTTATAATAGTCAACCATATAGGAGCCTATTCGTGACTAGACATACACACAGATGTTCAGCTTCATATATATATATATATATATATATATATATATATATATATATATATATATATATATACTAGCAGAAGTACTCGTCGTTGACTGGGTTCAAAAGCAGCCTACAGAAAATGGACTATGATTGTTGAAAGTATGATAGGTTATGAAAAGTAGAGGCTTGTAAAGAGATAGGTATTGATACTCAAA
Organism: Euprymna scolopes; assembly: GCF_053919585.1. Taxonomy (NCBI): domain Eukaryota; kingdom Metazoa; phylum Mollusca; class Cephalopoda; order Sepiida; family Sepiolidae; genus Euprymna; species Euprymna scolopes. The sequence continues at coordinate 88,293,696 of NC_136518.1, forward strand.
TATTTTACCCTAATACAAAATATGATTAAAGTTAATATAATTTTCGCGAAAATGTATTTTTTTATATCAACTTTGTTTCCATTCGTAGCCAAGAGTGACCAACAAAATTATGTTTACTTACAAAGAGAAGATTATATATATAATAATATAAATATACAAGAAATAAATGTTACCATAGTCAATAAAAGTTACTTTTATGGTAGAAAAGTTCATTGGTTTTTATTTTTAAGCAGTTAAAAAAAAAATTTAATTCACGAACCGGTTAAAAAAATCACAATGGCAGCGACTTTGAAATGGAGAGCCTCGTTTTCAATTTTAAGTAGAGGTACCTGCGCATTCTGTGTTAACGATTTAAGAGAGTTCCGTCAACGTAAGGAATATTTATAAACATATTTTAATTTTTTCCGTTATTTTGTGGTTGAGGAATATTCGATTATGGCATGTGTAATTTATATAAAAATTCATTTAAGTAGTTATCGCATCAAATTTCGTTTTAGTTGCGGTTCGCTGAAATTATTTCAAGTAAAGAGGATTAAAACTATTTCAAAAAAAAAAAACATGAACTGAACTTTTATTGACTATGGTAACATTTATTTCTTGTATATTTATTTTTTCGGGTAGTCGTTTGCTGACTTTTCTGCTAAACACTCTTACTAAATAATATCGACGAACTATCGAAAAACAAAGAAAGAACAACAGTTTTGAAAAATAATGAAGCTTTACTTACTTTAGTAAAATAATCCGAAACAGCAAAATGGGATATTAAAAAAGTAAACATGTAATTACTTTAGATTTTTAAAGCAAAGAATCGATGAATGAGAAGAAAATAACGCCCTTTTCAAGCAGAACCGCTTCGTTTCAGTTTTACAGTATTGAACGGTATAGTATTACGCCGTCGGATTCAGGGTGGTACTGTTGTAATGTAAAGAACACGCAGAAAGGATTCTCATCAACTGAATTCCTTCTAGTACACTGACAAAAAGGCTTAAACAGATATATAAAAATAAAATGTTATGTAAATGTTTTTAAAAAGACACGTAATCATGTGAGCAGAATTTTTCCTTCTTTTGACACGATAACAAGTAACGTTCTTATTTTTTATTATTTACCTATTTATCTATTTTCGAAAAATTGACACGTGCAAGTGCAGAAGGAAAAAAACAGAGTTATGCAAAATTTGTGTCGAGAATTGTCTAAAGTTCCGACTTTTTTTTTTTTTTTTTGGCTTTCACTTTAATAAGAACGTGAATTTATGAGGTGAATTTATTCGACACAATTTGATTCAACTAAAAAAAAAAATGCTAACGTGAATTAAGATTAAACTTAAGGTGTTATTCTGGACCATCGCCCCTTTTAAAAACCTTGTTAAACTTAATGACATATTTCTTCAAACTGAAACATAATTATCAAAGTATACTGACGCAGATAGATATGAAAAGTCTTTGTTAAAGTTTGTGCCATCTTTCCATGGAGTACAGGCGCGAACGCAGACCCACAATTTTATTATATCATCCTTATTTAAGTTGAAACATACTTATCATTTATCAAAGTATTATTATGTACATCTATATCAAAAACACTTGTAAACGTTTTTATTTGCATTTTTTATTTCCATACTTTGAGGGCCAGGCGCGAACGTACACCCCACAATTTTAATGAATCATCATTATGCCAGATCAAACATACCCATTCCTGTGTCTCGATACATCTTCTATCATTATATGTCATCAGTTTTTTGAAATAGTCAACCATATAGGAGCCTATTCGTGACCACACACACACACACACACACACACACACACACACACACACACACACACACAGACGTTCAGCTTTATATATATATATATATATATATATATATATATATATATATTCTTAGTTATATTTTGGAAAAAAGAATTCCAGTAAAGTGCACTAATATAATAAAAAAATATTTCAAAATAAAGGCGTAATATTTATAGTTTTTTTTTCAGAAATCTTGGTCGAGATAAGTCATCGGTACCGTCAGTTTAAAACCTTATAATAGATGATCATTTTAGATCTTCATATCAAAGATTTTCAGCTGATCTACCCCATCATGTTATAACCGGAAGTGGAAATATACGCATACATTAAAAGATCTCGCACGAATCTCTTTTTTGAACTTTAAATTTCAAATTATTAAATTTTAAAAATTCTCCGTGTAATATTTTGGATGCTAAAGAAATAGAAAAACAAAAGAAAAGAAATGGATATCTTAAATCTGTTATTAATAATTAACATCATTTTCCCATAAGAAATGCTTCAGACGAATTCTGAATGTAAACTGGTAGTCACTGGCACCTGACATGGACATTCTCAAGAAAGCTGAGTGTTTGAGCATTGCAGCAATAGTGATGAGGAATCAGTTGCGCTTGTTATGTTGTTCGGATGAAGGATGCGAAGCTGACTAAGTTGTTGTTTTACAACGAGCTTAAGATTGGGAAACGTCATCCGCATGGTCCAAAGAGGTGCTTCAGGGATTGCATAAAAAACGATCTTAAAGCCTTAAAGATTTCTGTTCAGAACTATATATATATATAGTAGAATACCAACCCGAATGGAGAATAGTTAGAGATGGATCTGAAGTTTTGAAAAGGAAAAAATCCACCATGCGGAGCCCCAAAAAAGACCCGAGGAAAGGCAATGTGTCAGTTTTACTTGATGCGTTGAACAGTAAAAAATGTCAGGCTTAACCACAAAAACACATTCTGTGGACGAAGAGAGCAGAAAGGCGACAGCAGAAGTAAAACAAGTTTCAACACTCAACCTTGTCTGCCACATACATCGAAGACTGTGCAAGTCAACTGATGGCCTGAGAAGTAACCTTTGGGCCCATGGACGTGGTTTGGATGTCACTGATGATTCACTCAGCAACTATGGTGAGGATGGTTATGAACATTGAGATGGCTAATGTCTGTTAAGACGTTTATATATATATATATATATATATATATATATATATATATATATATATATAGAGAGAGAGAGAGAGAGAGAGAGAGAGAGAGAGAGAGAGAGAGAAAGAGATAGATAGATAGATAAAGCAGGCGTATAATCCAAAAGCAAATTACCAAGCTGATGCACGATGTAACGTCACAGTGGAGGAAGAGAGAGAGAGAGAGAGAGAGAGAGAGAGAGAGAGAGAGAGAGAGAGAGAGAGAGAGAGAGGGAGAGAGATATATACGCATATCGACGTGGGATGCACGTGTAGCTATGCGGTGGCCTAAGAGACTTTTAAGCCTGTGTCGAAATGGCAGGATTTTGTTAACTATATCGCAGACGCGATGAACTAAGAGACTCTTTAAATAAGATGCAATGCGTTGTTGGAAAGTACCGGTAATAAATACCTTTTATTACAACAAAAATGTGAGTCGAGTTTCTATTTTTGTTTCTTTGCGACTATCTCAGACATAATGTGTTTTGACCAAGTGTTAAAATGTTTAAGAAAATTAATGGCAACGTAACTCACGTCAGATTTAGTAGTATTATACCAGATTTTAATCTGCTTAAGGCGATATAAAAGTCATGTAAAACTGTTCCATTCGAAGTATGAATTTTACCCGCCATCGGACAAGTATTCCTCTAGTATATATGTATCTATGTATCTATAAAAGGGAGAATGTGTGTGTGTGTGGGGGCACTTCTCGACTCATATGCTAAACAAATTTTTTATCTACAGATTTGAAAATTGGTATATAGGATACTAAAACATATGGAACTTTTTAGTCAGTTTTCATCTGAGAAAAAAGGGGCTGCTAATGGGATGAAAATTGAAAAATTGGTACGTGGGAGTTGTAGGAGTTGTTTCAGTCAACTGTTTCATGAATGTACATGCTTGAATCGCTCACATAACAGCTCGAATATTTTTTACTTGTAAAAAGTGAACTGTTTAGAAAAAAATATAATACTCGCATGCAAATGTCTTAGTTTTTTTTCCATTCAGATATCTTAACTGTAGTTTCTGAACGTATATACCGTTCATTGGATAAAACAGGGGAGGGTAGAGCCGTGGCCCTTGATATATCTAAGGCTTTTGACAGGGTATGGCCCGATGGTCTTCTAAGGAAAATGAGATCATATGGAATCACTGGAAGAATTCATAATGTAATTAAATCCTTCTTAAGTAATAGAAAAATCAAAGTTGTCCTCGACGGACGTACATCCAAACAATATGACATAAATGCGGGAGTACCTCAGGGGTCTATCCTTGGACCTCTATTATTCCTGATATTCATAAACGACCTCCCTGATAAAATTGTTTCGGAGATGGGTATATTTGCCAATGACACCACTCTCTATAACAGATATGAGGGGAAAACAAATGAACACATATCCAAGGAAATGGCAGAAACACTAGAGGATGACCTCCAATCCATAGTGGAATGGGGACAAAAATGGTTGGTCACATTCAATGCTGCTAAGACTAAGCTTGTTTCCTTCAATAACTACAAGAAACCTTCTCTACCACCAATAGCAATGGCCAAGAACACATTGCCTGAAAGTACTTCTTTTAAACTCCTCGGCCTAACGTTTACAGGGAATATGAACTGGAAGATACATTGAGAGCATTGCCAAGACTGCTGCAAGGAAGGTTGGCTCCCTCTACCGTGCTAGAAAACTACTTACGCCTGACAGTATCCTATACCTATATAAGGCAACCATTCGCCCATGTATGGAGTACTGCTGTCACATCTGGGCTGGTGCATCTGCTGCTTGTCTCTCGCTCCTGGACAGGGTTCAAAAAAGAGTCGCCAACCTGATAGGTCCTGAACTGTAATCTAGGCTCCAACCTCTGTCCCATCGACGAGATGTTGCATCCCTCTGCCTGTTCTACAAATACTTTAATGGTGAATGCTCTGACGAACTGCAAACACTTGTACCTCCCCGACGTAACTACCCCCGACAAACCCGACAAGCTACTAAGTCTCATCCCTTTACAGTAGAGATCCCCAGGTGCAACAAAGCCTTTTACTCCAATAGTTTCTTCCCCAGAACTGCGGGTCTTTGGAACTCCCTTCCGGGATTCTGCTTTCCCAACTGAAATTATATGCAGAAGTTCAAGTGTAATGTCAACAAATATCTTTCTACTCTTCTCCCTTCATAATGACCCCGCTAATTAAGTCCCTGATAGTAGCCCCCTGCTTCAAAGTGGCACTGTGCCTTGTTTGGGGTGAAAATTGAATAAAAAAAAATTCTTTTATTTCATTATTTTAAAAAGAATTTAACGTTACGTTTAATACATACGGCATTTCTGTTCATAATAAATAAGAATTCTGCATTTATTAAAATATAATAATTTTTCGTATTTTACGACTGGGGAACGCCGGGGGAGTTTATAACGCATCTTAGAAACACTTTAACAAGAATTAAAAAAGATATTTAATTTCCAAAAAGGAAACACAAATAAAGTGGATTGTCCTTAATCCGCGGAGTTTCAAAAAATATACTTTCCTTCTCATCAGAGGGTAGGAATTAACAAAATTCGGAATTGGATTTTGCATATAAAGTATTTAATGAAACTGCAAGTGATTCTAGGCACACAAACCTCGCCGAACTTGATGCCACATTGAAAGGAGTTACCCTGGCGCTTCAGTGGCAAGCCAGGGTACTACATATTATCATGCACTCATCGGTGGATAACCGATGCATTGACTGGAAGAGCACGGCTAACCACACGGGCAGCGAGTGAGATGTCTATACGAAAGCAGCTTGCCACCCTGGTTGATACAATCAAAGAGTACAACCTGGCCGTAGACGTAACATTGATCAGGTCTGCAAGCAACAGAGCAGATGTGCTGACACGAGTACCACAACGGTTGCTGCTGGCTGATACCCGGGGAGGTTCTGAGATGCTGCAAGAGCCGTGTGCAGCCGTCACATGTAATATGGATGCGGATCGTATTAGCGAGATTCATCGGCAATGCGGACATCTAGGGGTTAGGAGGACATGTATTTTGCCAATATGGTTGACCCAGAAGTAAGAAGAGCAGATGTCAAGAGAGGAGTGGAAAGTTGCGAGGCATGTCAATCAATCAACCCGGCTCCGATACAGTGGAAAAGAGAGCAATTGGGGTTGAGCGGCACGTGGCAGAGAGTGGGTATGGATATCACACACTACGGTGGCGATCACTTCCTCACCCTCATCGATTGTGGACCTACGCGCTTCGCGGTCTGGAGACCACTCGGGCGCCAGGACTCCTCCTACATTATTCGATAGCTGTCATCTGTGTCCTTTGAAAGAGGCGCGCCCGAAAAAGTGCTGACAGAAAATGACCCGGCCTTCTGCAGCAGGCAGGCCAGGCAGTTCTTAAAGGAGTGGAGAGTGCGGCTGCGATTACGACTGCGACTGCGATGTGCTTATGTGTCATCTGGCAACGGTATTGCTGAGAGGAACCATCGCAGCATCAAAAGAATTACGGCCAGGTAGCAGTGCACTGACTCAGAAGCCGTATATTGATACAACATCACGCCGAACAATAGCGTCTCTCCAGGAACAGCGCCTGCAAACGTAATCTACTAATACCGAGTCGGAGAAAAGGGAATCTACTCCAACAGAGAAGTCACCAACGAGGAAGAACGGGGATCGTACGCACGAGGGGATCCTATCTGGGTGAAGCCGCCGGGAAGTCGGTGCACTGACAGATATACATTGGAGCCGAGTGACCAATGTGGTGAGTCACCAGTTAGTTATGGTTGACGGTGTGCCGTGTCATGTTAGGGACCTAAGGCCGACGACACAGTTGCAACTACCACTGGACGACGGGTGCGACTCTGGGTTTGAGTCTAGTGGGCCATCATTCTGGTTTGCACCATCCCCATCCTCATCAACCAACGAATCCGATATTAGTAGCCTCTCAGGGCAGGTAGTGTTCTTCGACCCACAAACTGCGGAGGAGAGCGCAAGTGAACACGATACCTGCACAGTCCCCCTTCGAAGAAGCACTAGACGAAAGTGAGCGCCACCTCCCTGCTATCTTTGTGATCATGAGATCAGGGGAAGGTGTGGGGGAAAATAGAAACGGACATACAAACGACTTACCTGTGAAGCGCCCACGTGTCTGCCTGTCATGCGCGTTGGACAGAAAAAAAAAGAGAAACCAAGATGGCGTCTGCGATATTTAACAGAAACAGTCTCATGTGATCTCGCGAGATTCACGTGGGTGAATGTAAGATAAAGCAGGTCACTCGGAGGAGTGGGAGAGTTTTTTTTTTTTTGCTATACACACGGTGAACAGGTGACGTTACAAGATAGACGCTTACTCAATGCATTGGAACGAGTGAAGGAGGTTCCATCGCAACATTTTAGGACCGTTTTTAAGTGAGATATAGTTTTATATTTTCACTTTTGTTGTCTAAAAAATATTATTTTTCATCCTGTTTCAAATAATTCGTTGTATGACTTTATAGATTGTTTACGCCGACTCTGAATTACATTCTGATAGATTTAATCTCGTAATAAGATGTTCATTTATTATTTTTTGGTCCCCCGACAAAAAGAGGGTTGACCTACAAATTCACCTTTGTCCGTTCGTCCATTCGTCCGTTCGTCTGTCCGCACTTTTCCCAATAACTTCGCCTTGGAATTTTTTGAAATTCTGCACAAACATTAAACATATGAGTAAAAAAGTAACAGAACGGATTTTCCGGGAAAACTCCGGTTGCCTCTCACCCCAGGGGTGCCATTCAGAAGCTTTATCTACACGAAAATTCGAAGAAAACCTTTGAATTAACCCATCCCTTCATCCATTACTAGGTAGGAACCTTAAATATTTAAAAATATTTTTAATTAGTACTGTCTGTACGAAGATTAAACTTGAAGCTTAACTCTTTATGACCTTAATTATGATGTACATAATTTAAAAATATTTATTAGTAAGTTTAGATGGCGGCACACTTAATGTAAGCAATGAACAGTTGCAATCTGGTGGTATCTGGAGTCTACCCAGATACTGAACTAATACGTACAAGGCGTGTTTTAATCAAACCTCTTGCTGTTATATTAATTTTATTTACGACTGAGCGAATTAGTTCAACTAGGTCATAAAGGTTTAAAGACGACTGTCGTCTAGAACTGATTGTACTTTTAGCCGTTCTGCCTTGTGCATTTGAAAAAGCTCGGAAACTATATCGGTTTAAAAGTTGTGACCATTAAATTCAAGATGAGAATAGTAAAGACACATAATTAATCCTACTGAAAAAGTACTGAATATTAAATTGTTTAATATCGATCGAAATCGGAAAAGTATATTAAAATACATTTAAATTTATTTAAACCATTATTCTTTTTTGAATACAACCATTTATTTAGTTTAAGTTAAATATAAAAAATAATTCTAAAGAGAACGCATAATATTATTGATATGATTCATATGTAATGTTTAATATACTTGTAAGCGTTTGAAGTCCCATAAATGTCAGTTTTGAGCAAAGTGGCCATCTTTGTTCAGTCAATTAGTGCTGTAAACAAAGATGGCTACTTCATTAAAAAATCTATAGCAAATTTCACGAACATAGTTTTTCTATAACTGTTCGCCTTTAGAACTCTATAACACGAACCTGCTTTCCTTTCCAGTTACCTGCAACATGGTCGTCTTCGAGTCCAATTTAAACAAGTTCTTATTGAGCCTCCATCTGAAATAATCAAATTCTACCTAATTTCCAACTCTACTAATCATTACACTGTTGTCACACCGTACATCTTACACTCATAAACCCTTATCCTCGAGTGGCATTCAGACCTTGATAAGTGGTTACTCCATTGTAAAAAATACATAAAATGCTTATAACTTTTATTGGGCATATATTTTTGAACGTATACATTTTTGAACGCATACATGTTTGAACGCGTATATTTTTGAACGCGTACATTTTTGAATCACAAATGTATAGGTGGACCAACATAATTTATGAAAAATTAATTTTTCACTGATATTCCCCTCAAAATAATTTATGTCATTCATAGTAATGGTTACCAAATGATCTAAGAATTTAGAAAAAGAATCATAAATAAAACAATTTTTCATCTACGTGCTACGAAAAAACAAGAAATAAAAATGAAAGAAAGCAAATAAAAACGCTAGAATTAATACCTTATACGAAAGAAAACAAGCAGAACGAAGGCACCAAAAGACAAAACAAAATAAAATGTCCATAAAAAAGAAAATAAAAAACAACTTCTAACACCGAAAACATGGACAAAATAAAAATAGCACAAAAAACTGTAAAAATACAAAAGATTAGATAATTTATTTTATACATTCCATGAACAAAAATTCTACGTCATAAAATAAAAAGAAAAATTAACACCTTTTTTACAAAAGAAAAAAAAAAGAATATAAAAAATGACTAAAAATAATATAAAACAAAATAACTCATATTGCTAAGAATAAATTGCGACGTCCTTACATAAAAATAATACGCAAAAGAATTGCAACATCTCATTGCTCCCAAACCCAAAATAGAAAAAAAAACAAAAAAAAAAAAACAAAACAAAACAAAAAACAAACAAAAAAAAAACAATATTCCGACGTCTTTTAAGTGGTGAGTAAAGATTTATGTCCTAAGAATGAAAAGTTCTTCACGTGCTTCCCAAGTGTCGACAGGATCGAGTTAATTATAGCCACCGGCTTGACCCTTGGCACCGGGACTTAAAAAAATGAAAGAAAAGGATTTTATTTTATTCGCTTTAAGACGATTATTTAGTGAGATTTATGTTAGGAGCAGCATAGAACTTGAAAAAAAAAAACGAGTCTTATTCTTTACTCGTTGTTGACTTTGCAGATTGTTGAGCCGGTTAAAAAAGTGGGAGGTTCAGAGTGAAAAAAAGCTATCAGAAGAAAGTCATACAGCATTTCAGATCAGACATAACTGGTATACAAAATGGCCGACTCTGGATGACGCCACAGTTTAGAGAAACTTTACCAAATACTGACTCTAGTCGATGCTGTGGTTCAAACCTTCTAGAATTCCTGCACAAGACATGTCGATTCGGCGCGATGTGAAAATTATTAAGACTAGTGCTGACCGACACACAAGTAAGACCGACTCTAATCGCGCTGCATTTAAGACTAGTTCTGACTGGAACAGATCTTGACTGACGCAGCAGTTAAGGTTTGTTCTAACCTGCACACGATAGACCGACTCTGGGAGACCCAGCAATTGAGACCCGCTCTAACCGAGGCAAAAGACGGACAGATTTTGGACGAAAGCAACAGTGTAGATTAGCTCAAAATTATGCAGTAGAAAGTCTAAACCCTAGACGTCGTGTATGTGGGAATAATAAAGCTAGTTTAAACTCCCCTTCAAAACATTTACCACACCGTCAATGCATTTATCAGACGATAGTAGGATAATTTTCTGAACTTCATCAAATGAGCAAGCCCGCCTAAAATTCTCCTTTCATATATAAGAATAGATAATTGTGTAAGATATGTGTTCATCGATAATTGTGTAAGATTTGTGTTTATCTAATGAGCAACCGAGAAAAAAAAACTAGCAGGAGACAAATAAAGACAATGCCAAACGTGAATACATGATGCCAGAAGAAAATGTTCTTGTTATTTACCTTAACTCTAACCTAACCCTGAATCTAACTATAACCTAACCTAACCCTGAATCTAACCATAACCCTAACCTAACCATGCATCTAACCATAACCCTAACATAACTCTAAATCTAACAATAACCTAAAGCCTAAACCTAAATTTAACCATAACACTAACATAAGTCTAAACCTAAACTATGTACTATAATTTATGGTTTGTCGACGATCGAGACACTTGTTTTTTAAAGGACTAAAGAAATTCTCCAAAGTTAACAAAGCGGAAACATTTTTTTGTTCATATAACAAATTTAGAAAAGTTATTTCATCGTTTACTTCCGTCATCAAATATTTTGGAAAAATATGCTTCCTTTTTTTCAGGAATAAATCTTTTTTCGTAAAGAAAAATGCTGTGAGTCTCCTTTTTTAATTTTTATTTTCACTGTTTCGTGACAGATCAGTTTGATTCGTCTTACTCCGTTTGTTTACATAAATATACTTCAGCAAAAGTCGGTTTTGTTTGATTCGAATTATGTAGAATTGCCACCTTGTCGACACACTGAACATAAAATACACGTACACACGCAAGTAACCCTGTAACGTGGGTAATGTCGCAGCTACAAACAAACAAGAATAAATAAATCCAACTTGGATTTGACTTGTTTTATAACTCACGTCGTTTATTACCGTTATTATTTCATCTCATTTCGACACCAGCCTAAAGAGTATCTTTCTGCTACTGCGAGACCACATGTCCATCTCCCTTGACTGCGTTTCTCTTTCTGCTCCACCACACACCGGCCGTAAACAGCTATTTCTCGTTTCCGACTTTATACGTTCATCTTTTACTATCCATTTTTTTCTTCTTCCGACCATGTGGTGTCTTTTTTCTTTTTCTTGTCGCGCCAGTTCACGCACACTTCATAATTTACATATGGGCATTTCTCCAACTACTTTTAATATCCTCGCAAGCCAGCTATTCTACAACTCCTGCTGATATTTCCCCATGCGCTCATACGCGCTCTGTTACAACTCGTTTCCCTGTTTTCTTTGTGACTGTCACTCGTTTCGTCAGCAAACTTTTTTTTATGTGTTAACATCAGCGTTCGAGTGATTTTGTCCATAAATGATGCAAAACCTGAGCTCATGTCAACACGTGTATAACGGTTTATACACATCTCGGTAAGCGAAAATATAAAAGTGTAACATGGTATCCTGTTCTAGTTTCAGTGACGATGAGTTTCTTGAAAATAATAATAATAATAATAATAAAGATGTCACCGACACTATAACTTATACAAAAATAAGTTTTCTACAGCTCACGACAAAACACGCTGGCACGCGAGTTTTATCGCTACAAAAGAGAAAAACTGATTAATAAAAACAAATCAGTCGACAAAGCTTCAACCGGGTCGAAAGCTTGTTTCTTTAAAGGTAACTCAATGTTTTTTTTTTAAAGAAAAATAAAACATCGTTTACGTCTTTTTAAAATTTCAAATTTAAATAAACACACGCATATATACATGCAATGTATTGTGGATCGTTTTTTTAAAACATGCGTCAAACTAGGTGTGACAATTAATCTAAAGAAGACCGATAGACTGCTTCTGGAAAAAGATATGTTGAACCCCAGATCTCAATTCGTGAAACCAATCTAAAAGCTGTGGACAAGTTACCTTGTTTTGGCATTATTCTGTCAAGGTCAATAGACATAGACGATGAATTCGATTGCAGGATAGCAAAAGCTCAGAATCACTGTGTGGGAGCGAAGAGGAATTCGGCTGCAGACCAAATTTCAAGTATATCGAGCAGTGATTCTTAACATCCTCATGTATGCTTGTGAATCCTGGAATATATATGCCAGACATACCAAGAAACTGAACCACTTCCATATGACCTGCTAGATTCAATACTTCTAAAACAGTTCCTCTACGGTGAACTGTCCAAAGAGAAAGGGGCTCGCAGGAGGACAATGAAAACGATTCAAGGACAATCTGAAAGTCTTCCTCCAAATTCAGATTGCATTCTAACTCATAGGAAAAACTAACTCAAGACAGATGTTTCTGGCTACAATTGCTGAATTCGCATGCAGTGAAGAACGCAAGAGAAAACGTGACATTAGAAAAGACAGAGCAGTAAACACCTCTGATACAGAATTGTCCCACCGGTGTCCAACATACTTCAGAGCTCAAATCAATCTACCAAACCATCTTCGAACCTACAGAACAATTGCATGATCACGGTCATCTTGACGATAGACGAACATCATCATAATATATACACGCACACACATGTACATATATATAGACAGACAGACATACATACATATATATATATGTCTATATATATATATATATATATATATATATATATATATATATATATTGTGTATATGAAGGCAGCATCTTCTGATTCAAACAAATGTTATTGAAGAGCACGGAATTCTTCTGTTTTATTATCTTACTTTTCATCTTCTCCAATCTCTGAATAATTTTCTTTCTGTTTTTTTCAAAATTGTATAAGTTTGATCTATAGCGAGCGCTTCCGACAGAGATACTTCTATCATCCTCAGGCATGTAGTAGAAATAATGTTTTTTTTTTATTATTATATGCATATACATAGAATACATCTTCAAAAGAAACTGAACACCCTGTATAAATGCAACATATTATTACCCCAAAAAACACAAAATTATACTAATCTTTCTAACGAACAACTAACCGAGCACCAAAGAGAATTTCTCTCACTCGGACGTAAGTTTTATTTTAAATGTTTTATTTATTAATTTAAGTTTTATTTTAAATGTTTTATTTATTAATTAAAGGTTTATTTTAAATGTTTTGTTTATCAATTTATATTTTATTTTAAACTAGCGGGGGTACCCGGCGTTGCCCGAGTGTTTGTTTCCGGGACGGGGGGGAGTTTTAAAAAATGTTATGGTAGGTAAGTAGGAAGGATCAAACCCGGAGTCATGAGTAAAAGTAGTAAAATAAAGTGTGAAAAAAAACAAACAAACAAAAAAAAAACATCTGCAACGTTAACAGTTCGGCCACCAAGAAAAGTCCATTCCAGTTGTTTAGGAAAAAAAAAAAAAAAAAACGACTACGGTAGGTCGGCGCGAACGTGAAAATATAATGCGAATTGTCCAGCACGCTAACCACTACGCTACAGAGCACTGCAGCTTAGTTTAGTGATTTTAAATAACTTCAGATGAAAGAACTACGAAGCCAAACCGGTGTTCTCTTCTCAACTGTTCCTTGTGAACGATCCCCAAACGGTGTTAAGTGGTGGCAGTGGGAGGAGGAATTTATTAGAGAGAAAATATTTTACCACTTCCATTGATCTTAACCGATTTTGGCCGTGACTTCTCAGCAGAAAAAGTATAGAAATCTAAGATTATCGAGGAATTTGAGAAATAATAAGCCTATAACACACCTCAGATATTGTTCTGCCGTTTGTGCATATTATATTTGCATGAAATATCTTGATTTTTAATCCTATTAATGTAAAAATCAGACGGGAAAAATGAGTTCATTTTATTTATATAGAGAAGATGTTTTATTTATTAATTAGAGTTTTAGTTTAAACGTTTTATTTATGAATTTAAGTTTTATTTTGAATGAGTTATTTATTAATTCAAGATTTATTTTAGATGATTTATTCATTAATTTAAGTTTTATCTTAAATGATTTATTCATTAATTTAAGTTTTATTTTAAATGTTTTATGTTTTATTTAAGATTTATTTTAAATGTTTTATTTATTAATTACCGTTTAATTTTAAATGCTTTATTTATTAATTAAAGTATAATTTAAATTTTTTTATTTAATTAAAGTTTCGTTTTAAATGTTTTATTTATTAATTAAAGTTTTATTTTAAATGGTTTATTAATTAATTAAAGTTTTATTTCAAATGTTTAATGTATTTATTTATTGACATGTTATTTTACTATTTTGATGACTAATATAAACATAACATATTTTACTTTTCTCATTAATTATGTTTTTATTTTTAATAGTTAATCATCTATTATATAAAGAGTAGTTGTATGTATGCGTGTTTATGTCCAATTAAATATAAAATCACTATTTAACAAACATTCACAATATTGAAATCTTTTTGATCGGCATTTGCCTGGATGAGTCATATTTAAAAATTAAAAACGAATTATTTATTTTTGAGAGGTGTCAACTGAGACAGGTTTCTTTGAGGACGCGGATTTTAAGCCACTTCTAATCTATTATATGAATCTCAGCCGTTGTGTGCGTTTGTGTGTGTTTGTGTGTTTGTGCGTTTGTGTGTGTTTGTGTATTTGTCTATGTTTGCGTGTTTGTGTGTGTGTTTGTGCGTTTGTGTGTTTTTGTGTTCACTAAAAACTTTTGTCATCCACATCGATCAGGCATGAACCTGGTACCGTTAGAAAGAGCAATCTTTCAGACACATAATACCAATGTCACTTTGTTTGAAAGGGGGGCAGGTAAAACTCTTGGTTTCGACGCTGTTTGTTAAAGAAGGAAAAAGAGAGAAAGATAAAAAGATGAGAGATAGATATTTATATAAAAACTAGCGGCGTAGGTTTGGGGGGGGGCGGCTTTGCCCGGGCGTAAAATACTCTTAAATATAATATTTTAATTTGTCAAGATTTCGTATATATTATTACAGAGTCGTGATTTCAAAAGTAAAAATGTTCACGTGCTATCAGCTAGAATCGAAAAGGAAGCATTCAAAGCTGGTGACGTTACCACTGTACCAACGTGACACTATATTAACTGATTTAAAATTAGAAATTAAAAATAAACTAAAATGAATATACAAAATGTATAACGATTTTTTAAATCTTGACCCATTTGTGACCCCTTAAAAACTATTTTAACCGGTTACAGACCTATAAAAGGACGGTTCGTAAAAAAATTCAATCATTTGAGTCCTCTAGCGTAGCTCTGCGATTTTTAGTTACGGTTGAGATAGAGTTTAAAAATATTGAAACAGACAAACATACAGTGTTTTATATATTAGATGTTGCACATATTATTAAATCCCTTCTATTTTTATGGTAATTTCCTAAAAAGAACAACTATTATGCAGAAAAAAAATACTGTGAATTTTATAACGATCCCATGGGTAGGGGCAATTGTGGAGTGGTGTTTAATTTCGGTCATTCCGAATTATACCTGTCAAAGTTCAACCCTATTGGTGTAATAAAGATAATATTTGGCACGGATTCTTAATTAAAAATGAATACGAACGAAGTGTAGTATCTGTGCTAATACTGAACTTATTTTTCTATTTTTGGTCACTGTAGAATAGATTCTTCTAGATTAAGCAAATTTTTATTTTTATTTCAATCTCAAATATTCCTTTTTGGGGAACTTGATTTTCTACGCAAAAAAAAAAAAACGACTTTCTGTCTGATTTAGTCCTTTATGGGTTCTTGTCTAAAATATTTAACATGTATCAAAAGACTGAAAAGTGAGAAAATACATTACGTTTCTGAATTTTCGAGATGAGGATTGATTATTCGTATTATTTGGATTCTTCGGAGTACCATCCTCATCTTGGATCCGTGGCGTAATGGATAGAGTACTTGATAAAATTCAGTTGTTAAAAATTACACTCTTCTGAGAAGTTGAAAATTAAATCCTCAGTGTGGGTGATAAAAATAGTATTGCGAATGACTCATTTCGTCATGGCTGATAGGACAAGAGCATGCTACTCCCGTAGATAAAAAAAGAGTCCCATTTGAAATTTCGTGCAGATTTCCGAATTCGACAGAAAGATTCCCTAGTTCGACAGATTTCCGAGTTCGACAGAAAGATTCTCGATTTCGACAGTAAGACTTCAGAGTTCGATAAGATATGCCCGAAGAAAGTCGGAGGATACATCGATCGGAATGTTGTGCAAATAGCATTCTGGACAAGAATAGTTGTCCGAAGAATCCAAATAATACGAGAAAAAAACATTTTCTTACGCCCATAGAAACAAAATATCAATGGAATTAGATCTCTTGTCATAGCTCAATTTCAAATGTAATTGAAATCCAATTCTTCGTGATTGTGTAAAATAAGAATTGCCTCGTTTCAGAAGGATTTCATCTATTCTGACTCATTAAAAGCAAAGTCTACAATTTTTGTGAAAAAAATATAGCAAGGACTAAAATCATATTATTAACGCTTGGGTGAGTTGCCTATTAACAATGGAACCGAAAAACTTCTATTTGCAGATGACACGTGTGAATAAGACGCACGAAGGATGTTTATTTTCTTATGTGGAATCGGCCATTGTTGATTTTTTTTTGCAGATTATTTTTTCGTCTTTGGTTTGCATGACTCAGTTTCTTTAAAGAGATTTAATTGGTGCACTTTTTCTCAGATTTATGAATACTCATTTAAAGTCAAACCTTCCATGTGTTCTGTTTTATTTTACGGCATAATAACTCTTTTTTACATAAGAATCACCAATTATCAAGGCCCAGAGGCCACTCGAGGATAAGGGTTAATGGTGTATACATTAGTCGATGTGATTATAGTGTAGTAAACATAATAGTGGGAATTTTGTAAATTGGATTACTTGGGGGGACGGTTCATCAATAACTTGTTTACATTGGACTTGAAGACAATCAGATTGTAGTCAGCTGGAGAGCATGCAATCGGAAGAGAGTTCAACAGATGTGCAGTTCTAAGAAAGAAGCTTTGTTCGTCGAATCTACATTTAAGTTTAGGCACAGACAAAAATTGTGGGGAATTATTGATAGTGGTTTCGGCCAGACGAGTGATTTTCATTAAAGTTTGGCGAGGGGGGAGGCATAGCTTGAAGCTCAGATGAGCAATTTGATTTTTATCCTCGAAAGAAAGCCGAGTTCTTTCACGAGACAAAAGAAACATGCACTCGAAAAGAAGCGAAAGAAGCAAAAACAACGGGGAACGCCTTTTGATCTTAATCTTGAAAAATGAAGTTTATAAGTAGGAGAAAAAAAAGTTAGGGGTATTTATATGAGACACCTGCGCAGCAAATTGATGAAGATTATTAGACCTGAAAAACACATTGTAACCGCCTTCAGACTGAATCACTGCTTCTGCACGCCTTCCAGTTCGTAATTTTCTTTCCTAAGTAGATGTCGCTTTCAACTTCCCCAATCGTCTTTTCATGTTGTTGTTGCTTCATCATCTTCCAAAAATGCATGTTGAGGCCAACCGGTTTGCTCTTAGAGTGGATGTCGTTTAAAATGTCATTTATTTGCTGAGTAAAGGGTTCCATCAGTACTATATCATCAGCAAAGATGAGATGTGACAGGTGTTCGCCATCGATACAAAACATAAATGAAAAAAAAGAATTGTGAACTGATACATCCACGGAACAACTATCAACCATAAAAAAAAAGAAAAAAAAAAGAAAAAAGAAAACAAAAAAAAACTGACTCATCCTTAAACCAGATATATTAATATTCTTTAATTAAACCTATTATAATGATCGGTTGACAAAAGGTAAAAATTAAAAAATACATGCAATTTACTTTTTTGTCAAACATAATGTAGTCGTGTTACTCAATATATATATATTTTTTAGAAAATACTCGCTGGCAGCCCGTCGTTGCCCGGTCGTACAATACTCTTAAACGTGATATTTTAATTTATACAGATTACGTATGTATGATTATAGAATCAATCCTCTGTTGATTATTATATATCTGGGCAGGAGCTGCTAAAAACAGCCTATCCTGCCTTGACCGAGTACAAAATAGACTTCGTGGCTTAGTGGGGGATGCCCTTTTCTCTACCCTGTAACCTCTCTCCCACAGAAGAGACGTTGCGAGCCTATCCTTGTTTTATCGTTATTTCCATGGCAGGTGCTCGTCTGAACTCCAATCCCTGGTCCCCCCCTCGCCAATCTTTCACGAAAAACACCCGTCTAGCTGAATCCACTGTGAAAATTTTCCCCCACTATATCTGTGCTTAAATCAAAACGTGGATTCCATGAACAAAGCTTCTTTCTTAGAACTGCACGCCTCTGGAACTCTGTTCCGTCTGCCTGCTTCCCACCTGACTACAACTTGGATGTCTTCAAGTCCAACGTTAACAAATTCCTAATGAACCGGTCCCTTAAGTAAACACTTCATCAAATCTCCACACTAACGTAATGTACTTGCAATAACCCTTATCCCTGAGTGGCTTCCGGGCCTTGATAAGTGGTGATCACTGTGTAAAAAAAAAAAAGTTTTCGCAAAAAATAAAAATATTAAAAATAAGATAAAAATAATGATAATGTCGTTCATCAAATTCCCTTTGTATTTGTTTACAATAACACGTCAGCTGATATTTTTGCTTCAATGCCTAGAAAAGTCATTTTTGATTAATGTTAAGTTTTGCGGCGATTGGTTCCTCTTCTTTTATCGTAAATTGAACTCATTAATAAGAAAAAATTAAAATAAAATGCTGAGGTACAACCGGGCTTGAACAAGGTACCATTCGATCTGTTGTCGAACGCTTTTCCACTAAGCTATATCTCCAGATTATAATAAATGTTTTTTTTTTTAAAGAGGAAATGATTTGCCGTAATTTTATTATCTTCCGTGGCCGGTGTAACCTAAAATATTTCCCTACAAAAATTATTCTTTTTATCTATAAGCGAGAAAGCTATTTTTAAGATCGCACTCTTTTCGATTTTCGATATTTATCGGATGAATTTCTGTACAAAACATATCTAAGAACACTACCAGAATATAAATTAGCTTTGTGTAAGATTTGCAAAAGATAGGCTTAACCGTGTCAGAACCCATGAAGAAGGAACTCTTTCACACACACACACACACACACACACACACACACACACACACACACACACACACACACACACACACACACACACACACAAACACACACACACAAACACACACACAGTGACTTTTATATAATAGTAGATATATCCGAAAATTAATCCTGATATTTTCATTAGTTTATGAGATTTAAAAGTTTTTTTGGCGAAGGGTTTGTATAGCTGCGGCACTAACTGGTAAAGTTTGAAAATAACTAAATAAATGTTTGTTTATTTTTAAAAAAATCTGCGTTGAATTGGCTTACATTTTGAATTTTCACTTAAACAACACTTTTATCACGGAGAAAATAGTCCGGTAAATATGGCGGATGAGGCAGAGTCTCGTAGCCCAATTCATTCAGCTTGTGCAGGGTAAGTTGAGCAACATGCGGGCGAGCGGTGTCATGGAAGAGAATTGGTCCCTGCATATTGACCAATCTCGGGCACATACTTCTGGAACTTCTGGTGCATGTCGTCAATTTATTAGCCGCCCTTCTCCGCCGTAATTGTTTCGCCCGGATTCAAGAAGCTGTGATGGATGAGACCGACCGGAAACCACCAACCAGTCACCATAAGCTTTTTTTGGTGCAATTTCTGTTTAGGAAAGTGTTGGGGAGCTTTTCAGGCATCCAACTACGGTGCTGAACGTCGCCGGTTGTTGTAGAGGATCCACTTCTAATCACACGTCACAATCAGCTCGAGAAATGGGTCGTTTTTGTTGCGCAGAAGGAGCGTAAAAGACACCTCAAAACGACGATTTTTTGATTATCGTTCAATTCATGCGGCATCCATTGATCCAACTTTTTTTACTTCCCTTTTTGCTTTAAATGGCGAAAGACTCTTGAGTGATCGACCTCCAATTCTCGTGTGGTTTTGCGAGGATCAGCCTCAATTAAGGCTTTCGAATGTTCGTTATCAACCGCAGTCGGCTAGACGAGATCATTTTCATCTTTGAGGTTCTCGTCACCATTGTGAAAATTCTTAAATCACCGTTGTGCTACACGTTCGTTAGTGGTTTCTGTGCCAAACGCATCATTGATATCACGTACTGTCTTGGCAGCTTTTCGGCCTAGTTTGAATTGGAACAAGAAAATTGTGATTTGAATTTTGTCCATGCTGTCGAAAAACCTGCAAAAAAAAAAATGAATGAAGAGATCAGGAACGGTAAAAAAATAACACGATTCGGTAGGATGAACAACGTGCTTCAAAATAATATATAACATGGCTATATATACAGGGTGCCCCCCAAACAGGCCCCAACTCTAATTAGGCCCCGTTTTTTAGTGTTTTGTCCGAATTAAATGAAACTTTGGTTATAACTAGTTTATCATATTCAAAAGAACATCAAAACACTAAGGTCTTTGGCCTTTTTTTCTCCGTTCTACAGCATATGTTATAGATGACCTCCATTTAGCTCCGTGCATTTCTTGAGGCGCAGCATGAAGCTGTCCATGACGTTCTTGCAGACCGAATTGGTAATGGCTCTCATCTCCTCCCTGATGGCTTCCTTGATTTTCATGATGATTCTGGGTTTCTCTGCGTAGACTCTGTCCTTAAGATAGCCCTAAAGAAAAACATCTGGGGGGGGGGGCTTAGGTCCAGGCTATGGGGTGCCCACTCAAAATCAGTCTTGAGACTGATCACTCGGCCTCCGAAGTTCTCTTTCAGCCAATCTCGGGACAGGTTTGAGGTGTGAGAACTTGCTCCGTCCTGCTGGAACCAGAACTTGCTCATGAGCGACGAGTAAATGGTCTGGAACTCACTCTTGAAAGTTTTGAGGACCTCCACATACCGCTCCTTGGTGACTGTCACTGCTGCGTCAGATTCTTCGATGAAGATTGGTCTGATGATGACTCTGGCCAAGATTGCAGCCTACACCCTGCACTTAGGAGAGTGCAGAGGCTTGGTGGCTACTTCATTGGGCCTGGAGGACCCTCAGAAGACATTTGTCTTGGAGTTTGCTTTTCCATCAAGATGGAAGTGGACTTCATCTGAGGTCCAGAGGAGGTTAAGGAAACTTGGTGTCTCCTCGATCTTCTCGAGCATCTTGACTGCCATCGCCCTCCTCTACTTTTTGTCTGAGGCTGTGAGGGTCTGCAGCGTCTGTATTCTTTATGGGTAAGCCCTGATATCGTTCACCAGCACTCTCCTGCAAGTCTCACGAGACATACCGAAGGACTGACTTCGCTTACGCACAGAGCGTTTCGAACTCTGCTGGAGAGACTCTCTCACTCTTTCGACCAGCTCGGCTGTTCGCTTCTTGGGACGTCCGAGTAGCTTGAGCGGTTCTCTCTGGCAGCGTTGAGGTTCTCCACGGTTCCATACTTCTCGAAGTGGTCAAGCCAGTTCTGAATTTTGCTTTTGGATGGAGCCTTTTCACATTCGAACTGACGCATGAAACTGTCCTGGGTTTTCTTAAACGAGCCTGTCTTGCAGTAAAATTTAACACAGTGTATTCTTTGTCCCAGCTCCCACTGGGATCTTGGTGTACTCACAGCCGTTGATTCTGCCATGTCCTCTAAAATAAGGGCAATTGGTGAATAAATAATGGAGATATCACATAAGGTGTACAAGGGGCCCGTTTTTTTGGGTCACCTGTATATATCAATGAATCAATTCAGAAATAATATATAAATGTAACATATGTGGGAAAATGATGTTGTTTTTGCACTAACCTAATATAACTATATAAATATACATATACAACTATAGTATCTTCCTATAAGTAACCTGAATGGTCCAATGCATCAATGAAACCATTTCTGCCGGTAGAGAGAGGACTTGAGTTTTGCAATGGAGACGGATTGAGAGTTTTCAAATGATTATATAATCAGCTTCAAAATAGAATTGAAAAAAGTCATCCTCATATGCCAACCCACATTCTAGATTATCCAATAAATGTTGGCTAATCACAGAATCTAAATTATTATAGAACAAACGGAAAACAATTGGTTAATGAGAGGGACACATTTTTCTTACACCTCACGGAAACTCAGGATTAGACATTTCGAAGAGCGAAAGGTTATATTTTTATTAAATTAGTAAAGTTTGAATTTAATACATTTATCAGTAATAAATTCAGACCAGATTCTGCGATTGACCAACATTTATTGGATAATCCAGAATGTGGTATTCCATATGAGGACGACTTTTTTTCAAAATTCTGAGCCCGATCGAGTAATCATTTGAAAACTCTCGAATCTGTCTCCATTGCACGACTCAGGTCCTCTCTCTGCCGGCAGAAGAGGTTCATTAGACCTTTTAGGTTACTTATAGGAAAATAACATATTTGTATATGTATATTTATACATGTATATATATAAATTTCCTAATCCTTGTCTCTTGTGTATGTTTTTTATTTGAGATATATAAATGCCCCCCGTTTTTTATATCTTTCTTTCCCGTATATGTATATGCGAGATATATCTTTCCTTACTCGTACGCTTTTATGAGTTTGTTTGTTTGTGTGTGTGTGTGTGTGTGTGTGTGTATAATCCCCCCTTTTCTCTCTCTTTCCTTTCTCCTTGTACATATTTATTTTATGCTAATTGTAAATCTGTTCTCCTGATTTTCATCTTATTTCTCCTTCTTACTACTTTCTTTTTAAAAAATCAAAATGCCATAGTTCGCCTCTGATTAAGATGGTGAAAGACGTCTCGGGTTAAAAACAAAAACGAACTCTCTTCTCTGTCTTTTATAAATTTTGTGCCTCTAATAAACTCTTCTAATATATATATATATAACTACTTCATTGTCTCACATAAATTTAATATACGAAAGTATAGATTTATGCGTAAACTTTAAGTATTTACTTCAAAAGTGCTCAATACGTAGGTAGAGCTAGTTAGTAATCTAGCTAGTACGACATCTCATATATATATATATATATATATATATATATATATATATATATATAGTAATTTATAAAATATATATGGCGACTAAGCTACACTGAATATTCGGCGTTTCATCCACTGTAGGATTCGTCAGGCTTATGCGCCTTTAACGAATAAGAATATTCACCGAGTCATGGAAAAAAGTTTCCAGTGTACAAGTATTCATAGCCAGAATAATAATGTTCAGAAAGATACAGTCGCGAAATTTCGTGCCAATAACAATCCCACAAGATCTGATGCCTCTGTAGAATCCAGAATAATAAGCCTGACGAATCCTACAGTGGATGAAACGCAGAATATTCAGTGTAGCTTAGTCGCCATATCTATTTTATAAATTACTATATATATATAATGCCGATATAAGCGAGGAGAAGTAACACCAGAATTCTACTTGAAAATTTTAAATGTAAAGAAATTGGCAAAACCATGTATAAAAAATATTATAATACAATGTTCAAGATTTTTATGTTCTTCATACTAATAAATAATCGTTTAACAAGGCTAAAATGACACTCAAGGCTAAAATTTAATAAGTTTGTCACATGGACAGTTAAGCAACGCGTTGAAGATTTAAGATGATGGTTGAAAATGGAAAAAAGTAATTAAAAGAACAGATCGACAAGCATTTGTCTACATTGAACTTGAAAACAACAATTCTGTAGTTAGATATGAAGCAGCTTCACAGTATTTTGTCCTACAGACGGCTCGTTTTTAGAAAGAAACTCTGTTCATGGAAGTTCTTTTTAATTCTAGATACACAAAAGAAAATATTTTTTTTTATTAAAGTGGTAATAGCTAGACGATATTTGTCTGTGAAACTTGAACCAAAGATTAGCGCTCAGTCTGAGTAGATACACTCAGGGATGCTTATGCCTTCCCGGGCAACGCCAGGTGTGTTTTCTGGTTAATAGATAATAGACAAGGAAAACAGATTATTTGAATTAATTAAAGAGCGACGGCCTGTTACACAATAAGCGGATCATTTACAATTGGGTATCAGTATGGCTATTAATTCAATGCTAAGGAAGCGTTATCTACAGCTGGCTCTTGTAAAAAGTCTGCGAGAAAATCTGTGGAATTGGCCATTGTTTGTTGTTGGGTAAAATTGTTGTTTTTTCTTAGATTTCTATGACTCAACATCTACAAAATCAACAATAAAGTGAAAGGAAATGGGGAAAAACTACTTCTCCACCCAGCAGATTATTTTAATTGGCGTCTTTGTAGCGCCATATCAACTTATGAATTCATCCATCCCTAGTTCTACATATGCGGTATTTCCCGGGAGTAAAGGAAAAGACCATTGACTTGTTTAAGAATAAATGAAAAATAACTCCAGCGACTCAATTTCTATGAATAATTTATGTTGTAAAAAATGAATTTTCTAAAATTCGCTTAGTTAATTGGTATTGAAGAATTGATAAAGGGCAAACAAGAATATGCAATTATATCTATTTTTACAATTATATCTATTTTTACAATTATATCTATTTTTACAATTATATCTATTTTCACAATTATATCTATTTTTACAATTATATCTATTTTCACAATTATATCTATTTTTACAATTATATCTATTTTCACAATTATATCTATTTTTACAATTATATCTATTTTCACAATTATATCTATTTTTACAATTATATCTATTTTCACAATTATATCTATTTTTACAATTATATCTATTTTCACAATTATATCTATTTTTACAATTATATCTATTTTTACAATTATATCTATTTTCACAATTATATCTATTTTCACAATTATATCTATTTTTACAATTATATCTATTTTCACAATTATATATATTTTTACAATTATATCTATTTTCACAATTATATCTATTTTCACAATTATATATATTTTCACAATTATATCTATTTTCACAATTATATCTATTTTTACAATTATATCTATTTTCACAATTATATATATTTTCACAATTATATCTATTTTCACAGAGGAAATCGAAAATAAATCATAGCCTGATTACTATCCTTTGATGTATAAGAATTACATTCCTTTAATGAATAAGAATATTCACCGAGTCATGGAAAAAAGTTTCCAGTGTAAAAGTATTCATAGCCAGAATAATAATGTTCAGAAAGATACAGTCGCGAAATTTCGTGCCAATAACAATCCCACAAGATGTGATGCCTCTGTAGAATCCAGAATACCCATCGCCAAATCAAACGAATTTGTCATTTTAGTATTTATCCATTGGTTATTGCTATTTACTAGAAGGGTGCTCTGGATTCTGCGGAGGCATCAGAACTTGTAGGATTATTTATTCTATATACCCTCACAAGCATACTTGATACTACGGATATCGGTCTATATAGAGATGATGGACTAGCTATAATAAAAGACTCCAACAAAGTCAAGGGGGATAACTTTAAGAAAAACATATACAAAGAAATGAAAAAATTAGACCTAAAAGTAGACGTACTAGCTAACATAAAAATAACAAACTTCCTGCACGTCACTTAAATTTAGATAAAAACACATATGAACCCTACTTAAAAGATAACGCTAATCCAATATCACTTTTTACAATTGATGTTACCAAGTACTCTAACCACTGCGCCACGAGTCCTTGCGGAAAAATACAACTGCGAATTACTTAGGACCTCTATACACTCATGCCTGGCGGAACAAGAGCACGGTACCCCTGTTAAGTAAATAAAGGGTTCCGCTCGAAATTCTGTCCAAATTCCCGAGTTCGACATTCCCGAGTTCGACAAGATACACCTGAAAACGGTCGGAGGTTATATCAACCAAAATGTGATGAAAAGCACACTCAAAATGAGAACAGTAGTTCTATGAATTCCAAATATAGTAATTTATAAAATATATATGGCGATTAAGCTACACTGAATATTCTGCGTTTCATCCAACTATAGGATTCGTCAGGCTTATGCGCGAATTCTGTCGTTGCTTCTTGTTTTTATATATGTTGAGGATTTCTAGTCGGCCAATCAGCTTTCTAGTATCCACCGCGCCCATTCCTACCAGCCAATGGGCATGCATTTTATCAAACAAAGGATCTGTTTTAGAACTAGGTTAGTGGGTTTAGGTGGTCGTTCTCCTTTTTTTTATACATATAAATATACCTATGTACACACAACAATGCACATACATATACATATATACATACATATGTATGTGCATTGTTGTGTGTACATAGGTATATTTATATGTATAAAAAAAAAGAAAAAAAAAGAAGAACGACCACCTAAACCCACTAACCTAGTTCTAAAACAGATCCTTTGTTTGATAAAATGCATGCCCATTGGCTGGTAGGAAGGGGCGCGGTGGATACTAGAAAGCTGATTGGCCGACTAGAAATCCCCAACATATGTAAAAACAAGAAGACAGAAATCCCCAACATATATAAAAACAAGAACGACAGAATTCGCGCATAAGCCTGACGAATCCTATAGTTGGATGAAACGCAGAATATTCAGTGTAGCTTAATCGCCATATATATTTTATAAATTACTAGCTAGCTCTACCTACGTATTGAGCACTTTTGAAGTAAATACTTAAAGTTTACGCATAAATCTATACTTTCATATATTAAATTTATGCGAATAAATGAAGTAGTTATATATATATATATATATATATATATATATATATATATATATATATATATATATATATATGGAAAGATAGGGAGTTAATAATTAAAGTCATATTAAAAATTTATTACATTAATATGTCAATAAGAATGAGGGTGATTACAATAAGAGAAAGGGAAAAGGGGGGGATCTCTTTAGGCCAGTGCATTTCAAAGCTAAATGCTTGTTATCAGAAGTAATGTAACTTTAATTATTATCTCCCTATATTTTGTTATAAATTACTCTTCTTAATCGAGTAGAGCTTCTTCATCTATCGAGATAACTTCGCCTATGCTTTACAAAAAAAACTATTTTTACGTTAACTTTATTTCTCTCCCTTCTCTCTCTCTTTTGAGGTAGTTGCCGATCTAGCTGCACTGATGAGCTGTGAAACAGCGAAACAGTACTGTATGTGGATGACTATAATGTTCCCTATCTTGGGTTGAGCATATTGGGAAGTGATATACAAACTGCCATCAGCGTATTAAGCGACGAACTTTGTGTAAACAAATCGAGCGGAGGCATTTGGACGATGTCAAAACATCGTTAATTCATTAACCGAACAGCAGCAGCCGTATAGCGTAATGGTTAGAAGCTTTGACTGTCTTTAGGCGGTAGGGTTTCGATCCTCGCTTGAGGTAGTTGCCGATCTAGCCGCAGTGATGAACTGTTAAACAGCGAAAGAGTACTGTATGTGGATGACTATATATATATATATATATATATATATATATATATATATATATATATATATATATATATATATATATATATATATATATATAATAGAATATATTCGTCTCATGACTAAGGGTGTAACGAATTCCACAAACAAAACCTTTGTGTTCTTTTACAAATATTTAAATGAGCATATAATCATATTAAACATAATGTCTAGAATACTTGATCTAACTTTGAACAAAATCTAGTATGCGATTTTAATTCTAGAAATTGTCTAATGTTTAGAGCTTAAGCTTAAGGCTCCTAAGAATAAATTGAACGTCAAAAAATTTTGACTGGTATTCAACGTAACGTTAAATTCATTAAAAAAAAATGACGTAAAAAACGAAAACAAAGTGAGGCATATGCATGCGAGTATTATGTATTTTTTTTTAAACAATTCGGTTCTTATAAGTTAAAAAACATAAAGACAGTGAGGCATGTACGATAACCATTAGGTCGACTGACACAGGCTTTAAAAATTTCAAACCTAATTATCCTTAAGATAATGTGAACGATTCGCGCATGCGCAGTCGTCAAACAGTTGACAAACAGATTAAAACGTTTTCCATTTCTCTAAATAACCTATATACTAAATTTTAAGTTTGAAGATCAAAATTTCATTGAGTATATAGGCTGAGAAGTGTCCTCTCAAACGCCTGATCAGTTTTACACACACACACACACACACACACACACACATATATATATATTTAACGTAAATAGTTATTGGAATAGTTTCGATAACTTGATAACAATCCCTTTCTATCAGTTTCTGCTAACCGTTATTCATTGTTGGACTTAAAGAGGAAATGTGACCAAGAGACATATCGAGTTTATTTGTTTGTTCAAACTACTGCTGACAGGGAAATAAAGTGGTAATTAATCTCCTCTCTTTTTATATTTGGCTATTTTTTTGTGTCTACCTTCATATTGAAACGTTTTCTTTTGCTTCGTTTGTCAATGTTATCTATTCTTTCTTTTGTACTTTTCACAGGGATTATTGAAGAATATTAGTAGCATCAGTATAAAGTGTCAAAACTTTGTTTCTTCATGGTTGGCATGTAGTTACTAACAGTAATGAAAAAATATATCTACGGAAAGTTAACCGCACAGAAATATCTACCTTTCAGTCCCTTTCAGTCCCGAGGAAATCATCAGGTTGATTACGTGGGTGTATGATTTGTGATTGCTTTTATATCAAACTAGTATGAGGGCCCGGCGTTGCCCGGCGTTGCCCGGTGTTGCCCGGGTGTTTGGAGATGTGTGTTGAGCAAAAAAAAAAAAAAAAAAGTGGTAGTAGGTAGGCAGGCTCGAACCCGTACCGCGAAGGAGGTAAAGACCGTCAAAAACCCTGACGTATTTGCTGTTGCGCCCATCGCCAAACCGGAAGTGACGTACGTTTTAATTAAGGCTAAACAATCGAAAAGAGGGGATGACTTTCGAAAATATAGGCGAAAATTCGACCCCTTTTTGTAAAAAAATGCCTAGTTGAGGGCGAAGAAATTAATATTTTTGGCTAATTTTTCGATATTTGTCGTCCGAAGGATCGAGCTTCAAAATAATACCAATCTTGTGAAAATCCGCTGCCTCTGTCGAAGTTTTTAGGCATACATACATACATGCATACATACATACATACATACATACATACAAACATACATACATTTAAACAGACAGGTGGGATTTATATTATAGCTTACTCTGTTCAATCCTATACATTTGTTATGTGGTTAACATACCGGAAAACACTGGAAAGTTTTAAAGTGGTCAATTATTATGATGAAATTATAATAGTCGGCTTTTATTATTGGTAAAAGTAAAATTCCTAGATAAAAAATGTTATCGGAAAAATTATGTTAAGTTGAAATATTTACATTTAATAGTTGTCAGGAATATTAACTTGATATTGACTTGATGGATGGAATTTAAGCTAACTATATTATAAACAAAAATACGTGACAAAAACCCAGCAACGATTTTTAGGTTACGTGTAGTGATGACGTAATGAAAAATATAGATTTTGAGATGTAGAAGATTAGTTACTAGGGAGATCAGTTCCATATGCAACACTTTAGCAGATGGATGTTTCTTTTTAAACAGGACGTCTATGAAAGTCAGAATGTGGTGACTTGGAAAAATGTAATCATATACAAAGCGTGCCAGCTCTGAAAAAGAACGCAGCAAAGAATAAATGATTATACCAAAATATGATTCCCGTCTGAGCGTTTTTTAGTTTCAGTCAAAAGAACATTTAATTTCAGGCGCATGGAAGGAAGATCAGAGGGATGTTTTTGCTGGTGTTCCAACCAACAACGAAGTTTATAAACTGTTAATATGTTTACACACATCAACGCACAAGAGAGAATACATTGAACGGATCACATCTCAGAATGTTAAAACTCATAAGTTAAAAGCGACTTATTATATAAAAAGAAAACAACTGTTAAATAGACACCCGTATACACACACACACACACACACACACACACACACACACACATATATATATATATATATATATATATATATATATATATATATATATATATATAACAGACAAACATATATATATATACACTTGTTATACAGCTATGCTGTTTATATACTCTCCCAGTATACAACACATTAATTTCAGAACGATAATGAACACATACGTAGACTTATTTTTAACCAGATAAGACCGTCTTCAACGTAGAAATATCTTTTATTCTCATTATGTCAGAGATGGGCTTCCATAACCTTCGTGGGCCATTCCTTTGTTTTCGTTTCAGTGCAAATAATTGCACCAATCAATTACAAATGGCGTTTGTTTGTTTACCGCTAAAGTAACCGAGTGGAAAACCGATCGCCTTCGGGAGTAATCCGACTGGAATTAGAAAACAATTCTCGCCATTTTACCTAAAGGCACCAAATAAATGGAATAGATTGCTAAAATAACACGCCATCTTTCTTTTCGCATCCTTGATTTTTCTTTTTCTTTTTTTCCTTTTTTCTTTTTTGTTCACTTTTCTCTGTTTTTTTTTTTTTTTTTTTTTACCTTTTTCGATTTTCTTTTGCTGTTCATTTTCTCTTTGTCTTTTTGTTTGTTGCTTTTGGAGTTACCAGATCAGACTGTCTGCAAATACCGTCTTCCTGACCTAAAATGCACCAAAATATTGATGTTATTTTTTAATCTTTTCCTTCTTTTTGCAAAACTTAATCATGTTTTCCAATGTCAAAAAGACCAAACAATTTCTCTCTACAAAACAACCAAACTAAACACCATGAATAAATATTTGAAGGAATAAAGAACTTGAAATATAAAAACAAACGTTTTCCAAAATGACTGGATTCAAACAAAACAACTAATCTTTTGTGCTTTCTTTGCTCTTTCACTTTTTATTGTGTCTTTTTTTCCGTTTTATATTTTTTCTTTTTTTTTTTACTCACGTTTACTCCTTACAAGGCATACCGCTACTTGAACACAAAGGGCTACTATTTGGGACCATGTCTAGGAAAGATTAACAAGATGTCGGTTTACATTACATTTAAACTTCTGCGTATCAGTACAGTAAGGGAAGCAGGTAACAGGAAGGGAATTCCAAAGTCTAGCTATTCGAGGAAAGAAACTATCAGAGTAGAAAACATTCTGGCATTTAGGGACCTCAACAGTGATGGGGTGAGATTTTGTTGCTAATCCGGTTTGGCGGGGGTATGTACGTCGTATGTTTTCATCGGAGCACATTCCGTTAAAATCTTTTCTTTTTTTCTTTCTTGTTTTGCTTCTCTTTTACTGTTTCTTTTTTTTCTCTCGTATGTTCTACGTTCTTTTCCTTTTTCTTTCTGTGCAATCTTGTTGCTTTCTGTTTCCTTTTGTCGTTTCTTATGTTTTATTTTTCATTTTTTTTCTTTTCATTGATGCATTTTATTTATTCGTTTCTACTTGCTCTCCCATGTTTACTGCGTTCTCTTTCTTTTCCAGTTAAACTCTTTCTTTTACTTTCTGCTTTCTTTCTTTCTTTTCTTATAAAAAACTTTTTCTTTGATTCATTGCTTTTCTTTTTCATACAAAAATGGCACGTGCATAGTTTAATTCGTTACTGTATATATATATATACCACTTAAGTATTCTGTATTCATTCTTTTGTACTGTCAAGATAATATAAGAAATAGCATTTTCCTTATTATATAGTTAGTCTGTCGGGTTTATTATGAAGTAGCATTTTTAATTTAATTTAATTAATGGTCGCGTAAATTTGAAATAGTATTTTCGTTGGCCTGTCATATTTAAGTAGTATATAGCACTTCCCTTGCTCTATCACCCTCAAGTTTGAAGTAGAATTTCGATTCGTTCATCGCGATTAAATTTTATATAGCATTTTCGTTAGTCTCCCAGGCTGAACTTTGAAATAACATTTCTGTCGGTCTGTCGCGTAAATAAACCGACGCATCTTAAGTTTCTTTGTAGTGATAAGAGCGGGAATGTACTTGAAGTTCAAAATGGCTGACTGTATATCATATCAAGGTAGATTTATCCATAAATAAAAGTAATTTATGGATTTCCATTTTGTTTATTTTAGCAAATCTATTACATGAATTATAAATCGACAATCCCCATCGTCCCTTGCCACAAATAAATTAAACCTTTACATAATGTAATATATCTATTATAATATAAAGCTGAATGTCTGTGTGCGTGTGTGTGTGTGTGTGTGTGTGTGTCTGGTCCTATATGGTTGATTATTTAAAAAAAAAAACTGATTGCATATAATGATAGAAGATGTATCGAGACACAGGAATGGGTATGTTTGATCTGGCAAAACGGTGGTTCGTTAAAATTGTGGGGTCTGCGTTCGCGCCTGGCCCACAAAGTATGGAAATAAAAAATTAAAAAATTAAAAAAAAAACGTTTACAAGTGTTTTTGATATAGATGCACATAATAATACTTTGATAAGTATGTTTTAACTTAAATAGGGGTGGTATCATAAAATTGAGGGATCTGCGTTCGCGCCTGGCCTCCATAGAATGGAAATAGGCACAAACTTTAATAAAGACTTTTCATATCTATCTGCGTAAGTATACTTTGATAATTATGTTTCAGTTTGAACAAATATGGTATAATAAAACTATGGAGTATTCGTTCGCACCTGACTTCCATAGAATGGAAATATGTCACAAAGTTTAACAAGGTTTTTTAATATAGATCCACAGAATATTGTGATAAGTGTTTCAGTGTGACATTGTATTGTATAAATTTATTTAACTATAACTTTATTTGAGACCAAAACAATAAATTTTAAGGGGTCATAATAGGAGTCAAAGTTAAAAAAAATGACCACTTCTTTTTTGCTCAACATACATCTCCAAATACCCGGGCAACGCCGGGCACCCATGCTAGTATATCTATAAAAGTGAAAGTGTCTGTCTGTCTGTGTGAGTCTATGTATCTGTGTGTGTACATTTTCCCTACGCAATAACTCTGTCAATTTCAAGTCTATAGACTCGAAATTTTATATACAGGGTACTGAGATTTGGGAAAATCTTTGTGATCAGTTTTCGACCGGAAATTTTGCGATTAAGGCGTCAAAGTTCAACGATGGGACCTTTCAGAAATCTACCAAACTCTCCAGAAATTTGGGCTCTACACACTTGAAATATTAGATATAGATTACTTGGACATGGATCTAACTTAATAACTTGATTTGAGCCAAAAGCAATAAATTTTAAGGGGTGATAATAGGGGCCAAAGTTTAAAAAAATTGACCTCTGCGGTCTCTACCAAATTACTTAGACAATTTCTGGTGTAAACATTTGAAATTTTACATAAAGGGTATTCAGAGATAGGGCAAGCTTTTTAATCGGTTTGGGTCGAAAATTTTTGTTACCAATATATAAATGTATGCATGTATTGTATCTATTGCTCATGTTGCGCAGTCTCTGAAATTAATGTAAGAGATTTAAAAGCAACATTAAACGACCTAGCACACCGCTATGGAAGTACACCAATATCTCATTAAATGGCACAAACAGCAGTATCCCATTATTAAAACTCTACGAGAAAATACATAGTCATTCCCAGATCGAATAAACGTTCAGGGGTTGTTATACAAAATCATCATAATTATGTTGACAAAATGTCTGTCATATTGAATGACACGGAGAAATTTGTAAAATTGGGCCCTGTCGCAGATTCAACAACCAAAAAGATATTAGTTAAGTGAGTAAACAGTTGTGTACTCCCTTTGGTTTACCTAAAACTCACGAAGCGGATATCCCTTTAAGGCCCATTTTCTCAATGGAAGGGTCATCGCAGCATTAGGTTGCAAAATGGATGTTTACTATTTTACAACCAATATTAGAACATTACAGTGAATACTGCCTTTAAGATTCGTTTTATTTTGCAGGCTTTATTCAAAAGTATAAAGTAGTTAATAAATGTATGTGTTCTTATGATATTAGCAACATTTTGACTTGTGTCCCGATTTTAGAGACTATAGATATCCGTAGAGATTTTTTTATATCGTAGCCAGATATTGCCTTCTCCCATTTCTGAAAGCATATTTTATATTAGCAATTTGAATTCAGTTTCAACGATGTAATGTATCGGCAAATAGAAGGTTTATCCACGAGCTCAGTCTTGGGGCCGATAATGGCGAATATTTTCGTGGGTTTCCATGAAGAACAATTACTTTCTTGACTCATAAAACCATTAGTCTATTTTTGATATGTGGACAATACATTGTGTCTCTTCAATGACCAAACGAAGGGAAATATGTTTACTGATATCCTATCCAAGAATGAGTACTCTGTAGATGTGATTAAGTCAGTCATGCAAAGAGAGCTTGATATGAGTATCTAAAACGGTCTTACTTATCGGGGTTGAAACCGACGGTACCAATGACTTGTCTCATCTAAAAACTTTCTGTAATATATATATATATATATATATATATATATATATATATATATATATATATATATATATTAGCATGGATGCCCGGCGTTTCCCGGGTATTTGGAGATGTATGTTGAGCAAACAAAAATGGCAATTTTTTTAAACTTTGACCCCTATTATGACCCCTTAAAATTTATTGTTTTGGGCTCAAACCAATATTGATCCATTTCCAAAGAACCTATATCTAAAATTTCAAGTGTTTAGACCGAAAATTGTTGGAGAAGTTTTGTAGAGTTCTCAAAGGTCTAATCGTTGTACTTTGACCCCTTAATCGCAAAATTTCTGGCCGAAAACCAATCACATCGATTTTCCCAAGTCTCAGTACCCTTTATATTAAATTTCGAGTCTATAGACTTTAAATTAACAGAGTTATTGCGTAGGAAAATGTACACACACAGACACACAAATACACACACAGACACTTTCACTTTTATAGATATATAGATATATAAAAGAAACTTTGTGTGTGTGTGTGTCTTCGTCTGTTATGTACTCGAAAACAGCTGAGACGATTTTTATGAATTTTGACAGTATTATTAGATGGGTTTTGTATCGGAATGCGTTCGATACGTATCGATAATCAATAATCGAAATAATCCAATGAAAGAAGCAGTCGATTTTGACCAAATTTAACACCTTACACAGCCTAACATCACAAGTGCATTTGAGAAGTTAACACCTTACACAGCCTAACATCACAAGTGCATTTGAGAAGTTTTATTATAACACATGCAGAAAGGCCCGACATATAAAATCAAAAGTAAAATCTTTGATATGACAGAAGCGCGTTCGAAATGAATGTTTCTGTTTAAAGCAAAAGTGCATCATGATACTTGATTTTTCATTTTAAACTGAAATTCAAGCCGTTATCACCAAACAAGCAGTAAGGCCAGACATTTAAAATCAACAGTGCTATGACAGGTGTGCATTCGAAATGAATGTTTCTGCTTAGAGCACAATAGAAGTACGATACTTGACTTTTGCATTTTAAACTTAAATGCAAACAATTATATATTAAAATTAATTTAATAAAATCAACAGTAGGTTATCTACACTCTCTTCAATGTAGTTTACAATGTATTGTGGACTAAATCACTACGGGGGAGGGGAGGTATAAAAAGCTTCCTCTCGGTGCACCACAATAGGTCCCCAACTAAAACAGGCAATCTTTCGATTTGATTCAAAAATTGTCGATTTCACCGATTCCGATGACAATAAATATATGGGAGTACGAAACACTCCATGATCGTCATTAAACTCCGGGCAATGTCGAGTATTCCTGACAGTATATATATATATATATATATATATATATATATATATATATATATATATATATATATATATATATATATATATATACTAGCATGGGCGCCCGGCGTTGCCCGGGTGTTTGGATGTGTATGTTGAGCAAAAAAAAAAAAAGTGGTAGTAGGAACGCAGGCTCGAACCCGTACCGCAAAGGAGGAAAAGAACGGGGTAAAACCTAACGTTTATGCTGTTACGACCACCGCTAAACCGGAAGCGACATTTTTAAAAATTAAGGCTAGACAATCTAAAGGAGAGGACGACTTTAAAAAATATCGGCGAAAAAAGTGATCCCCCTGTAGAAAAGTGCCTAGTTGAAGGGGAAGATATTAATGTTTTTAGCCAATTTTTCGATATTTGTCGTATGAAAGGTTGAACTTCGGAATGATACTGATCTTGTAAAAATTCGTCGCCTCTGTCGAAAGTTTTAGGCAGACATGCAAGCATACATACATACATACATTTATATATTAATAACTAAAAATTTTCGACCCAAACTGATAGAAAAGCTTGCCCTATCTCTGAATACCCTTTATGTAAAATTTCAAATATTTAGACCAGAAATTGTCTGAGTGATTGGGAAGAGACTGCAGAGGTCAATTTTTTAAAACTTTGACCCCTATTATGACCCCTTAAAATTTATTGTTTTGGGCTCAAATCAAGTTATTAAGTTAGATCCATGTCCAAGGAACCTATATCTTAAATTTCAAGTGCGTAGACTTAAAATTGTCGGAGGAGT
Source organism: Euprymna scolopes (assembly GCF_053919585.1). Taxonomy (NCBI): domain Eukaryota; kingdom Metazoa; phylum Mollusca; class Cephalopoda; order Sepiida; family Sepiolidae; genus Euprymna; species Euprymna scolopes. The sequence continues at coordinate 88,330,296 of NC_136518.1, forward strand.
TTGGTAGAGTTTTCAAAGGTCAAATCGTTGAACATTGACCCATTAATCGCCAAATTTCTGGCCCAAAACCGATCACATCGATTTTCCCAAATCTCAGTAGCCTTTATATCAAATTTCGAGTCTGTAGACTAAAAATTGACAGAGTTATTGCGTAGGGAAATGTACACAGAGCAAATAGTTAATAAAACATGTTAAAAAGCACTTTGAAAAAGAGTTAAAATTTGAAAAGGAAACACTAAATAAGTTGACAGTCCTTAATCCGCGGAGTTTCGAAGAAATACTTTTTTTCTCATCAGACGGTAGAAATTAGCAAAATGCGGAATCGGATTTTGCATGCCAAAGATCTTACTTGATAACAAAAAGTGAAGCATATGGAATAGGGTGAAGAAAAATGTGATTTCACGTGAATGGATAGTCTGATGAAAGGTAAAGTATCCAATGACGGTAAAATCCAAAAATGTAAATCCAAGAAAGTTAGTTAAATTTCCATTCGCACAAGTAAAATCCAAAGAAATCGCGTAATTGGAAGATGGTCCAAAATAATTCAAAAGGCCGAAATCCGTGGAATAATTCACAAATAGGTAAAAGGAAAAGGGGAAAGAAATCAATAATACTATTAAAAGAAAAATAAGATATGTGTTATCTCGGCTGCCGAGACAAGGCGTAATTAAGAAAAATAGATGTATCATGGTTATATCTCAAGACGCAATCTTTTAAATCTCTGCGGTATTTTAACTTTTAGACGTAATCCACTACGTTAGTTTACTCTAATTTATTTTCTCTAATCATAAATTGTATATATGTACACTTGTGCCCGATATTATTCATACCCCTCGGATCTTTGAGATTTCTATAAGAATATTGCTCAAACCAGAAGGTAGACAATATTAAAGGGATTTCAAACAATAAATCAAGCATAAGCATTTAATTTAAACTCAACAAATAAATAAATTATGCAAGTTTGAAACATTATACAAAGAAAAACAATAATGGCACTAGTTCAAAATTATTCATACCTCTCTTACTAATAGTCAATAGCATGCCCTTTATTCTTAATAACTGCCTGTAACCGTTTTGGATATTTATCAACAAGGTTTTTACAAGCATCAACACTGATTTTTGACCATTCTTCAATGCAGTAGTTCTCCAAATCCCTCAAATTTCTAGGTTTCCGCTTTTTAACCTCAGTTTTCAATATGTGCCAGAGGTTTTCGATAGGGTTCAGGTCGGGACTCTGGCTAGGCCATTCCAAAACATTAATTTGATTATCCTCAAACCATTTCTTGACTATTTTGGCAGTATGTTTTGGATTATTATCCTGTTGAAGGACCCAGTTTGGTCCTAAATGGAGCTTCTCCGCATCCTGTCTAATGTTTTTCTGGAGTATCTCCAAATATTGCTCCTTCTTCATGGTTCCATCTATCTTGACCAAACTACCTGGACCACTAGCCGAAAAGGAGCCCCAAAACATTAGGCTACCACCACCATGTTTCACCGTGGGTATGGTGTTCTTTGGGTTGTAAGCTTCTCCTTTCTTCCTCCAAACGTAAGAAGCATCCATATGGCCAAACAATTCAATTTTTGTTTCGTCAGTCCACAAAATACTTGAGAAAACGGAGAATTCACATGGGTCCTAGCAAACTTTAGACGTGCTGCAAGGTGTTTTCCGGTGTGCAATGGAGTCCTTCTTTGTCTTCTTCCTTTCAGACCATTTTCATGCAGAGTCCTTTGCAATGTTTGCCTTGATATTTTTATGCCAGAAGACTCCAGATTTTTTAAAATGTCCTTAGTAGTGGTGGTTGGATTTGCATTAACACTTCTTACAATATTCCGGGTGGCTCTAGCAGACAGTTTCCTTTTCCTTCCTCTACCAATCAAGTTGTTTGTTGTGTGGTGGCTCTGGAATTTTTTGATGATGCTCTGTACTGTTGCTGTAGGGACCTCAAATTTCTTGGAAATTGACTTGTAACCTAAACCATCCTTATGTGAATTCACAATTTTAGTCCTAAGATCATTACTAAGCTCTTTTTTCTTCCCCATTCTAATAATTTTTATTCTTTTATTGGTTTTCAGTTGATATCATTTTAATTTCTGAAAAAATGCAAAAAACGCAATGAAATTAATCAAAGGTTGTATAAAAGCATTCAAAATAAGAATCAAACAGGAAACAAACAGTCAGAAACTCGATTAATACTGAAAAAATAAGGGGGTATGATTATTTTTGAACATTGCAGATTTTATAAATAGCTGTATATTTCTTTTATTACAAGTATCCCGAGATTTTAAAATGACGAAAATGATCAGAAGAGGTTTATTAAGAATATGTATCAACATGGACGTAAACAATAAATTCTTACAAAGTTACACCTAATAAACTCAATTTTCAAGGGGGGGTATGAATAATATCGGGCACAAGTGTATATAGACATCTAATTTACATGAGGAAAACACGCTGCTCTCCCCCATCATTATATATAGCCTCAAATCTTCCTCAAATCTTCAAATCTCTCTCGTCAATGACCCTCGCTCTTGAAAAAGCCCGCATAAATCGGGCGAAATGTTGAGTATTCAGGTCCCTTCACCTCCAATATATATATATATATATATATATATATATATATATATATATATACAGTGATGATCATATTTATTGGCACGGTAAAATAAAAGTTAAATTTTGTCTAATAAATTCTAAAAAAGGGATTAAATTAAAGAAAATAACAAAGTATATTATGTATTTTTAACTGGCCTTTCCGATGCAGCAATCGGATTTTAGAAAAAATAAATAACAAAGGAACAACAAACATAATTGCAAAAAACCCTTGTTCAAAATTATTGGCACGGCTTTGTTTTTCTTTTAGTATCAGTATAATATCAATCAATTTCCGGTTTACGTGCTTTCTGAACTTTTTTATAGCCATATTATGCTTGTTTAACGCTAATTCAGTGAATAATTTTTTTCAGATAATTTTTAGATAGCGATTTATTTAGACTATTATAAGTGACTAAATTATAATTTTCAATCGCCATGGTTAAAACTAAGGAACACAGCAAAGACGTCAGGAAGCTTGTTGTAGCATGCCATACCAATGGGGAGGGCTATGATAAGATTTCAAAGAAGCTAAACCTTCCCAAATCCACTGTTAGAGCCATAATAAACAAGTTCAAATCGCAAGGCCACGTTATGAGTTTAGAGGGTAGAGGGAGAAAAAGGATTCTTTCCCCAAGAGATGAACGGAAAATTGTTCGACAAGTAAAACAAAACCCAAGGATCTCTGTTGGGGAGATTGTTGATGAACAGAGCACCTCTGGAGTGAATGTATCTCGACATACAGTTGGTAGAGTTTTGAAGAGAGCTGGTTTAAAAGCATGTCGTCCGAGAAAGACTCCCTTATTGAAGCCTATGCACCTGAAAGCAAGGCTAGCCTTTGCAAAACGTCATATTGATAAAGATGTTGCATTCTGGAAACGTGTTCTATGGACTGACGAAACGAAAATAGAGTTATTTGGCCATAATAAAGTGTCTTATATTTACAGAAAATCTGGCGAAGCTTTCTTGCCTAAGAACACCATACCCACAGTGAAGCACGGTGGAGGCAGTTTGATGTTTTGGGGATCCTTTGCTGCCTCTGGACCAGGGCGACTTGTTAAGGTCACAGGTAGCATAAAAAAGGAAGATTATGTTAAAATATTGGATGAAAACCTGAAAGACTCTGCTAAAGAGCTCTCACTTGGTCGTCGTTGGTGGTTCATGCAAGATAATGACCCAAAGCATTCGGCTAAACTGACTAAGAAATGGCTTGAGGACAATCATATTAATGTTTTGGAGTGGCCATCACAAAGCCCAGACCTTAATCCAATTGAAAATTTATGGAGAACATTAAAATTGAGGGTAATGCAAAGGAAGCCTAAGAATCTTATTCAATTGGAGGATTATTGTCAGGAAGAGTGGGCTAAAATTACTACTGAAGAGTGCAACAACTTGGTTGTAAACTATGAAAAGCGACTGAGGAAGGTAATCAAGGCCAAAGGCTATACAATTGATTATTAAATAAATCGTGCCAATAATTTTGAACAAGGGTTTTTTGCAATTATGTTTGTTGTTCCTTTGTTATTTATTTTTTTCTAAAATCCGATTGCTGCATCGGAAAGGCCAGTTAAAAATACATAATATACTTTGTTATTTTCTTTAATTTAATCCCTTTTTTAGAATTTATTAGACAAAATTTAACTTTTATTTTACCGTGCCAATAAATATGATCATCACTGTATATATATATATATATATATATGCCAATGTACTAGAAGATTTTTATCCTAATTTCTACGCAATTATGTACAATCTAAAAACTATGAATAAAATGGATTTAAGGGAAATAGTAAAATGAAACGAATCATCTAATAAGAAACCATGGAAAATTAATATTTAATTAATGAGCGCTCGTTTTTTAAAGGAATATGCAAATTAGTTAACCTTCATTAAGTCGCTCGAATATTCATGACTGAGAATATAAAGAAGGTCGTTCTAATAATTCTTAAATAGAAAAAAGTATTCCCTTAATATCAATGTTAGAGTCAGTACCCCCTCAATTTTATAGACACACACAAACACAATATATATATATATATATATATATATATATATATATATATATATATACACACTAGCAAAAGTACCTGTCGTTTACTGAAAAGGAAGGGTTGTAAAGAGATAGCTTCGAATTTGGGGATATCAAAACCAAAGCAAAATATGATGAAAGTAAAAATGAAATAGATAAACCTCATTATTTATTATACCATACCTGTTCACACTGAAACACTTATCACACTTTTCTGTGGATCTATATTAACAAACCTTGTTAAACTTTGTGACATATTTTCCATTCTATGGAGGTACGACGCGAACGAACACCCCATAATTTTATTATACCATATTTCTTCAAACTGAAACATAATTATCAATGTATACTTACGCAGATAGATATGAAAAGTATTTATTAAAGTTTGTGCCTACTTCCATTCTATGGAGGTCAGGCGCGAACGCAGACCCTACAATATTATTATATCATCCCTATTTAAGTTAAAACATATTTATCAAAGTATTATTATGTACATCTATATCAAAAACACTTGTAAACGTTTTTTTTAATTTTTAATTTTTTATTTCCATACTTTGTGGACCAGGCGCGAACGAAACCCCACAATTTTAATGAATCATCATTATGCCAGATCAAACATACCCATTCCTGTGTCTCGATACATCTTCTATCATTATATGCAATCAGTTTTCTATAATAGTCAACCATATAGGAGCCTATTCTTGACCAGACACACACACAGACGTTCAGCTTTATATTATAGATATAGCAAGCACTACTCTCCCCAATGGTTTACTTCTTCTTGTGCAGCTGCCATTGCTTAAAGGCAGCATGCGTATCACAGATTCAACCGACAAAAGTGTAGTTCAAACAGACAGAAGTATATAGAAGTTAGAAATAATTGTAAGAGAGAAATAGCGACAGCTAAGACATGATACACTGAAACCACCAGAAAACGCATCGAAGCACAGAAATTAGGAACACGTGATTTTTTGGAAAATCTACAGCAGTGTAGTAAATAATGGCAGTCAACGATTCCCCCATTATCAAACAATCATGAGGTTGCTTGCATGACAAATAATAAAGCTAACGTGCTTGCTAGTCGGTTTGCCTCAAACACCACATTGGACCCGGCACATTCCCTCCCTGACTTTCCTTTGCGGACAGACGCCACACTAGATGATCTGAAAATCACCCCATTCTCAGGTACTTGGTATCATAAAAAACCTAGACACCTCAAAAGCACGTGGACCCGATCTCATCCCGGCTGTGCTATTAAAAAATGCTTCCCTAAGGTTGCTCCAGTTTTCTCCAAACGTTACAACAAATGCCTTAACGAATCTTGTTTTCCTAACTGCTGGAAAACTGCTTCTGTGGTACCAGTTTTCAAGAATTCTGGCGAAAGAACTGACCCACTAAATTATCGCCCCATTAGCCTTCTCCCACTTTTCGCCAAAATATTTGAGCCCTTTGTTAATAAAGCCCTAGTCTAGCACCTAACAACTGCTAACCTCCTGACCGACAATCATTATGGATTTAGGCAAGCCCGTTCCACAGCAGATATCCTAACTGTAATCTCTGAAGTATATACCGTTCACTGGACAAAACAGGGGAGGGTAGAGCGGTGGCCCTCGATATATCTAAGACTTTTGACAGAGTATCGTACGATGGTCTTCTAAGGAAAATTAGATCATATGGAATCACTGGAAGAATACATAATGTAATTTAATCCTTCTTAAGTAAGAGAAAAATCCAGGTTGTGCGAGATAGTCGTACGTCTAAACAATATGATATAAATGCGGGTGCACCTCAGGGGTCTATTCTTGAACCGTTATTATTCCTGATATTCATAAATTATCTCCCTAATAAAATAAATTTCTGAAATGGGTATATTTGCTGATGACACCACGGGCACGAGGGAAAACAAATGAATACATATCTAAGGAAATGACAGAAACACTAGAGGAAGACTTCCAATCTGTCGTGAATGAGGACAAAAATGGATTGTCACATTCAATGCTACCAAGATTAAGCTTGTTTCCTTCGATAATTACAAGAAACCTTCTCTACTACCAATAGCAATGGCCAAGAACACATTACTATCTTTAAACTCCTCGGCCTAATGTTTACAGGGAACATGAACTGAAATAGATACATTGAGAACATTGCCAAGTCTGTTGCAAAGAAGACAGGCTCTCTCTACCGTGCTAGAAAACTACTTACGCCTGAAAGTATCCTGTATCTCTATAAGGTCACCATTCGCCCATATATGGAGTACTGTTGTCACATTTGGGCTGGTGCATTTGCTACTAATCTCTCACTCCTGGACAGAGTTTAAAAGAGAGTCGCAAACCTGATAGATCCTGAACTATCATCTGGGCTTCAGCCTCTGTCCCATCAACGAAATGTTGCATCCCTCATCCCGTATTTTAATGGTGAATTCTCTGACGATCTACAAGCACTTGTGCCCCCCCGACGTGAATACCCCCGACAAACTCGATAAGCAGCTAAATCCCACCCCTTCACAGTGGAGATCCCTAGGTATAGGAAAGCCTTCTACTTCAATAGTTTCTTCCCCAAAACTGCTAGACTTTGGAACTCCCTTGCAGGATTCTGCTTTCCCAACTGTACTGACATGCAGAAGTTCAAGTGTAATGTGAATAGACATCTTACTACTCATCTTTCTTCATAATATTCCTTCGTCTTATGTTTCCGATAGTAGCCTACTACTTCAAAGTGGCACTGTGCCTTGTTTGGGGTGAAAATTGAATACTGACATAATTAGCTCTCATACCCGGATTTCCTCCTGGAATTATTCCATTATAACACTATATATATATATATATATATATATATATATATATATATATATATATATATATATATATATATATGCACACATATATATATATACATATATATATATATATACATATATATATATGTCAGTATTCAGTAATCATCTATTATTGGCTTTACGCAATCCAGTGAGTCATAGTTGCATGCGTCAGAAATAAACGAATATAAGTATTTTGGAAACGCAAACACTCTACGTAACATTTATTCAATTTATTTCTTCCTTCTTATCTTGACGCCCCTTTTTCGTAAGGGTTTCTTCACTTCCACCGCTTTATTCCCATTTTTCTCCCTTTTTGTTTTTTACTGGTTTGTAAAATTTTTTCTGATTTTTTTCATCATTTTTTTTTCCTTGTCTTACTTTATTGTTTAATAATATTTTTCCTTTTATTCACGTTTCCTACCTTTAATAACACATTTCATTTTCATGCTTTTTTTTTCGGATTACTGCCTTTATTTTTTTTATACAGAATTTTTTTTGCTTTACAGTTTTCATTCACTTTCTTTTGCTTCTTTTCCTTGATTCCATTCAATTATTAGCGTTAGTTTCTATGTCTTTCTTTTTTCTATTATCTTTTTCTTCCTTTCCTCCCTTTTTTCTAACTTTCATTAGTTTTATCTCTTTTCAAGCAACTTTTTCTTTCATTTTTTTTCTTTTATTTCTTTTTAGTTTCTTCTTTCGCATTTCTTTATTTTTTTCGATTTTTTTTGTGTCCCTGACAGTATTAAGACTATTGATGGGACGATTCCAAAATTTCTTTACCGATTTGGATTCTTCTTAGATTTCTAAATATTTTTTTGCAAGGGAGTCACCACTTATCAAGGACCGAAGGCCACTCGAGGATAAGGCTTAATTGAAATAAAGTGGTAATTTAGTAATCATTAATGGTGTAGATTGGGTAGAATTTGGGTTATTTTAAAGTAACGGCTAAAAAAAGAACTTGTTTACATTGGACTTGAAGGCTACTATATTGTAACCGGCCGGGAAACAAGCTAATGGAACAGTGTTTCACAGGAGGGCAGTTCTAGTAAAGAAGTTTTTTTCATGGAATCTGCGTTTCGATTGAGACAGAGATAGAGAATGGGGGAAATTGTTGATAGTGGTTGTAGTTAATCGAGTGTTTTTTTAATGAAAGTTTGGCAAAAGAGAACGATAAATGGAAGCTCAGACGAGCATTTGCCATGAAAATAACGATAGGGCAAGGACAGGCTCGCAACGTATCTTCTATGCGAAAGAGATTGCAAAGGAAGAAAAAAGAACATCACCCACTAGGTTTCGAAGCCGGTTTTGAACTTTATCAAAGCAAGATATGGGATTTTTTTTAATTGCGAATTACCTTAAAGAATACATATAATATGCGCGAATATTTTTGTGAACAAAAAAAAAAAACATGCTGTTGTTAAAGTGCTCTATTAATTTTAGTTTTACTAGTATAAACAAAAACAAATTAAAGAAATAATGACAAAATCGTCGTTGGAAAAATAAAAACAATGTTTTCCGATGCAGATACTGATACTGCAAAACATTCCATTTAAAAAATTTTTTTTTATTCAATTTTCACCCCAAACAAGGCACAGGGCCACGTTGAAGTAGGAGGCTACTATCGGCGACATATGTTGCAGGGGTATTATGAAGAGAGATGTGTAGCAAGATGTTGGAGATGTTCTTTTCTCTTCCTTGCAACCTCTATCTCACAGAAGAGATGTTGCGAGTTTGTCTCTGATGTATCGTTATTTTCATGGAAAGTGTTCAACTGAGCTTCAATCTATGGTCCCCCCTCGACAAACTTTCACAAGAAACACTCGTCTAGCTGTAAACACTATCAATAATTCCCCCCACTCTTTATCTGTGCTTAAACCTAAACGTAGATTCCATGAACAAAGCTTCTTTCTTAGAACTGCACGCCTGTGGAATTGTCTTCCGTTTTCCTGCTTTCCGGCTGACTACAATATGGTTGTCTTCAAGTCTAGCGTAAATAAGTTTTTGATGAGCCGTTCCATATAAGTTATCAAATTTACCAAATTTTCATTACTAATGATTACTATATTGTCCAATTTCTACTGTACACTCTTTAACCCTTATCCTTGAGTGGCCTCTTGGCCTTGATAATGTGGTAATGCCTATGTAAAAAAAAAAGATGTCTGTTCCCATTACACTTGAACTTCTGCATGTCAGTACAGTTGGGAAAGCAGAATCCTGGAAGGGAGTTCCAAATTCTAGCAGTTCTGAGGAAGAAACTATTGGAGTAGAAAGCCTTCTTACACCTAGGGATCTCTACTGTGAAGGGGTGGGATTTAGCTGCTTATCGGGTTTGTCGGGGGTATTCAATCCGAGGGGGTACAAGTGCTTGTAGTTCGTCAGAGAATTCACCATTGAAGTACTTGTAGAACCGGCAGAGGGATGCAACATTTCGTCGATGAGACAGAGGTTGAAGCTTAGATGACAGTTTACATCATAACATTCTGATCCCCATCTGGCATCAATTGAAATGAATGGCTCTCGTCTTGAGGAGGCCTCAAGTTTTGACAAGCTTCTGGGCTTGACCATTACTCCTGATCTTAAATGGAACACGTACATCAAATCTGTTGCCAAGGCCGCTGGAAAAATGGTGAAATCTTTCTATCGATCCGGTAAATATCTCACTGCTGATGCTATTCTCTATCTATATAAAAGCCAGGTACGTCCAAAGATGGAATATTGTTGCGACATCTGGACAGGAGCTGCTAGAAAGGACTTGTCCTGCCTTGATAGAGTTCAAAATAGACTTCGTAGCCTCGTAGGAGATGTCCTTTTCTCTTCCTTGCAACCTCTATCTCACAGAAGAGATGTTGCGAGTTTGTCTCTGATGTATCGTTATTTTCATGGAAAGTGTTCAACTGAGCTTCAATCTATGCCCCCCCCCCTCGCCAAACTTTCACAAGAAACACTCGTCTAGCTGTACACACTATCAATAATCCCCCCACTCTTTATCTGTGCCTAAACCTAAACGTAGATTCCATGAACAAAGCTTCTTTCTTAGAACTGCACGCCTGTGGAATTGTCTTCCGTTTTCCTGCTTTCCGGCTGACTACAATATGGTTGTGTTCAAGTCTAACGTAAATAAGTTCTTGATGAGCCGTTCTATATAAGTTATCTAATTTACCAAATTTTCATTACTAATGATTACTATATTGTCCAATTTCTACTGTACACGCTTTAACCCTTATTCTTGAGTGGCCTCTTGGCCTTGATAATGTGGTGATGCCTATGTAAAAAAAAAAAAAATCCCAAACTAAGCTCAGTGCCATTTTGATGTAAGGGGGTTACTATCATGAACATGTTGCAGGGTATTATGTAGGGAGTTTAGCAGCAAGCACTTGAACTTCTGCATGCCAATACAGCTGGGGAAGCAGGAACCCAGAAGGGAATTCCAAAGTCTAGCAGTTCTAATAAAGAAATTATTAGAATAGAAGGCTTTCTTTCATCAAGAGATCTCTACTGTGTAGGGATGGGACTTTGCTGCTTGAAGGTATTTATGTCGAGGGGGTACAAGGGCTTGTAGTTCGTCAGAGCATCCAACATTAAAATACTTCTAAAACAAGCAGACGGATGCGATATTTCGTCGATGAATCAGAGGTTGAAGCTTAGATGACAGTTTAAGACCTATCAGGTTGGCGACTCTCTTTTGAACCCTGTCCGGGAGTGAGAGAGTAGTAGCAGTTGAACCAGCCCAAATGTGACAACAATACTCCATATATGGGCGAATGGTTGCCTTGTAGAGATACAGGATGATTTCAGGCGTAAGTAGCATTCAAACACAATGGTGATGATAGACAAGCATGTAAGCTTTCTCGGTTGCCGTGCAAAAAACCTCCAGATTATTTGATAGTGGAGGAATTGACCATTATTTACTATACTGTTGTAGATTTTTCAGAAATCTATATGTATGTATAGTAACCCTTCAAGACCTTTGAGGAAGGCTAACATATTCTACACTCTTCCCAAGTGTGACCTGAAACTATCCAAGGTAGGGGTGTCCGTCTCCCTAAGGGATTATAGATACCCACATAGGCATATATATATATATATATATATATATATATATATATATATATATATATATATATATATATATATATTTAGTTATGTGATTAAAATACACTCTGCTCTTTAGACTATTGTTCTAATCTCCTTTAAATATATATATATATATATATATATATATATATATATATATATATACATACATACTAGCACTGGGTTCAAAAACAGCCTACAGAAAATGGACTCTGATTTATGAAAGTATGATAGGTTATGAAAAGGAAGGGTTGTAGATTTGGGTTGAATTTGGGGGTATCAAAACCAAAGCAAAATATGATGAAAGTAAAAATAAAATAGATAAACCTCATAATTTATTATACCATACCTGTTCACACTGAAACACTTGTCACAATATTCTGTGGATCTATATTAAAAAAACCTTGTTAAACTTTGTGACATATTTCCATTCTATGGAGGTCAGGTGCAAACGAACACCCAAAATTTTATTATACCATATTTCTTCAAACTGAAACATAATTATCAAAATTATACTTACACAGATAGATATGAAAAGTCTTTATTAAAGATTGTGCCTATTTCCATTCTATGGAGGCCAGGCGCGAACGCAGACCCCACAATGTTATTATATCATACCTATTTAAGTTAAAACATTCTTATCAAAGTATTCTTATGTACATCTATATCAAACACACTTGTAAACGTTTTTTTTTTAATTTTCCATACTTTGTGGACCAGGCGCGAACGCAGACCCCACAATTTTAATGAATCAACGTTCTGCCAGATCAAACATACCCATTCCTGTGTCTCGATACGTCTTCTATCATTATATGTAATCAGTTTTTAAAAATAGTCAACCATATAGGAGCCTATTCGTGACCAGACACACACACAGACATTCAGCTTTATATTATAGATATATATAAGTAAATGGTAGTTTGCTTCAGGCATTGCTGGTAAAGGAATATATGGAAAGTTTTAAAAGCCAAGAGCAATGCAGAAAGAGTCACAAGAGGAAAGAAAGGAAAAACAAACAAACAAATAGACGGTATGTTCGAGTAGAGAAATGTCTAAATGAATAAATAATTAGACATACCCGTCTATTTCTTTGTTGTTTTTTTTTTTCTTTTATTTCCTCTTGTGGCTCCGGTCCTTTCCACATTTTAAAATTTCGACACACACACACACACACACACACACACACACACACACACAAATATATATATATATATATATATATATATATATATATATATATATATTTCATGATTTTCATGGGGGTACAAAACTTTATTAAGACAATCATGAAGCGAAGACGTATTCCTTCGGAATTCATTTTATATAAACAAAAGGCCGAGTAGAAATTTATTCTTTATTTTGTCTAGTGTTTTTCCAGACATTACAGGGCGAATTTATATGTTGTTTTGCTTATTAAAAAGATGTCATTACAAAAAAATGAAAAATGAAACTTATTTTATTGAAACGTATGAATGGCAATAAAATAACAGACTTAGACACATTTTATGAAAAAATATTAAAAATATATGATTTTCGTTGGTAGTTTTCTGCATGTTTTTTTATTTATAAAACGACTTATTTCTGTGCAAAAAAAATTCTTTTTAAAACAATATTTTTTTCTTTCATATAAACTCCAGCCTTATCAAGTTTTCTCTTCGGCATTTGGACACTAATGCCTTTTAGTGTTCTCGTCGACTTTTATCGGCAACTTTTCCGGAGAATGCCGCTAGGCCAGATTTTGGATTAGTACGAAAATAATATTAAATCAAATGTGAAAACAAATAACATTTCCAACATTTTTAACAAATAATACATTTTATCTTCCTCTTCCTTCCTTCTCCCCCCACCCCGTCCAGCCTATACTTATTTTAAAGTCTTTGCCAAAATAATCCTGCGCAAAATATTCTAGGCGGAAATGTCAGTTTTATCGCCACATTTACGAAATACTTTAATAAAAAAAAGCACCATTTTTCACCATTTTATTTTTGCATGGTGGGTGTTCAGTGTTGGCTTCATTTGCTCTCTGGCGATCAAATGTTCAATTGACCTCGTGACATATCGCAATAAATTCATTTCCTAACCGGCAGGATGATGTTTTATGAGTTTTAATGTTTTAATGTTTCGCCCTAATCATTCATTCAATTTGTTTCATTGCTTTCTTTTTGTATATGTTTATCACATTTATCTCTTCATTTTTCTTTTCCTTCCTTATCTCTCATCTCTATGTTTTATATATATATATATATATATATATATATATATATATATATATATATATATATATATATATATATATATATATATATATATATATATATATATATATGGACGTAAAATATGCTTAAATATATTTTAATTTGTCCAGTATATATTATTAGGTTGGTGCAAAAATAATATAGTTTTTTTTAATGTTATATATAAATTTAAGCATTCCATTAGGTTAGTACAAAAATAGTGTCGTTATATATATATATATATATATATATATATATATATATATATATATATATATATATATATTTAAATAAGGGATATTATATATATATAGCGGCATTGTTTTTGCACCAACCTAATATAATAGAGTCGTCATTTCATAAGTAAAAAAAGTGTTTGGGAGCCACTAGCTAGAATCGAAACTCAAAGCAAAACTGTACTATTCAAAGTTTGTGTACCAACGTGACACGCACGTGAACTGATTAAAAATATAAAAAATATAAAAAAAATAAACTAAGATGAATGCACAAAATGTATAATGATTTTTAAAATTTTGACCAATTTTTGATCCCTTAAAAACTATTTTAACCGGTTAAAAACCCATAAAAGAACGGTTCATAAAAAGGCAACCAGTTAAGACTCTGCGACTTCAAATTCCGGAAGCTAGAGTTTGAAAATATTGAGACAGACAAACAGACAGATAGGTAGACAGACAGACAGACAGACATACCACCTTTTATATATTAAATCTCTCTCAATCTCTTTCTTTCTCTCTCTCTCTCTCTCTATATATATATACATATATATATATATATATATATATATATATATATATATATAGATATATGTTACTATATATATAACTATGATTATTTTTTAATTACAGACCCTCGTGTTTCATTGTTTCGCGATCATCAGTACAGAAAGTGATAATTGCTACTGGACGAGAGATTAGAACCCAGCTACAAAGCACCCTTTAAATCCATTTTCTAAGAATATTCATGTGTGTTTTTGCTGTGAATGTTTTACAAAATATTGGTGTTCAACTGAGAACCTAAATCCTGTGTCAAAAATTAGTGTGAAGAAAGATTAGCAACGTTTATTCTGTGAGAAAAGGGATGAAAAGAAGAAAAGAAATCCGTTTCCACTATAATATTATGTTTTAGTATGAAATATCTCCAAAAGGGTTGATATGTCACAAAACACATGCGTCAAAAACTTTTTTTATTGTCTTTTGCCATCAAAAAACCCAATAAGGTTTGATGGCAGATGCTCGTCTGAACTCCAATCTCTGGTCCCCCTCGCCAATCTTTCACGAAAAACACCCGTCTAGCTGAATCCACTGTGAAAAATTTCCCCCACTTTATATCTGTACCTAAATCAAAACGCGGATTCCATGAACAAAGCTTCTTTCTTAGAACTGCACGCCTGTGGAACTCTGTTCCGTCTGCCTGCTTCCCTCCGGACTACAACTTGGATGTTTTCAAGTCCAATGTTAACAAATTCCTAATGAACCGCCCACTTAAGTAAACACTTCAGCAAATCTCCTCACTAACTTAATGTACTTGCAATAACCCTTATCCCTGAGTGGCTTCCGGGCCTTGATAAGTGGTGATCACTGTGTAAAAAAAAAAAATGTTCCGCTAGAAGCCATATAGCAAATAAAAGCGAACCTTGTTTCCTAGATACTGTGTCGAAGACATTGAGGGAAACTCATATTTCTCTACCAGGCATGTCATCTATTTCTAGGTACATAGAATAACATGTCGATCAAGTACTTTCTAACTCTGACCCCAACCATAACCTTTCACCTAATTTTAAAACGACAGACCGACTGAGAACGAAGAAGATTGGAGTGGTGGGTTGGAATAGCCGGCTCTGATCAATATTTGTTATTGGTTGTAAGACCCACGTCCAATCTTAACTCCGAATCCAACGGACTCCTTGCTATTCCATAACTTACCCACCGTTTTCTGTTTATATACTGATCCCTACCATCAATACCGCCGGGCAATTTGAGATTTGCTGAAGAAGGACTAGTTGTAGTCGAAATCGCCTCGGGCAGCTACAATTTTTCATCGGATAAGGATTTACTCAGCATCATTCAATATTTGCTGTCTTTTTTTCTTCATGAAACTCTTTTTATAGTATTTATACTATTCGAAGTACCTGTCAACGTCGGTTACATCAAAACATAATTTCATGCAGGAAAGTTTAAATTAAAAATATTTATCAATCGAAATTAAATAATTAAAAAAATGTAAATATTTAAGTTTATGATTGTCGATGTAAGTGGAACTCTATTGCCAAACAAACGCAGTATATATATATATATATATATATATATATATATATATATATATATATGTATATATATATATACTGCGTTTGTTTGGAACTCTATTGCCAAACAAACGCAGTATATATATATATATATATATATATATATATATATATATATATATATTACCAAACAAACGCAGTATATATATATATATATATATATATATATATATATATATATATATATATATATATATATATATATATATACTGCGTTTGTTTGGCAATAGAGTTCCAGTTACATCGACAATCATATGATCATCTGGCGGGATTCGAATCCTATGAGTAGTGACAGTCATAAATTCCAGAATTGATGATCCCGGAAGAGAATAAACACGAGTGTCTGTAGATATTAAATTTAATATATAAACGGCGATATGTCTGTCTGTCTATCGCCATATTTTCAAACTCTATCTCCTCTGAAACTAAAAGTCGCAGAGCGGTGCTAGAGCCCTCAAATAATTGTTTTCTTACGGACCGTTCTTTTATGGATCGTTAGCAAGTTAAAATACTCTTTAAGGGGTCCAAATTGATAAAAATCTTTATACATTTTTACATTCATCTAAATTTATTTTTAAGTTTTAATCAGTTAATATGCATGTCACGTTTGGACAGTGGTAACATCACCAGCTTTAAATAATACCGTTCCGGTTTCGATTCTAGCTAATGGCACATAAATACTTTTATTTTACTTTGAAAATCACGACTCTATAATATACGAAATCTGGACGAATTAAAATATCATATTTAAGCGTATGTTACGCCCGAGAAAAACCGGGCGCCCCACCCACCCCGCTAGTGTATATATATATATGTATGTATGTATATATATATATATATATATATATATATACACTTGAAATTTTGGATATAGGTTCCTTGGACATGGATCTAACTTTATAATTCGATTTGAGCCCAAAAGAATGAATTTTAAGGGTGATAATAGGGGTCAAATTTTAAAAAATAGACCACTTTTTTTTGCTCAACATACATCTCCAAATACCCGGGCAACGCCGGGCACCCATGCTAGTATATCTATAAAAGTGAAAGTGCCTGTCTGTATGTGTACATTTCCCTACACAATAACTCAATTTTCAGTCTACACACTCAAAATTTTGGGAAAATCTTTGTAATCGGTTTTCGGCCAGAAATTTAGCTATTAAGGGGCCAAAGTTCAACAATTTGACATTTGAAAACTCTACCAAACTCCTCCGATAATTTTGGATATAGGTTCCTTGGACATGGATCTAACTTAATAACTTGATTTGAGCCCAAAACAATAACTGTTAAGGGGTCATAATAGGGGTCAAAGTTAAAAAAGAAAATTGACCCCTGCGGTCTCTTCCAAATTACTCAGACAATTTCTGGTGTAAACATTTTAAATTTTACATAAAGGGTATTCAGAGATAAAGCAAGCTTTGTAATCGGTTTGGGTCGAAAATTTGAATTACCAATATATGAATATATGTATGTATGCATGTATGTATGTATGTATGTATGTATGCATGTATGTATGTTTGCAGGTCTGTCTAAAACTTTCGACAGAGGCGACGGATTTTTACAAGATCAGTATCGTTCCGAAGTGCGACCTTTCAGACGACAAATATCGAAAAATTGGCTAAAAACATTAATATCTTCACCTTCAAATTTTTTTATAGGGGGTGGTCGCTTTTTTCGCCGATATTTTCGGAAGTCACCCTCTCCTTTCGATTGTCTAGCCTTAATTAAAGTCTACGTCGTAACTGCAAAGACGTCAGGGTTTCCCCCTTTCTTTTCCTCCTTTGCGATACGGGTTCAAGCCTGCCTTCCTACTACCACTTTTTTTTTTGCTCAACACATACCTCCAAACATCCGGGCAACGCCGGGCTGAAATGCTAGTATATATATATATATATATATATATATATATATATATATATATATATATGCAATCAAGTGTACACACCGGCTCTCATTATATGACCGAAGCGATGTGATTTTGAGTCTGGTTAGTACTAAATCGGTGACGATTTGGGAATAATAGCTGCTGTATGTGCTCTCTGCTCAACTCTGTATTGTTTCCAGTCGTACTGGATTTCTTACCACTGGATTCAAGCTGTGTCGCTCTAGGAAAGTTTCGAGATTTTCCAAAGTTTTCGACACAAATACACGTGCAACAAGCTTATCCATTTCCTCTCACGACTGAGCGGAGGCATCTTGTAATCATGCCAATATTTCTTTAATGTCCACTTTTATTCTTAGTAGAAAGGGCAGGATAAATTAAAAAATTGACATAATAATTCCGTGAATTATTCTGCGCTACAAAACAGGTGCTGTGAAGAATAAAATATTTTAACATGCTAAAACAAATAAACAGTAACACAACATCATTGAATTTGGGATATAGACTTTTTGTCATATATATATATATATATATATATATATATATATATATATATATATATATATATATATATATATATATATATATATATAGTACGCAAACAGCTATATAGACCTCCTGTGCAGATTCCCCAAAAGTGATTCTAGATCGAATTCACAGGACAATAAAACCGGTGATCATTGAATTTAATTTTTCCAACTCCATTCATTTCGTACGCCGCCGAGAGAGTTAGAATGAATTATAAAGGCTTTTTCTAAACTGTAAAGGTCTATGCATGCTAATGAAACTATGGAACGGTCTTAAAATATACAGTAGAAACCCGGGATACAGTAGCTTCAGGATACGGTTTTTCAGGTTACGATTTCCTCCGACCTCTGGTTGTGGTATTTACCCCGCCTTAAGGTGTTATTTATAATTTTATTTGATTATATACATGTGCATTATATGTTTTGTTACTTACGTTTAATGCTGTATCCTGGGGTTCTACTGTAGTACGTATAGTTTTAAAATATTTTTTGTATCCACCCCCACATATTTAAGTAAATAAGTTTACACACACACACACACACACACACACACACACACACACACACACACACACACACATATATATATTATTAGGGAATTAGGATATATAGAATGTTAAAGTAAAACTTAAATACGTAACAAGTTCGTAAAATGTTTATTAATACTAGATTGTCGTATGTTGAACTGATTAAAGTTTGTGAAATATAAAAATAAAAGATATTACTTTCAATATAAATAATAATGATGGTGGTGATACTGATAATAAATAATATAAATAAATAAAAATTAAAGTGAATGTAAGTAACCAATTTTTTTTTTTTATTATTCAATTTTCACCCCAAACAAGGCACAGTGCCACTTTGAAGCAGGGGGCTACTATTAGGGAATTAATTAGCGGGATCATTATGAAGGGAGAAGAGTAGAAAGATGTTTGTTAACATTACACTTGAACTTCTGCATATCATTGCAGTTGGGAAAGCAGAATCCCGGAAGGGAGTTCCAAAGACCCGCAGTTCTGGGGAAGAAACTATTGGAGTAAAAGGCTTTCTTGCACCTAGGGATCTCTACAGTTACAATTACAATTCAACATTAGCAGAAATGAAGCATAAATTAATAACTTATGACTATCGATTGAAATAATTTTCATACTAATATTTATATTAGACATATTAGTTAATTAATTTATAATATAAATCGATTAAAACATTTTTAATAATATTAAGTGAAAGGCGTTAAAACTATATTAAAATTAATTATTAGTTGAATATGGATGAATATGCGTTACGAAATGTTTATAATCTGAATATTAAAAGAAAAATGAAATTAAAGAGGAAAAAAATAAAAAATAAACATAAGAAAAGCTAATATCTCGTTAGATTTGTTCCAAGGGAAGTAACTCTGCCTCACTTTAATTAAAATAAATTTAATTATTTACGATTACGATAAAAAGGAGTTTTCAGAATATTTTTAAACTTAACCTAACGTAAGTATAGGTTTTGAATTGTATGATTCTAAAAATTATAATTATTATAATAATAAGCTTGATTATAATAGTAAACAGAATTAAATTATGTATAGTTTTCAATTCAAATCAATTAATTAATTATAATAATCGTAATGACCAATCGTTTTTTTAAAGCTTAGTTTAGTTTCGTACATACAAACGTGTATAATAGTTTATAATTTATTGATGTTATTTTCATAAGTAAGTATAAAAAATTAGAATTAATAAATTTACTAATTATTAAATAGAACATTTTGGTAGAAGATTCATAAATTAATGTAGATTGTTAGTACAAATAGTTGGGTTTAATAACTTTGTTTAATAAAATTCAAAATGGCGTAATGGAAAAATAAAAAAAGGTATACGAAGCTTCTCTTCCAATTCTCGGATTTTAATCATGTCAAATC
This sequence comes from Euprymna scolopes, assembly GCF_053919585.1. Lineage (NCBI taxonomy): Eukaryota > Metazoa > Mollusca > Cephalopoda > Sepiida > Sepiolidae > Euprymna > Euprymna scolopes. The sequence continues at coordinate 88,350,685 of NC_136518.1, forward strand.
ACACTTCATTTCCTTTTGACGGATTGATTGTTGCTATTTCTTCTGATGAGTTAAGGACATAATAGATTCACTGATTTATATAATAATTAAGTGAGTGATTTTGCGCTACGAAACAGATACTATCAATAATTGTATAAGTCAACTGAATTAAAGGAATAAATTATAAGATGGTCAACATCATGAATTTTGGAATATAACTTTTTGTTATTTATTCTCTATATTACTCTGTAATTACATTGAGGTTATTAAATAAGGATTGGTATATATTATAAGAAAATATATTTCTACATATATATATATATATATATATATATATATATATATATATATATATATATATATATATATATATGCAATTCTTACAAAATTGTACTTTTGCTGAGATCCACTAAATACATGTTCATTAAAACTGAAACTTGTTTCCAAAAGGTTCGTTTTTTCTTCTTCCAGGCTACTTAGTCGAAAATATTTGTTCAGATGGAGACATTTAACGTGGAACAGGTCAAGTATACAGTGACGTATTAAATCGCTCGACAGCTTCTTTTCTTTGCCATCCATTCTCTTGTTGCTTTCGCATGTTTTATTTACTTAAGCCATCTGGCGATAGATTAAAACAGAAGTCAAAGATGAGGGCAAATCAACGTTGAAAAACATCAGCATTATGTACACACATCTTTCTATATATAACGTTTGGTAAATGTATTTGTCAGTACGTATTTTCTATTTTTCTAACTATATAATTATATATATATAATTATATATTATGAAAATATATAATTATATATATATAATTATATATTATGAAAATATACATATATCTATAATATAAATACCACCTGTCCGGTTTAATGTATGTATGTATGTATGTGTGTATGTATGTATGTATATGTGCTGCTGGCTATCTTGCTCTTGCTTGTTGCTGGACCTCAACATTTTGAACCGAGAGAGAGAGAGAGAGAGAGAGAGAGAGAGAGAGAGAGAGAGAGAGAGAGAGAGAGAGAGATATTTAGCTGTCGTACAAAGCTATAACATCATCTTTGTATAGATACTCCCTCAGGCATTTGTCTATAAAATAGTCCTATAGCAATGGAAAAGTTGTGACGCGTGTAGGTTTGAAATGCTGGAAGCATGTAATAATTGATCTGCCATCATTATATGTATCCGTGTGTGTATGTACGTATATGTGTACGTATGTTTATATATGTACTTGTGTATGTATATGTATATATATATATGTATATGTATGTATATATGTATATATGTTTTGTGTGTTTGTATGTATATATGTATATATAGTTTTGTTTGTGTATGTATGTATATGTATGTGTATCTATGGATATGTGTATGTTTGTGTATAAATGCATAGATGTGTATGCATTTGTATGTGTATATGTATGTATATGTGTGTTTGTATTTGTATATGTGTGTATATATGCGTATGTATTTGTGTATGTATGCATGTGTGTATGTATATGTATTATGTATTATGTATGTATGTCTATATGCATATATGTATGTATGTTTATGGATATGTGTGTGTGGGTATGTGTGTGTGTATGCGTGTACGTATATATATGTATATATAGCAATGACCGTCTTCAGTGTCATGTCTGCTTGAGTGTGTGAATTCGCCGGTACCACTAAAAAAAATAAATAAAAATTAAAATTAAAAATAAAAAGTCATGTTAGGGCTCATGGACTTTAAGTGTCTGAGGGAGTGGCACTCTTCTGAAAAGACGTTGCAATCATCATGTATGTATGTATGTATGTATGTATGTACGTTTGTATATTTGCCTAAAACTTTTCTCAGCTGCATCGGACCGGGTCGAAACCGGTAACATCGGAAAGGGCGATGTCTTTGTTGAATAATATGTTAAAATTAGACAAAACAGTCAATCATTTCCTATAGAAATAGTCGTTCGAGATGAGGGACGGTAGCAAAAAATCGTTCCTTCATGACAATTTAGCCAAACACGCATGCGCAAAAAAGTTATTTCTTGCATTAGTTTAAATATAAAAAAAACGACGTAACTACGCTCACTCGATCATAGATCAGTGGTTATAGTAGCAGCGTTGCTATTTCGAGACGAGACATCGGATATATAAATTTTTTTGATTTTTTTGATTTTTAAAGGTTTAATATTGAAACAGGATTATTTATGTCATTAAAAAAATTCCATCACATTCGTTTTTTTTGTTTTTGTTTTACCGATTTTTTAAATGAAGTTTTAATATTTAAATAGGGTTATTTATGCCATTCCCGTTCGCTTATTCGTTATTTTGCATCACGTTCACTGTTTTTTTTGTTTATGTTTTTCCGATTTAAAACCAGTTATAACATTTAAACAGGGTTATTACATTCGCTTATTCTTTATTTTCCATTTTGTTTTGATTTACACTTCCTCCACCTTACCACAACCGGGCAACTCCAGGTACCCTCGCTAGTTTAAATATATTTTCGAAATATAGAAAGTTGAGTTTTTGTCTAAGCGACATTGATAAAAAAATTCTTACGATTTTTTATTAAATGACTCATTCTGTTTAACGATTATGATTCTATTGAGGCATGATTGCACTAAAACGTTCTAAACACACACACACACACACACACACACACATATATATATATATATATATATATATATATATATATATATATATATATACTTGAAGATGTATTCGGCGTTGGCCGGTATTAAACGTAACGTTAAATTTCTTTAAAAAATCATTAAAAACAGCGAAAGAAACTGAGACATGTGCCTGCGAGTATTATGTTTTTTCCAAACAGTTCACTTCTTGTAAATAAAAAAATACTCGAGCTGAGATTGAAACCAAAATCTAAAGACAGTGAGTCAAGTACGATAACCATTAGACCAGCTTGCCAGAATGTTTAAAATGTGTTTTTACAAACCCCGGGAAACAGTTGACATACAGATAAAATTCGATGACCCCCAAGTTCTAATTTTTCAATTTTGACCTTTTTAGCAGCCCTTTTCTTGCGGATGAAAACAGATAAAATGTTTTCGACATGTCTAAATACAGTATATATCAAAATTTCAAATCTGCAGATAAAAAAATCGTTAAGTATATAGGTGGTGAAGTGTCCTCACAAGCACATACATTCTCACTTTCATAGATATATAGACTAGCAGGCCGCCCGGCGTTGCCCGGTCCTAAAATATGCATAATATTATATTTTAATTCATACAGAAACTGAGACATGTGCATGCAAGTATTATGTTTTTCGAAACAGTTCATTTCTTGTAAATAAAAAAGGAAAATACTCGGGCTAAGATCGAAACCAAAACCTAAAGACATGAGTAAAGTACGACAACCATTATTCTGGTTGGCACAATCTTTGAAAAGTGGATTCAAACCTACTTATTTTTAACACTAGCAGGACCAGTTAATCGGCGTTGTCCGGTGGAAACATCACACGATTCCAGAACAGAATCGTTAAAGAACCCCCACCCTCGAAAACAAATTAAACTACAGCTGTGGTTGGTGGCCGCTGCCGTCCCTGGAAAATAGCGGACACAGGGAGCTGTGGCCCAAATGTCAGCCACTGTCTGTGTTGTTCAGCACTGTTGGTTACTAGCGATTAGTGGTGGTTTGGAGTGACAACTTTCAGATATTGGCTGATTCTAAAAAATAGCAATTAAGAGAAAATCATTAATACGTACTTATTTGTTATGCCTAAAACAATATAACTTTTAAAAAATTACGAAAAATGTTGCATTAGAAAAATAATAAGTAAAAAGATGTTTTCGAAGTTTGAGATTCTCACTGTATATTAACTCTTTAGATTGGGCGAAATGCATTGGTAGATAACCGTCTTCTACTGATGACAGTATCTTTCAAGTCGGCCATCGTTTTTCTTTTCGGTATACTGCACGCATTTTTTTCTAAAAGTAGCTCTAGCATATCTTCTAAATAATAAAATACTCCACAGAAAGTGACAGTGTCAAAAATGTAACGAACATATAACAAAAATGTGTTTCCGTAGACAATAAAATTTACTTTGAAACCTGCATAATATTTTTGTTTTAACTTATTTTAAACCATTTATTCAGACGAAAATGTCAACACGATAAGTCATAGCTTTGAAGTCTAGGTAATCATTCGAACATAAAATTAAATCAAATCGACAACAGGCACGAAAAAAGCAAAAAAACAAAACAAAAAAAACAAAACAAAAAAAACAACAATACACAAATATAGGATCATTAAAGTCCGGATAATCGCTCAAAAATATAAACTTAGTACTCATAAAAGAAAATTTTTTAGGGCCGTTTTGATCGGTAGTGGCGTGTAGGTATTTTGTGCCTATTTACATTCTCAAATCTATCCTGTGTTTACATTTTGAGTGCTTCGTCCGAGCAAGGAAAGAGTAATATGTGTTTGTTTACATTTTATAGTAGTTCTGTGTATGCAAGGACAGAGTTAGCAATGCGTGTTAAAATGCCAATAATTCTTAATACAACTACAATATGGTTGTCTTCAAGTCTAACGTAAACAAGTTTTTGATGAGCCGTTTCATATAAGTTAACGAATTTACCGAATTTCCATTACTAACGATTACTATATTGTCCAATTTATACTGTACACCCTTTAATCCTTATCCTCAAGTGGCGTCTTGGCCTTGATAAGTGGTGATGCCTATGTAAAAAATGTTTGTGCGATTATCGCGTGTAAAAAGACGTTATGTATATATTTTTTTACTTATGCATGTATGTCAACATGATGAATTGTTAAAAATAAGTTGCGAACTTGGCCTTCGGGACAAGATCAAAGTGTAGTATCTGTTCCGGCAGATGCTGCAAGCTATGACTAGCTATGACTAGCAAAGACCAGATGTGGGGGCAACCCCACATGCCTGACCATTAACCAGCTCCCATTTCCCACCTCTCGGGAGCTGGTCCCCTTTTTCCCTTCCCCCTCCCTTCACTCCTCACATTAAAAATTGGCCTTGTGCCTAATTTGCTCGGTGGGGGAGCAAATAAATACCATCTGTTCCGGCAGATGCTGCACTTAAGATAATTTGTACCAGTCAATGGAGGGGAAACCCTCTATACTGGGACAATTATTATTTTTGGTAACCAAGGTGACCCCTTTTAGGGGAGCTGGTTTTTACCTCACATTAAAAACGGCCTTGTGCCTAATTTGCTCAGTGGGGGAGCAAATAAACACCATCTGTTCCGGCAGATGTTGCAAGCTATGACTAGCTATGACTAGCAAGGACCAGATGTGGGGGCAACCCCACATGCCTGACCTTTAACCAGCTCCCATTTCCCACCTCTCGGGAGCTGGTCCCCTTTTCCCCTTCCCCCTCCCTTCACTCCTCACATTAAAAATTGGCCTTGTGCCTAATTTGCTCGGTGGGGGAGCAAATAAATACCATCTGTTCCGGCAGATGCTGCACTTAAGATAATTTGTACCAGTCAATGGAGGGGAAACCCTCTATACTGGGACAATTATTATTTTTGGTAACCAGAGTGCCCCCTTTTTGCCTACTTTTAGGGGAGCTGGTTTTTACCTCACATTAAAAACGGCCTTGTGCCTAATTTGCTCAGTGGGGGAGCAAATAAATACCATCTGTTTCGGCAGATGCTGCACTTAAGATAATTTGTACCAGTCAATGGAGGGGAAACCCTCTATACTGGGACAATTATTATTTTTGGTAACCAGAGTGCCCCCTTTTTGCCTACTTTTAGGGGAGCTGGTTTTTACCTCACATTAAAAACGGCCTTGTGCCTAATTTGCTCAGTGGGGGAGCAAATAAACACCATCTGTTCTTCAGATGTTGCACTTCAATTTCTTGTTCTTTGTCAGTGGAGGAGAAATCCTTCACGACTGAGACAATTTTTATTTTTGTTCCTTTTCTCCACACTAAAAAACGACCCTGGTGTCTAGCTCTGTCCCGTGGGGAGGCACTGTAAATAGGAACATTAGGATAATTTTAAGTTTATCAGTATTGAATTTTCTGTTTTTTGAGCGATTATTATGTTTGTATTTCTTTAGCAGTATTGTATCCTGTACTGAAGTGTTTTTTTGTTAGAATGTATTCTCAGGATCCACCATGCAATTATTTTACCGCAATAATCTGTAAAAACTATATTCCAGTTAAATGTAAGCTTTACAGCATCCGTTATTAATTTATTAGGTGAAAGTATACAATAGTTGCAAAACACTATCTCCTCCTCACGTTTGTAATGGTTTCTAAATAATCACATGATTATATTAGTGTGCTTTAGTAAATGCATAAGTCCCAAAATAATATAATGAATGTCAAAAAAAGAAAAGGTGAATGTATAAATGTATGAATATTATTCATCAAACCGCGGCATATATATCTTGTACAAACATCGTCCTCCGCTTGTAGGCGATCAGAATGAGAAAATGAAGTGTTATCCTATCAAATTAGTGAATGTGTAAAATTAGATATAAAAAGAGAAAATAAGCTAACATTATTCATTAAACCGCGACTGATTTAATATCGGTCAACAACTGCTCTTAGGTTGTTTATATTTGACAGAAAAAGAAAGAAAACAGAATGTAGAAGACACATATTATACCTAATAGTGAATTATGCAGAAAAGCTAAATAGTATTTGTTACGTAAAATGGGTTGACGATTCGTTCGCCGTTGTTAAACGTTGAAAATTAAGTGTCTATACACTGAAATAGTAATGTTTTGAAGAGTTCATTTAGAATGATCTAATTCCAGAATAAGAGAATTAGTGGGCAACCAATTAGAGGCAGTGAACTTTCCCCAAGGGAGACTTTTTTAAATTCTACCACGAGAAAGTTAATGGTATATCTGTGTATGCATGAGCCAGTTACGGATGGCGTAAACATAGAATTTGTGAAACGTGTAGACTTTCTCCCAGTGTCGTCTGGTGATGGTGGTAGGTTTAAATATTTAGAGGGAAAAATAAAAAAAAAACTCATTCTCTAACGATGTTGCTATTGTGATTGTGTTGCTCCTCATATGACACTATCGTTTGTTGGGGAGTGTTACTTGGTTGAGGAAACCAGCTCCCTGGTGTTAGACACAATATCAAACAATAGGCACATAGAAGCAGCAATAAGGTGAGATGTCGTCCGCTATAACCGGCTTGTATGGGTCGCTTCTTGAGTCTTCATTGCGTCGTTACAGCTATCTTTCCACCGTCAGCATTAATGGCAGGTGCCGCATGCTAAAATTGAACGCTTGTACAAAAATAGCGAATAAATGCAGTTTTATGAAAATATAAAATTTATTTAACATTAACAATGGAAGAGCATATTTAGTCATCGACCCATGCGTGCGCACAAAACTGTTATCTTCTTTGTCACATACAAGATAAAAGCTCCAACTGTTTAAAACGGTACAATTATATTAAATTCTCTCTTTCTTCATTAAAAGAGAAATAAAAAGAATGAAAGAGAGAAATAGAAATAGAGAGAGAGAAAGAGCGCGCGAGAGAGAGAGAGAGAGAGAGAGAGAGAGAGAGAGAGATATGCGTTTTAATTCAATGTTTTTTTAAGTCAGCTACCTGCATCTAGAATGATTTTGACACGGCCAAATTTTCATAAACACTTGTCAGTCAAACCGGATTAATATATTCTAATATTTTCAAAATCATAAAGCACCCGCATGACACGTTTTCACTTCACAAGTATAGAACAAGTTAGACACAAAGTTTATTAATTTAGAAGCCCCCAGCTCCCCCTAAATGGGAGCTACGTCATCGTGTCACACTAGGATGTAATGTAGTATTTTATTATCAGGATTGAATGTGTCTGCAAAGTTGTTCAAAAGCTACATAACATACTGGCTATTAGCCAAGTTGTATTGAATTTGTATGTGGTATCTGTTGTTGTAAACCTACGATACTTTTTTCATGGGGGAATTCCTCCAGCAAGTTTATTAATAGAATGAAAGGAAGAAAAATAAAAAGAAGAAATAAAAGAAAAGAAAAGGATAGAAAAAAGAGAAGAAAAGAGAAGAAAAGAAATACTGAGCCTATCATGTAAAACATTCACGCATACACATTCGTGGAACAAATAGAAAACAGAAAAATTCCGACGAAACCCACAATGTTTCAATTTTGACTTCTTAGCAGCTCTTTTTTTCGGATGAAAACCGATTAAAATTTTTCCACGTGTCTGAATGTGTAATATACCGACTTTCGAGTCTGTAGATCAAAAATCAGTGGACATGGGTTAAGAAGTGCCCCCTCTCTCTTTCCCTCTCTCTCTCACACACACTTTCTCATTTTATAGATATATGCAACAAGACTAGACTAGATTAGACTAGACTAGCAGGCCGCTCGGCGTTGCCCGGTATTAAACGTAATGTTAAATTTATTTTAAAATATGAAGTAAAAAACAGAAAGAAACTGTGACATGTACATGCGAGTATTATGTTTTTTTCTAAACAGTTCACTTCTTGTATGTAAAATAAAATACTCGAGCTGAGATCAAAATCCAAACCTAAAATTATATATATATATATATATATATATATATATATATATATATATATATATATATATATATATATATACATATAATATTTAATTAACATGTTTCTCGCATGCTTCTCCCGTTAGGGATCCCCCTTTTTTCTTTCTATTCAAAAAATTCTACATTGCCAAAAGTGTGTTTATTCGTAAAGTCTGAAGAAATGCTGGTTTTTGAAAATTTTCAAACGATATAATGCTTGAAATTGTCGAACTGGACATTGAAACAATTGTAACGTAAAATGAAATACACTTTTTTTGTCATCAACACCTTGTCTTGAAGTATTGGTTTTGCACACGCAATATATTAATGCTCAATTATGAAATGTGATAATTTTGTAGCTTAATCCTTAAGTCAACCATTTTTGGCTTATTGGTATTATTGAATTAAACGAACTCAGTATATTACACATAAGTCTCTCTCTCTCTCTCTCTCTCTCTCTCTCTCTCTCTCTCTATATATATATATATATATATATATATATATATTAAGAAGTATATTTGGTAAAAAAAGAAAGAGGGTAAAAGTGCTCAATACGTTAGTAGAGCTAAATATGTTTTTATTATTTAAAGCTCAGGTGTATTTACTCAAATCATTACAAATTGTTTCAATAGACTGAATAACAAAATATCAAGTCCATATCATCAGACGATTTAAGCAAAAATAACTTAGAAGGAAAGATTTTTAAATTACTTATGGCTATTAAAAACCAAAGGAGTTGGAGTAATAGAAAGAGAGGGGAGAGGCAAGGACAGGGAGATAGAAAAAGGATAGGGAAAATTAAAATTAAAAACGAGGGTAGGAAAGAAAGGTGATTGAAGATTATATATATATATATATATATAGTAATTTATAAAATATATATGGCGATTAAGCTACACTGAATATTCTGCGTTTCATCCACTGTAGGATTCGTCAGGCTTATGCGCGAATTTTGTGGTTGCTTCTTGTTTTTATATATGTTGAGGATTTCTAGTTAGCCAATCAGCTTTCTAGTATCCACCGCGCCCCCTCCTATCAGCCAATGGGCATGCATTTTATCGAACAAAGGATCTGTTTTAGAACTAGGTTAATGGTTTAAGGCGGATCTTTCCCTCCTTTTTATATATATATATATGAATATACCTATGTGCATTTTTTTTATATATGAATATACCTATGTGTACACACACATGCACACATATATACATATATATACATATATGTGTGATCGTTTATGTATATTCATGTTTATTTAATTTATTTATTTGTTTGTTTTCTATTGTTATTGTTAGTTTTAAAGCTATTTTGTATCGCTATCCTAGAGTAAGTTTTATTTTGTGAACACAGTTGTTTGCTATTTCTCGTCTACAGTTTAATAGATTTTGAGGTTCTTTAAAGTACAGGATAGAAAATTTTTCATGGAGGCATAATTTACATGGGTCGTCTAAATGTCTGCACGTGGTAGCTTGTCTCATTATTTTCCATTCGACTACCGGCGAATGTCCTCTTTCTTTGAGTTCCCAGTATTTATTCGCTAGTGTTGTTTTTATACGGTGTTTTTTATTTTTGAAGGTACTTTTGTGGTCATAGTATCGGGTTTTAAAATCTAAGGAAGTCATGCCTATGTAATATTTCTTGTTATTCGGGTTTTCTTTCGCAAATATTGTTGTTTGATAAACTACACTTTTTGTTAGACATTTATTTTGGACTGGGCAAATTGTGCGGTGTCTACAATTGCATTTATCTTGTTCGTTATTAGTATTATTATTTAACTTTATATATATATATATATAATGCATAAAAGTCTGGAACCAGACGGAGAACAACTTTGACAGATAAATAGCCAGCCTACGTTTAATATGTAAGGCTGCATCATTTGGGAAACTTCATTCTTTTCAACAAGAAATTAATGACTTGGAAAAAGTGAAAGTTACATAGTGCAAGACCAGTGCAACAGAAAGATGAGGAGGATTTCTTAGCCATGCGTTCGTACTTCTGATCTGGCGACATGTGCGTGATGAACGCACATGTACTATATTATAGATAAAGATGGCATTATTCAGTTTTATTAATTTGTGCAACGCGTTTACACGATCTAATGATTTTTTGTAATTTTTAAAAGACTTTATTACTTTTACTTCTATATTCATCCAATTTGTTAGAAGTGCCTACAACTAATTTCTATTTTTTTTTTGGTTTCATAATTTATATCTCTTTCAGAATCTAATCCCTATTTTTTATTAGGACAAATATACCACTTTAAGTTAGTTGTACTATTATCAACCGTTAATTATACAGATGATAGTATAAATAATACCTTAGTTATTCCACTTTGCTTCTTCATCGTTAATTCTCTTGTTTATTTGGCTTTCTTCATCGTTAGTATTTTCCTCATCATCACCCTTATGGCAATATCTTTTTCTTCTTTTTGTTGAAGTTTTCATTAGTATTCTGCTTTTGCATCTTCTTTTCCTTCATAATTATTGTAGTTTGTCTTCATTTGTAATTTATTTTTTCCTTCCTTCGTTCATTCATTCGTTTATTCGTTTATTCTTTCTCTTCTTCTAGCAAACATCAATACACTAAAATATAAGCTACCCTACCCCTCCCACCGAATCTCACATATTAAAACAAATAAGCAGGACCTGGAAGGAAACGTGTGACCCGCTAGATTGTGGCATTATTTGTGATGCCAGATTGCAAACAGTAAATAAAACGAAAGAGAATTAAAAGATTGGAAAATTACCAACACCTTTCTGCCGGAAACCGTGAAATATCCAGATTAGGGTCAAGACAATAAGAATCTCGCTGCACTTGGACCCGTGCCCCAAACACCAGAGGCGAAAACAAATAAATGAGAAAATCGAGAAACAACAGTTCCCGTCTAGACCGTAGAGTTAATAGGAAAGTGAAGGGTTTCGACATATTAAGGAAGGGGGAGCTTTATGGATACTTAAGAAAGCCTGATATTATTCCGATTTGTGGAAATAAAAATCAGACATCAGATGAGAATAGACCATATGTAAACAGTTTGGTTTATTTAGTAATTTTACATGGTGGAACGGTAAAAGTGTCGCCCTAAAGAAAACAACACATTTATTTTCAAACTTTTATTAGTAAAATGAATTCAGATTATGTAGTACAGTCGACATCTATTCAATGTACTCAAACACCGCCTCGATACTCGCCCGAAACAGGGAGCAGGCTTTTTCACAAACGCCGGCAGAAGCTCGGCGAATACTCGGCAGATGGCGACGATCAAGCTGGCTTCGGCGTTGTGGGACGTCCCGTTGGTGATGTTATCGACATTTAACCAAACAGTGAGTTCAGGTCGGGGAGGAGGGGGGCAGTGAGAGAAAGGTACAAAGTCGTAGCACTAGCAGTATCAGAATTTTGGGGGAATTTTTGACACCCCTAACAGAAAACTGCGATTAAAATATAGAAAACTCGTAATTTCTCTTTCTAAAGTGGGTTATTTATTTTCTTTATAGAATATGCTTCCAAAATAAACTATTTAAGTTGTTTAAAAAATAATAGAAATATTATTTTTCATTGTTTAAAAAACATTGTTTACAAAGTGCGTGCGTGCGCTCTGGGAGCCATTTTGTTACGTAATGAAATCAATTGATTTTTATGAGATGAATATTTTTCAATCTTTAAACTTTAAAAATCTATCAAAATTTTCCTATTCGTTCAATTGTTACGTTTTTTTCAGGGTGAATGTAAAATTTTATGCTCTTTCCGATAAACTAAATATAATATTTTAGACAAACGTTGTTTTATAAATTCAACCCCCCATTTTGGAATGTCTATGAGAAATTTAATAATTAATTTTGCTTGAAACGTTTTATATATCACAAATTGAAGATAAAACATGAATAAATAAAATACTCAAATTTAAAACAACAAAAAATATCACTTATCTGGTAATTTACCGGTAAAGTCCAAAATTTAAATCCTTCTTTTTTCGATAACCACGTGTTTTTTTTTTGTGTTTTTTTTTTACGTGGAAGCTTAATTTTTGTTTAGAATGTCCCAGTAATTAATAGTCGATCAGTTTATATAATTATATTTAATTCCTGGTTTCCTTTTTTTCGATATATAAAAAAAAAGACGAATTCGGATAATGCAGATTTATAGTATAATAAAAAAAATATTCAGGTATTTCTTTAAGATATTAAAAAAAGAAAAATACCATTGCACATCTGCGTCATATCGTAATTCGTGTTAATGAAAAAATGAAAACTATCAGATTTTGTCTACGATAGCGTCAAGGCACAAAAATAAAAAAAAAACCGGACAAGTTATCTCCCTTAAGTCAGGCAAAAACGTACTGCTACCGTCAATCTGTTCATTGCAATGTGGCCATAAAGTGGGTGCCCATTTGACGTCACATCATTATAGAAAAGTGACCCCCCACTTTGTGACCATTTGTAAAAATTTTTATCTTGGAAACTACTAGTTTCGTTTGCCGTATATATAAATGGTTATTTATGTTTTCAGCGCCTCCGAAAACCTTTAAAAGTGGAAAATTTGAAGGAATATAATCCAATATCGAGATTATTAAGGTTTCTGAATTAGTGTTTTTTTTTTACACTTATAGGCCTCCGTACATAAGTAAGAGATAATTTTTCACTTCCGGTATCGTTACAACTTGCTTTAAAGACACGCCGTCGTCGCCGTGTGTTGGAAAAATCCTTCCATTTAAAAATACATGGATTATAATACATAAATATGAATAAATTCTCATACAGGAAGATTAAAAGAAAGCATATCTTACTCATTAACCAGGTAAGTTCTTTATTTTGCCGTTAAAATAATTATCGTAAGATTCAAGTAATGTTATTGTTCGAATGTTAAGTGAAGAAATCGACGGAAAAATAAATAAAATTGTTTATTTCTCTATTAAAGCTTTTATGATATTAAAATTTGGTCTTTGCTCGTTTTATTGAAATAAAATTTACGGGTTTAAATTACGTTTTACTATTATTAAAATCTGATAGAAAGATAGGTGTATATTCAAAATGGCGACTTCGCCTGCGAATGTCCCGAAAATTCTGATACTGCTATCGTAGCACTCATCCTGAAGCTTGGGTCTCTTTGGAATTATGGGCTGGCGCCGAGTCCTACTGTAACAATCTGGGTCTGCCATCGGCCACCTGATTGCATCAGGGGATAATCACACTCTGTACATCCAAGTACAATTTGGTATTGACTTTCAAGCCGACTTTGAAGATGTGAGGTGGTATGATGTGGCCCTCACTTGGAACAACACCAAATACTATAACTGAGTCAAAGACCATAACCCTGGACACGTCTCTGTTATTCGCGGCAATCCAGCGATGTATTTTGAGGGTGCTGGCAATGGTCCTGTTGTCAGATCTTGGATCATTACGACAGACAGTATGAGTTGCACAACGGCGCATCTCCGGTCTCGCCTATTAAACATTGTGTCACTTTTAGACATGAGAGAATTATCCTATATGAGATTTGTATACGACTGACTAGTAGATAGTTTGCAATAAACAAAAAAAAAAGCGATTTTTATCACATGGAAATGGAATCATGTCTTTACTGGGTGACAATTTTATCGTTCCACCATGTATATTATATAACGGAAATCGCTTTAGACACGGTATAGTGCCACTTAGTGTAAGGAGCTAAAATACTACTACAATGTAAAAAGTAGCCAAGGATAGGTGTAAAGTAGATGAATTCTGAGCCAGAAAACAGCAGTTCTTCCCCCTTTTTCAGAAACGTCACTCATTGAATATGAGAATAAAAGAAAAAAAAGAAAAGAAGCGAGAATGTCTAAAATAAACCCAAACATAATAGTCATTGCACTTATTTATTATCTTAAATATAAAAACAGCCAGTCTGCTACTTGTCATCGATATCTACTTTCGAACAATATACACGTTTCGTTTCGAATATGTGCTTCCTCTTTTATTTCTTTCACGATGTTTTCTTGCAATAAAAATATATTTTTCTTAATTACGTTCAAAAAGACAAATTCCAGCTCGGGACACTATTAAAATGGAAACATTTCCTTATGATCAATTTCACGCTCGGTTGTTAAATTGGTCATTAAAAATTTATATTTTTCTACCCATGCTAGTACTCAGTGAACAACTGATACTAAAACAATAAATATTATCTTATTTCTCATAATTTCGTAGATGTCATATTCATAAATAACCTGCTTCCTTTAATCTATCTACAATGCTGTTTGAACGAGATGTTGCAAGTGACTTTCATAATTACCGTATATTCGCTTACTGTAAATGGTACATTAAAATTTCAATCCAACCCGCACAACTGATATATATATATATATATATATATATATATATATATATATATATTACACAGTGATCACCAATTATCAAGGCCCGAAAGCCACTCAGGGATAAGGGTTATTGCAAGTACATTACGTTAGTGTGGAGATTTGTTTACTTAAGGGGGCGGTTCATTAGGAATTTGTTAACGTTGGACTTGAACACATCCAAGTTGTAGTCTGGTGGGAAACAGGCAGACGGAACAGAGTTCCACAGGCGTGCAGTTCTAAGAAAGAAGCTTTGTTCATGGAATCCGCGTTTTGATTTAGGCACAGATATAGAGTGGGGGAAATTTTTCACAGTGGATTCAGCTAGACGGGTGTTTTTCGTGAAAGATTGGCGAGGGGGGACCAGAGATTGGAGTTCAGACGAGCACCTGCCATAGAAATAACGATAAAACAAGGATAGGCTCGCAACGTCTCTTCTGTGGGAGAGAGGTTGCAGGGTAGAGAAAAGGGCATCCCCCACTAAACCACGAAGTCTATTTTGTACTCTGTCAAGGTAGGATAGGCTGTTTTTAGCAGCTCCTGCCCAGATATGGCAACAGTATTCCATCCTTGGACGTACTTTGCTTTTATATAGATAGAGAATTGCATCAGTAGTGAGATATCTTCTGGAGCGGTAGAAGAATCCCACCATCTTTCCAGCGACCTTGGCAACAGACTTGATGTACGTGTTCCATTTCAGATCAGGAGTAAAGGTCTGATATAATGGACTGATCCAACACCCCTCAAATGAATGGACTGTTACGTCTATAAAAAAAGTAAACTCTCCTCACGTGGGAGACAGAATTTAGTACTAAGCTGTCAATGGACGCTTAGAAATGTGTGTACCTTTTTACCTAAATAAACCCTTTCTGTACAACCCCAGTAATGACTTGTTATTCATATAATCTACGATATAACAACTGGCGACGAAGAATTCGAACGAAACTCACTAAAAAACAAAGCGAAGGAATAAGCACACAAGAAGATTAACGAGCAGAAAACAAAAGAAATCCAAAGAAGGAAGAAGAAAAAAAGGAAACTTCGACAGAGCCAACATTTAAAAAGTAAGTGTTTCAGTCGGTTACAGTCCTAAAAAAAAAAAGAAATTGACATTTTGAAGCGAACATTTTTTTGAAAAGAATATTTAAAAAAAAAAAAAGTGTCCATTTCAAGTTTTATTCGGCTGGAAGTATTTTTTTTCTTCTCTTCGGAAGGACATTGTGCTTTTAATTCATTGAATTTATAGGACATATGAGTTAATCTTTTGTTTAATTGTGTGGTTTTGTAAAAAAAAAAAAAAAAAAAATTTTAACATGGAGCAATTAGCGGAATTCACTAGAACTATGCAATCGGCATTGTTTGCACAACAAAAACAAATGGAATTACTTCAGCAACATCAGTTGAAGCAAAGCGAAATACTACAGAGTATTTTAACGCAGCAGAAAGACTGTCGTTTCACTCCTGAAGGAATAGCAAATTCTTTATCCGAATTTGTATACGAGCCGACAAATGGGTTAACTTTTCCGGCATATTTTCGGAGATACGAAAATATTTTTGCTAAGAGATGTCAGTCTTGGACAGACGAAGAGAAGATTATCCTTCTTCTTCAAAAACTTGGATCTCAGGAAAATACAAAGTATACGAATTTTATCCTGCCAAAGAAACCTGAAGAGATTTCTTTCAGTGAAACAATAAAAATATTGTCAAACATTTTCAGTGAACGAGATAGTCTATTCTATACACGTTATAAATGTTTAGATATCACGAAGCAGGAGGACGAAGATTTTATTACTTATGCAGGGAAAGTGAATGCTCATTGTGAATCCTTTAAATTAAAAGACCTCAAAGAGGATATGTTTAAAAGTCTAATCTTTGGGCAAGGTTTAACAGCCTCTAAAGATAAGGATATTCGTTCAAGGATATTATCCATTATGAACCAAGACACAGAAATAACGTTACAAAAAGTTACGGAAGAGTGTCAGAAACTGCTAAATTTAAAGCAGGACAATACAAGCATCGAAGGAAAAAATTTTGAAGAAAAAAATATGGAAAAAAAATGGAAAGGGTGATGAAATGTGCACACGAAAAATCCTGTAAGACATGTGGGGGAAAAAAACCACTTCACTAAAGATTGTTACTTTAAATACAAAATATGTAACAAATGTAATAAAAAAGGTCATAAATCAACGGTATGCAGGAAAGGAAAATACCGAAAAGCAGAAATAAAGACCATTGGTTCTAAAAATGAGTCTAGATGTGATAAAAGAAAATATATTAAAATTAAAATTAATGGCTGTAATGTGAACTGTCTTCTAGATACGGGAAGCGACATAAGTATAATTGACGAAGTAACTTGGAAGAAAATTGGGTTTCCAAAGTTACAAAATACAAAAAAAATTGCCAGAAGTGTGTCTGGAAATAAACTAAAATTTAAGGGTGAATTTTTTACCAATGTGTCTCTAAAGGAGAATGCTGTGAAAACCAAGTTATATGTCGTACCGGGGAAAAATTCTAATTTGTTCGGTATAGACTTAATGATTCTTTTTAATTTATGGGGAAAACCCATGAGCTCATTTTGCAATAAAGTAAGTCTGGCGGGTTTAGAAAAGTCTAAACTACCAGAAAAGTTTATTGACGAATTAAAAAAAGATTTTAAAGAGGTATTCTCTGAAGGGTTGGGTTGCTGCACGAAAACGGAGGTGAAATTTGAACTAAAGGACGAGGCTAAACCAGTTTTCAAACCCAAAAGAAAGGTTCCATATTCAGCATTAGAAACTATAGAGAAATAATTAAAGAGACTTCAAGATATTGGAGTAATAGAAAAAGTGGACTACTCTGAATGGGCTTGACCCACGGTTTACGTTAAGAAGAAAAATAATAAAATCAGGGTATGCGCGGACTTTTCGACAGGTCTAAATGATTGTCTCAAGGAGCATAACTACCCGCTTCCTACCCCAGAGGAAATTTTTTCGAAGTTAAGCGGAGGAAAAATTTTTACAAAAATTGATTTGTCTGAAGCGTATTGGCAAGTAAAAGTTCAGGAAGATTGTGCTAAGTACCTGACATTAAATACCCATAAAGGACTATTTTCACTAAAACGTTTGCCTTTTGGTTTAAAAGTAGCCCCAAATTTGTTCCAGCAAATTATGGATACAATGCTAGCAGGTTTGGATTTTGCTATGGCTTATCTAGATGACATCCTTATAAGAAGTAAAAATGTGGAAGAGCATAAAATCCACATTGGCAAAGTATTCGAGAGAATATCAAACTATGGATTGAAAGTGGCTCTCGAAAAATGTAATTTTGGGATGGACAAAATTGAATATTTGGGACAAGTGATTGATCGAAATGGTAGAAAACCTAATCCTAATAGGACTGAAGCAATCAAAAACATGCCTAGACCAGAAAATATAGTGCAGCTACAGTCATTTTTGGGACTAGCAAATTATTATAATTCTTATATCCCAAATATGCATGAACTAAGAGCACCTTTAAACGAATTATTGAAAAAGAATAAAAAATGGCTCTGGACAAAAGAATGTGATGAAGCATTCCTAAAGATTAAAAAATGTCTGTTATCGGATTTAGCACTAGCTCACAACGATCCGAAAAAAGAATTAATTGTAGCAGCAGATGCGAGCGAATACGGTTTAGGTGCTGTGCTACTACACAGATTCAAAGATGGATCGACTAAACCAATTATTCATGCCTCAAGGGTTTTGCTACCCACAGAAAAAAATTATAGTCAGATAGAAAAAGAAGGTCTGGCAATTGTATACGCCATGAGGAAATTTCATAGGTTCATCCATGGAAGATTTTTTATATTGGAAACGGACCACAAACCTTTGTTATCGATTTGTGGTTCCAAAAAAGGAGTTCCTACTCATACGGCTAATAGGTTACAAAGATGGAGCATGATTCTGTTAAACTACAATTTTAAAATGAAACACCTAGCATCCAGCAAAATTGCACATGCAGATGGTTTGTCCAGGTTGATCCCAAATAAAACTGAATTACTTGAAGAAACTGTTATAGCTGCACTAAAAGAAAATGAACTAACAGATATATTAATAAATACTGTTAGGGAACTTCCGGTAACACTTGAGGAAATAAAGAAAGCAGCAAGAACAGATGAATACATTAACAAGATAAAAAAAACAAGTGGGACAAAAAGAAAAGAAGAGGAAAGGATTAACAGTTTTTCCATTTTCAAAGTGCGATGAAACTCTAATGTACGCAGATAGAGTGGTAATACCTCAAGTATTACAGAAGAGAATTTTAAAAGAATTCCACATGGGACATCCTGGAATCTCCAGAATGAAAGCACTAATGAGAGCATATACGTACTGGCCTGGAATGGATCAGGACATAGAAAAATGATAAAATTATGTAAGGGTTGCCAACTAGCAGCAAAAGCGCCGCCCATTAAGACACAACCTTGGCCTAAAACAGATATACCATGGACGCGGATCCATATAGATTACGCAGGACCTCTAAAAGGATATTATTACCTGGTAATAGTAGATAGCATGTCGAAATGGCCAGAAATTTTTAAATTCAAACATCCTACAGCGGCAAACACAATAAAGGCGTTGGACGAGGTATTTGGGCGTTTTGGCGTACCAAAAACAATTGTTAGTGATAATGGCACCATGTTCAAAGGTCAAGAATTTAAGATCTACTGTGAGTCACTGGCCATAGAGCATGTCACAACACCAACTTATAGCCCTCGATCTAACGGACAAGCTGAAAGATTTGTCGATACGTTTAAACGAGCGTTAAAAAAGAACGATAACATCGACACGGAAGAAAAAAGTCTTCAGAAATTTTTAGCAGTGTACAGGATAACGCCTAATCCGAATACAAATGCAAATTTATCCTCAGCGGAAATAATGTTTGCCAGAAAAGTGCGCTCTGTGTTAGACCGGTTAATTCCGAGTAAAAAAGTAAAAAAAAGTGTAAAAGATAATGGACGATACAAGATATACAAGGACGGGGATAAAGTTTTTTTTAACAATTATCGGGCAGAGAAGAGTTTTTGGGAAGAAGGCATAATCTCAAAAAGAATTGGAAGAATGGTCTACATTATAAAAGGTCAGACATTTTCCCACAAAAAACATATAAACCAACTCAGACCCCGATATATTGAAATAGTTAAAAACAATGAAGTACCGATGGAAGTACTGCATGACAATTTTCACATAGAGCCTCCAAAAAAGGAAGCACCAGTAACTGAAAATACAAGTCACTCTCCAAAATCCAAAAATTCGCAAACGCAAATTTTAAGGAGAAGTGAAAGAAAAAGAAAAAGAACTGAATTTTTTGGACAAAGTCAAAAAAGAAAAAAATGGTGAAGCGAAATTCTAGGGAAGAATTTAGCTTGGGAGGAAGGTGATATAATGGACTGATCCAACACCCCTCAAATGAATGGACTGTTACGTCTATAAAAAGACAAGCAAACTCTCCTCACGTGGGAGACAGAATTTAGTACTAAGCTGTCAATGGACGCTTAGAAATGTGTGTACCTTTTTACCTAAATAAACCCTTTCTGTACAACCCCAGTAATGACTTGTTATTCATATAATCTACGATATAACAAGGTCAAACACAGAAGCTTGTCAAAACACGGGGCCTCACCCAGACGAGAGCCATCCATCACAATTGATGCCAGCTGGGGATCAGAGCGTTGATGATGTAAGGATAGGAGTTTGGTTTTGGATGCATTAAAGGTAACTAGCCACATCTTCCCCCCACTGAACCACGCGCTCGAGATCAGAGGAGAGAGAATCAGAGAGAACTTTGTCATTTACAGCCTTTGATGTGTTGCTGTAGATGGTCGTGTCATTAGCATAGATGTCAACGAATGTTTAAGTATGTGTTAAGGGAGGTCATTGATGTAGATCAGGAAGAGAGTTGGGCCCAGGATTGGCCTCTGAGGGACTCCAGCATTTATATTGCAGGCCTCCGATTTTTGTCCATCTACCACTACTCTTATGAGCCTATCGGAGAGAAATGATTTAATGATTGAGAAAGCATTTCCAGTTATACCGTAGCTGGAAATCTTGTGAAGTAGACCCTTATGCCATACCTTGTCGAAGGCCTTTGATATGTCAAGAGCAATTGCCCTAGAATGGAAGCCTTTGTCAAGAGATTTACTAATCCTGTGGGATATAACCGTCAGCACATCTGCGGTAGATCTTGCAGAGCGGAAACCATATTGTGCGTCACTAAGAAGGTTATTCCTGCTGAGGTGGTTTACTATTTCTCTATTTTATATGGATTCCATCAACTTACTCATAACACACAGGAGACTTATTTGTCTGTACTGAGAAGGAGATGACTTATCACCTGAATTCTTAAATACAGGGCAAACTGATGAAGTCTTCCAGGGAGTCGGAAAGCACTTCTCCTTAAGGCAGCGCTTAAATAGTTTCGTAAGTATGGGAGCAAGTTCTGGTTGAAGCTTTTTTAACACTATAATTGGGATGCCATCAGGGCCAGTTGCTTTACTGGAATCTAGGTTCTTTATTAGCTTGGCGACCTCATGCACGGATATTTGTATGTTACCTAGCTTGTTCTGTGTTATAGGAGGAAATATGGGGAGTTGATGGCCTTCGTCGCACAGGGTAGAATTAGCTGCAAAGTTCTTGGCAAATAGTTTGGCCTTGTCTGACGCTGACGAGATGACCTCTAGTCCATTGATAATGGTTGGGATAGAACGCACACTTCTGTTCAGGATCCTATTTGTTATTTGCCAAAACTGGTGGGATCCAAGCCGCTGATCAACTACCTTGGATTTAACAGACTGGGCATATAGCTCTCTTGCATTTTTTATTACTCTTTTACAGTGGTTGCTGGCAGTCCTGAAAGCAGCTTTAGTCTTAGTGCATGTATTATGTTGGTAGCTATTTCTGTGCGCGATAGCAGCAGCACATTCTGGGGAGAACCATGGCTGGCTGTTAGGTTTTTGTTGGAATTTTTTAGATGGTATAAAGTGGTCTATGCCTACAATTAACCATTCGGTCAGATCTGATACTATAGAGGACACTTCCTTTTTAAACATGGAGTACAGAGGTAAATCAGATATGAATGTACGGAAGCTATCCCAGTCAGCCATAGAGTATCGGTATACAGTACGGTGGAGGGGTACGTCTGGGGGCTTCTTACATTTCGTTTTTATCTTAACTGATACGACGGAGTGGTCGGAGGATCCTAGAGGAGAATGAACGGAACATGAACATAGCTCAGGGGAAGTTGAGAGAAAAAGGTCTAGGAGGCTTGCATATTGACCGGGTGTATAGGGCACACGGGTGGGTTCGCGAACAATCTGAGTGAGGTCATAAGCAATGGCAAAATCATGACAAAACCTCCCCTCACTATCTGTCTTATTTGAATGGGTCAGCCACTCCACGTTATGGACGTTGAAGTCACCACAGATGTGGATGTTAGCCGAGGGATGTGCAGACAGTATGTGGTCTATTTTCTCAGATATGCTCTTAAAGATAGTAACTCCGCTGTTGTGGGGCCGATAGAGGGCAAATATAAATGCAGTGGTGTTAGCAAGTGCAACCCTGAAGCACATATAGGGTAAATTAGGATCTTCTCTAGAGATATCCCTGCCACACCGGAAGCCATCCTAAATGCAGGCACATATTCCATGCCCATGGCGATCATGGGGGTCAGATTTATATTCATGCAAAATGTATACATTTGTATATGCTATCATATTAAAAAGAGAAGAGTAGTAGGAAAACAGATAATTTAAGATCAGACAGGCATGCAAGTATTTTATTAGTATTTTGTCGCATACATGCATTATTATTATTATTATTATTATTATTATTATTATTATTATTATTATTATTATTATTTATTAACGTTTGTAAACGATTGTGGCCGTGTACATAGTAATAAACAGGTTTGGTTGTTGTCATAAAAATAAATTCGTAAGCACATTTGTTTATCTGTCTGTATCGAACGAGTATCCGTATCATCCGTAAACGGGCTTCATTCTTTACTTACTACTGGGAATATATGTATATCTTCTATCTAGAATGAATAATTTGTATAGAGTATGCTTGCTTAGAAGTTTGCTTAGTTATGTCAGCATATGTATATATATATATATATATATATATACACTCAATAAAAGGGGAGATATTTTTTTTCAATTGAGGTAGTCGCTACAATAAATCTACTGTTTCAGTCTAAAATACATAGCCAGGCGACTATGAGCCTACTGTCTTACTCGAGGCCAGTGTTTTATGAAAATGAAAACCCAACAGAATAACAAAATGCAAAAAACAAAAAAACAAAAACAAAAAAAAAACAAAAAAAGAAACAAAGATAAAAAGAAAACATTTTGGAGGGCTTATTCTTAAAACTACTAATTTCTATATACGTTTAGACGCGTGTGTAAACTGTAAGAAAAGAAAAGTTGGTTGAATCAGCAGTTATCAGATAGAATACAGGTAGTCTTCGTTACTTAAATCATATAATAAGAACGGCTACGTACGTTAGATGACAGAAAATAAGAAATTAACTAAGGGAAAGCCGAATAAAGAAATACGGCTTTCCCTTAGGGAATTCCTTAGTTAATTCTATCAAATATAAGAAAAGAAAAGACAACATAGAAGACATATGGAGGAGGCAGCTATTTTATTTGGCGATAATTCATAACTGGAGATACAACTAATAAACAGAACGTATTTATAGAGAAACTGCACACGACATCTAAAACCTCGATTTATTGCAGAATAACTAATCGCAGACATGTTTGACATCAACAGTATTAATGCCACAATCCTTATTAACAGGGCTAGAACAAAAACCCACCATTTGGCAGAAGAAGAGCGTCTTACAAGGTGCGTTCAATTAGTTTCAATACTTTTTTGTACAAGCATTTAAAATTATCGTAGATTCTTGAAAATTCAGCATGTTTTTACTATACATCTTATAAGATGACTGATCAGTTTTTATAGTTTCAGGTTCAAATGAACTACTACAGCAAGGATTGGAATACACCATTCGTAGCTGGTGAATTAAAAAAAATGAAATATGGACCTGAGGACACTTTAGAACAACGATATGCAATGAAATTCCGGGTTAAATTTGGAATAAATGCCACAGAAATGTATGGAATGCTTCAGACTGCTTTTGGACCATCTTTCATGAATAGAACACCTATGCTTGAGTGGCATATGAGATACAAGGACACAAGGAGTCTATGAGGGATTATGAGAAGTGTGGGAGGAATAAGGAAGTCAGAACACCAGAGTTGATTGGCCAAATAAAGAATTATATGGATAAAGACCGCCGTGTGTCTTTAGAGAAAATAAGTGCACAGTCAGGGAAATGTACGCACAATTATTCATAAAAAAACTGAGGAAGATTTGCACGAAGTTTGTCCCAAGGGTGCTCTATCCTTGTCATAGCCTATTTGATCAAGAGCGGCATTAAGACAGTTCCTCACCTTCTCTCTCTATATATACATGAGTCCCTGTGATTTTCTCTCTCTCTCTCTCTCTCTCTCTCTCTCTATATATATATATATATATATATATATATATATATATATATATATATATATACCTGACTCCCTGTAATTTTCGGTTATTCTCTAAGCTTAAGGAAAACCTTATAGGTTCTTGTTATAGCACGATTGAGGAAATGACCTAAGCTGTGACGAGGGTCATTGACACGCTCACACTAGAGGACTTCCATTGTGCATTCTAGTTGTTAGAATGGTACAATAAATGCATTGCAGCCGGAGGAGATAACTTCGAAAGAGGACTAGAGTTTTTGTGTTTACTATCAATAAATATGCGACTACGAAAAAAATCTGGAAATTTATTGAAGACACATCGTAGTTGCTGTTCTGCAAATAATTAGAGAGCAGCAACGTTGCTTCTGCAGCATTCCGCTGAGTTTTCTCGGTTAAACGATGGAGGCAGCCTTTCTAGGGAAATTGCTCTTGACATATCTAAAACCTTGGATAGGCTATGGCATAAACGTTTCCTTCACAAGATCTCTAGCTATGGTATAGCTGGAAATATCTTCTCAATTATTAAATCATTTCTTTCTGATAGGTTCATAAGAGTAGTAGTTGATGGGCAAAAATCAGAAGCTCACAGTATTAATGCTGGAGTTCCTCAGAGGTCCATCCTGGACTCTTTTCCTGATCTACATTAATGATCTTCCAAATCACATCCTTACATCATTCGTAGACATTTATGCTGATGACACTACCATCTATGGTAGTACATCTAAGACAGTAAACGACCAAGTTCTCTCCGATTCTCTCTCCTCTGATGTTGAGCACACGATACAATGGGGAAAGGGATGACTGGTTACTTTTAATGCATCTAAAACCAAGCTTCTATTTTTACATCATCAACGTTCTGATCCACATCTGCCATCAATTGAAATGAATGGCTCTCGTCTTCAGGAGGCCTCAAGTTTTGACAAGCTTCTGGGCTTTACCTTTACTCCTGATCTTAAATGGAACACATACATCAAATATGTTGCCAAGGCCGCTGGAAAAATGGTAGGATCCTTCTATCGATCCAGTAGATATCTCATTGCTGATACTATTCTCTATTTATATAAGAGCCAGGTACGTCCAAGGATGGAATACTGTTGCCACATCTGGGCAGGAGCTGCTAGAAAGGACTTGTCCTGCCTTGATAGAGTTCAAAATAGAATTCGTAGCCTCATAGATGTCCTTTTCTCTTCCTTGCAACCTCTATCTCACAGAAGAGATGTTGCGAGTTTGTCTCTGCTGTATCGTTATTTTTCATGGAAAGTTTTCGACTGAGCTTCAATCTATGGTCCCCCCTCACCAAACTTTCACAAGAAACACTTGTCTATCTGAAAACATTATCAAGAATTCCCCTCACTCTTTATCTGTGCCTAAACCTAAACGTAGATTCCATGGACAAAGCTTCTTTCTTAGAAGTGCACGCCTGTGGAATTATCTTCCGTTTTCCTGCTTTCCAGCTGACTACAATATGGTTGTCTTCAAGTCTAACGCAAACAAGTTCTTGATGAGCCGTTCCACTTGTTAACAAATTTACCGAATTTCCATTACTAACGATTACTATATTGTTCAATTTCTACTGTACACTCTTTAACCCTTATCATCGAGTGGCCTTTTGGCCTTGATAACTGTTGATGCCCATGTAAAAATAAAAGATAAAAAAACATATTTTAACTCTGCATGTAACTACTGGAATTTGCTGTTTGTGTCGGATGTAAAACGCCCCTGGATTTGTTCCGTTGGTACCAAAACAAAAATCTATTCTGAAACTTTCTTTCCCTGTAGATTGCGCTATATTGCTGGTCCTGTATAATTCTAGAGGCACCCCCTTCCAGCCTTTGCCTTTTCTCTTTGGGAATTATATTATTTGAGAGTTATTATATTGCTAATCCCCTGAGGGGAATGTGGACAGAGCTGCTCAAACATTCATTGCACGCAAAAGTGCTCCTCATCGGAAGCACTGGGTCTTCAGTCCTTATTTTTAGATCCTTGTGTCAAATGTTTCCGCTGTGATTAGAAGATAAATACCATCGTGCAAGTTAACGAATAGATGCGGCTAATGAGGACTTCATGTAGATCAGAAAATGCTGAGGCACGATTTTAGAGAGTTCACTGCAGAAGTTCGATTCAAAAACAACAGTAACAATAACAACGGCAGCAACAATAATCACCACCACCACCACCACCACCAATAGCAGTTACATCTTCATTATCTGTGCCTAAATCAAAACGCGGATTCCATGAACAAAGCTTCTTTCTTAGAACTGCACGCCTGTGGAATTCTGTTCCGTCTGCCTGCTTCCCTCCGGACTACAACTTGGATGTCTTCAAGTCTAATGTTAACAAATTCCTAATGAACCGCCCCCTTAAGTAAACACTCCATCAAATCTTCACACTAACGTAATGTACTTGCAATAACCCTTATCCCTGAGTGGCTTCCGGGCCTTGATAAGTGGTGATCACTGTGTAAAAAAAAAAAAAAAAAAAAAAAATGATTAGTAATACATCCCATATTACTCTCATGGTCTGTCTCTATTTCCTATTCATCTATCACCTTCCGCCTTCTCTCCATTTTCCCTGAGTGTCGCAATCATCACCAGTCCCAATACTATACCACACCCGCCACCACCACCACCACCCTATTCGTTAGCTGATCAAACTGTTTCGCCAATAGCGTTTCTGAAAATTACAATAGAACGCTTTCGCCAAGTTGAAGTTCCAATATCCAGCCGAGATGGGCAATGTTGGTGATCGAGTGCCAAATCACTTACCTTAAGTGACGTGGGCAAAGAACGAAGAACACCCGTTCCTCATTCCATCTTCATAAAATACGTCTTGTTCTTCCGGTCAATATTAATCATTGACACAATAACACAACGCAACTAACCACTCAGCTTCGTCATTGTCCGAACCAGTCACTTGACCAAATGTTCGTCTCCCGAATAACTCCCACGCAGTATGGCACTAATCAAGGAGGGGCAAGGACGGAAAAGAAAAAAAGGGAATCATAATAATGGTCACAAGAAAATGAATGACCACTCCCCTTTCTGTAAATTAATGTCCATAGAAAATTAGATATATGTCCGTATTATTCAGATTCTTCGAACAATTTTTCTCATCTTGAGTGCTATTTTCACAACGTTTCGGTCGATATAACCTTCAACCTTCTTCAGGTGTATATCGGGAACCTTGTGGATCCTTGGCGTAGTGGATTAAGTACTTGGTAAAATTCAGTTGTAAGTTACAGTTCTGGAGGTTGAAGGTTCAATCCTTAGTGCGAGCGACACTAAAAAAATAACCACAAATTACTCATAACTTCTAACCAATCATGGCGGATGGAATGAGAGCAGCATGATACCAACGTGGATTTAATGAATGGTTTAGTTCGAAATTCCGTGAAGATTTCCGAGTTCCTCAAGATACTTACTGAAGCAGGTCGAAAGTTAGATCGACCGAAACGTAGTGAAAATAACACTCAAGACGAGAACAGTAGTTCAAAGGATCTAAATAATGCTAATAATCAATCCATATCTAAAAAATTCAGAATCTATTTTCCTAAAGCTTTTTTCTTTTGTCCTGTTATCTTCGTGACGACACGTTTTTTTTACGTGATAGATATATTTGACGATAATGATATATATATATATATATATATATATATATATATATATATATATGCAGATATATGTATATATGTATATAAATGTATACATACATATATATATATATATATATATATATATCATATGATGAAAAAGAAATGAACCATATTCGAATGTGATAAAATAAATAAGTCAATTAAAAAATCACGAATTGTAATAAGACCCGAAGCATTTTTCGTCAGACAAACTTTGCGAAGCTATATCTCTGAAAAAAAGAAACGAAACTTTTTTTTTTGTAGAAATGCTAATTGTTTTCCTAGATGTTTTGATTGAACGTAGTCAGAATTTTCTTTTTACTACAGTTTATCGAAACTGACTTTCTATGGTTTGGCACTCATTTGTGCCTACCTCTAAAAAATAGAGCTTTTTAAGTCATTAGTGTATAAGGACTTTAGAATTTGGTCTTCGAATAAACTCGAACCCGAATTAAATACCATCAACAATATAATAGGCACCGCCAAAACTGGGAGAGGGCAGGTAAGTACTTTTTGACGGACCGTCTTTTTAAAATTCTACCAAAAATCAGGTAATTATCCAATCAATACTAAATTTTCAGCGATTATTGAGAGAAGAATGAACTTTATAACAGTGTACTTATTTGTCATAAACAATATTTATATATTTTTTTTTCTTACAACCCCCCTTGTTTTGAAGGGGTTCCAAATATGCTTAAACTAATCATCTGAAACTGAACAAAACATATTATTATATTGTTGTAAGGGACGGGATTATAGATAAAAGAAAAATCTTGTTTGCATACCTTATTTTGATGTCTGAATATCAGAACTTCGATTGTGTTTAATTATCCCGCTTTTGAGTTTTGAAGTGTGAAATTCGGTGAATATGTTAAGTAAAATAATTAATTTAAGTTAAGCAAAACAAAAAAAACATTTTTTTAAATATTTATACGAAAAAAGCCATTTTAAAATCTTTGATAAATAAATTAACAATTTTTTTTAGCGAGCCGAATAATGCATGACCATTATTAAACAGGGCATGCTTTGAAGAATCGATACAAAAAAAATTCGATAAATATTGTGTCCTTTGTGTTAAAAATATCATTATTTTTTTGATCAAGTTTGGAAACGTTTGCCGCCTTTTGACTACGGTGGACCAAACGCGCTGAAATATTTTTTTTTATTCTGCTTTAAATTGCCCCCTCCCCATTTTGGAGAGCCTGGCCCCCACACACATACGCATTAAAAACCAAACTCATACAAATGGTCACCCATCTGGTACTGGCCAGCCTCAGCGTTAATAATACATTGAAATTTTCGTCACTGAAAAATAATTTTTTTTTGGCTTTTTGGTCTTCTGTAGTTTGCTTTTTATCAAGTACAAATATAAACAGTAATCAAATCGACTCGAACTAACTGGTTTCCTATATGAATAAGTGGAATTATTTGAAATCCAGGTACTTATATTATAATATTTTTGCATATTCTCATAGACAATCAGCCTAAATCTTAGTTAGACAAGAAATAAACAAATTAATTCTTTCAAAAACCTTTTTTTTTTTTTTTTTTAACTATTTATATACGTTTTTGTGCAAAACAAAAAACGCCAATTGTTAACTTTTGGGGAAAATTTAACATTTAAAATTTAATTAAAAATAGTAGAAAAAGTTTTACATTATTCTGCTTTCTATATGATAAAATTCAGGGTTTTATCTTTCTGGAAAAAAAAGTTACTCAGAAATAATGGATTTTAATAAATGTAATTTCGTTTTAAAACAACAACAACAACAACTTGATTTTGCGGCCATTTTGGCGGTGCCTACAATATAATGATTATCCGGAGAATTTAATTAATTATACTATTAATGATTAAGTAGAAAAAATACAATTCTCCTATAGCCCTGGGTCTGTATAGTTTTTGTACCGTTTAAAATATGTTTAAAAATGTGTATAGATAAATACCTCGTGCTCGTTATTATAAGTGGAGGATATCTTTATGTAATATTACACACGTTTAAACACGTGTTTACATGTAATGGACCCAACACGTTTTAGTCTCAGTCACAAGGAGATCACAGACAAAAAGAAAAAAATCGATTTCTTATTTTTCCAGTTAAACAGCGGCGTTTATGTACAAGTACTTTCTTATCCAGCCACGCATCTTTTCCTGTCATTTCTCTAACGTGATCCTCGGTTTGCGCATACATTCTTCTTTTTAAAATCTTTTTTTTTCTTTTCAGTGACGTCATCCGGTTGGTCATTTGTATACAGCTGCCATACACCCAAGTTCTGTTATGTTTGCTCTTGAACTCCTTTACAAGTTGTCTTGGCTTTTAATAATATATTGTTCCCATAATAATGACAAAAAGAATGAGAAATATTGTTGTTGTTGTTGTTCTCCTTCTCCTGGTCCTGGATATGACCTTACACTATATCCGATGGTGAGGCCCCAGCTTGTGGGCTTTGGGGAGTGTAGAGCCACCCTTTAATTGCCATTGCCCCCAGGTCCACTCTGACCCGGAGTGGTAGTACCTGTTAGAGTCCCAACCATGGGTTAAATAGAAACCGACTTGAAAAAGAAGAAGAAGAATATTATTATTATTATTATTATTATTATTATTTTTAGTAGTAGTAGTAGTAGTAGTTGTAGCAGTAGAAGAAGAAGAAGGTGTTGATCAAAATAAAAGACTATTCAACTTGCAAACATTTTACGCATAGTTTTTTCTGTAAAAGGTTTGAATCAAAAAAGTATTGCGATCTAATATTACAGATTTTTATTACGTTTTTAATTTCAAAAGAATGGCATGTTTTATTATAATAGATAAAAAAACAACCCTTACAAACGTAAATATAATAAAATTGGCGACAAGTGGACTAAATATGATGAAGTCACTCCTGTTTCAAAGTAAAACGAAAAAAAAAAATGAGGCCAACCGAATCGGAAATTTATCACCAACTGGGAGAAGCAACACATAAATTGAGGTTTCTACAAGAATTTGTTCGTCCCTTTGAATGTTTATTCTATGCGACAACCATTAATGTCACCCATTTTATGAGGGGTTCGGATTTTGACAGATGGTGCGCCAAATAATAACAGTCTGATAAAGAATCACAAATAATTAGAAATGAACACAAAAAGTAATAATTCCCTTGCACTATCTTTTCTACTTGATCCTGTTTATTCTTTTTTTTTCTTTTCCTCTTTTGAATTTAAAAAAAAAAATTAAAAAATGTTTTTATATACTTGAAAAATGTTTGCTTTGTATTTCTTATATATTGTTTTGTATATTCTTTTAGCAGTTGTTTTTCTTTCCGTTCTCTCATCATATCGCCCCCCCCAATAAAATAATTTTTCCATTTCTAATCTGAATGTTTTAAAAAGCCGGTGTTGTCTTTTTACCTTTACTTTAGTATAATGCCAGTATTTTCTCCTTTTCTGACGTGAAGCATTTAGCTTCGAAATGCCATGGCAAAAAAGAGGTTTTTCCTTTATTCCTCTTTCTGCAACCCTTATTTACTTGTTGATATAATAAAGTTTCAATGTGACTTTACGCTTATTCTATATATGTATATATGTGTATATAATTATTAATATATACGTATGTATATATATATATGTATGTATATATATATATGCATGCATTAATATATACGTATGTATATATATGTATGTACATATTGAATTAAAATATATATAATTATCCACTGACAGTTGTTTCGTCGTCTACGACTAATCAGAGTGGCTGATTCAGCCACTCTGATGAGTTGTAGACGACGAAAAACGTGTCAGTGGATAATTATATTTTAAAAACAATATATATACTGCTCCCCATATGGGGGTACCAGATTGGTTAAAGGGAAAATTATTCCCAGCTCGCATTTAGGTAAAAATGCACTTTCGTAAATAATTGAATTCATTCAAAACATATCGCAAAGACAAAAACAAATAACATATATATATATATATATATATATATATATATATATATATATATATATATATATATATATATATATATATATATATATATAGCCAGTAGAGTTTAGTTTCCTAGAAGTACATCCAATGAAACAACATGTGTCTACCAAAATAGTGCTCAATGAGTGAACAGAGCAGGTATATTAATTTTATTTATTAATGTTTGTATAAATAAAATTAATATATATATGTATATATATATATATATATTTTATTTATACAAACATTAATAAATAAAATTAATATACCTATATATGTATTATATGTGTAAATTTTATATATACATAGATAGATAGATAGATAGATACACGCGGATATATATATATATATATATATATATAGATAGATAGATAGATAGATGCACGCGGATATATATGTATATATGCATATCTCTGCTTATATATAAACGGTACGTTTTCTGTTTATGTGTGAGTTCATTCTTTATAGATTCCGAAACAGCCGGGC
The DNA here is from genome assembly GCF_053919585.1 of Euprymna scolopes. Lineage (NCBI taxonomy): Eukaryota > Metazoa > Mollusca > Cephalopoda > Sepiida > Sepiolidae > Euprymna > Euprymna scolopes. The sequence goes on from NC_136518.1 coordinate 88,383,100, forward strand.
CGATTTTTTTCCTTGGCGTATGTTG